>NC_092709.1:78770709-79076995 GCF_047496885.1 Scyliorhinus torazame | reverse complement strand
TCGGTCCTGCTCTCTCAGGTGTGACTCTTGGAGGAAGACTATGTCGACTTTCATGTTTTTCAGGTGGGCGATGATTTTGGATCTTTTCCCTGGGCCCTTATGTCCCCTGACGTTCCAGGTGACTTTCCTGATGGGGGTCTTTTGTCCCCCCCGCTTCTGAGAGATCACCCATAACTATCTGGTGGATGCGCCCCTGCACTCTGGTGTTTGCTTTTGTTCTTTTTTAATAAATTTAGAGTACCCAATTCATTTTTTCCAATTAAGGGGCAATTTAGTGTGGACAATGCACCTACCCTGTACATCTTTGGGTTGTGGGGGTGAGACCCACACAGACACAGGGAGAATGTGCAAACTCCACATGGACAGTGACCCAGAGCTAGGGTCGAACCTGGGACCTCGGTGCCGTGAGGCAGCAATGCTAACCACTGCGCCACCGTGCTGCCCGTGTTTCCCTTTGTTAGGTGGTAGGTCAAAATGGCCATCGTCACTGTTGTCCCCATGAGGTGGGGTCCCTTTGCTCCGGAGTTTCCCTTTGTCCAGGGACCACCCAACATGGCTTCCAACTGTGAGTTCGCCATGTGGGTGAGTCCTTGTCTTCCCCCCCCCCCCCCCCCCCCCCCCCCCGTCCTCTTCACCACCACATCCCGTAGCTAACCCCCCCTTCCCCTTTCCACCTGCTTCTTCCCCTGATTAACCTGCTGTGTCTGTTATCTGCCCCCCCCACCCCACCGGTGCCTTCCCCCTTGCGGGGAACGCGCTGCAGCCTCTCTCTTGTTCATGAATCCCGGTGCTAGCTCCCTCATTAATGTGGCCCCCCCTCCCCGGGCTTATTGCACTTCCTCCCAATACCCGATCTCTGGGCTCCCTGCCCCCCATTTCCCTCACCTTCCCCTGTGTTCAGCTGTACTTGCTCATTCTTCCCTCTCTTACCACTCTCGTCTCCAAAACGAGGCAGTGTTCTACTGTGTAAGGCGGGTCATTGTGGCAACGGTCTACTGTTGGTAAAAGGCAGAGAACTCCTTTTGTTAAAACATTGCGTTATAAGAGTCTCATTCTGCGGGCTCTTCACTGCTGTCCCTGCTGCAGCCTCTCCAGAGCGTTCTCTGCAGGGACCATGAAAAAGTGTTCCCTGCCTCAATACATGGCCCAGAGCTTGGCTGGGTACAGCATTCCAAATCTCACACTGTTTCTGTACAGTGCAGCCTTCGCTTTGTTGAATTCGGCCTGCTGTTTGGCTAGGTCACCCCCAATGTCCTGTCAGATCCAGATCTTGTGACCATCCCAGCTGCAGATTTTGGACATTCTGGCCTAGCGCATGATCTTTCCCGGCCGGGTACCGATGCATATATGCAATTATGGCCCTCGGCTGTTCCCCAATTTTGAGCTTTGGTCGGAGCGACCGGTGCGCTCTGTCGATTTCTGGTGGGTTGGGGAAGCTGCCCCTTCCCACCAGTTACCCAGCATTTTGGCCACATAGTCTGTGGGGTTCCTAACTTTGATCCCCTCTAGTAGGCCCATGATTCGCAGGTTCTTCCGCCTCGACCAGTTCTCCTGATCTGCAACTGTTCCTTTCAGGTACCTTGTGGCGCAACCAGCCTTGCCACCTCCTTCTCCAGGGCGACGATCCAGTCACTCTCGTCCATTGCAGCCCTCTCCAAATCTTTACTTGTTGCCGCCTGGGCCTCCAGTCATTTTTCGGCTTTGTCCAGTGCCACCTGCATGGTTGCCAGAGCTTCGGCCACCGCAGCTTGCATGTCTGCTTTCATCTCATCTTGATGTTCCTTCAGCTCTCTTGAGAGGAATGTCCTCCATCCATCCCCTGTTGAGGGGGCTTCTCGTGCGGCCGGTCAGTCCCTCTCGCTCTGGCGAAGTCCGAGTTTCCGTTGTGCGTCAGCCGGTTCAGTCGCTTGCTGTTTGTCCAGGCTTTTTCCACTCCTGGTCTCCATTCGTTCTCTGGACCGGCTGTTGTTCGGCATCTTTCTTTCATTGTATTAGTGGTGTGGGGATGATTTGCATCGTTTACAGGCATTTTTCGAGCAAAGAGTGCCTATTTTTCCGGCTCGCGGGAGGAGAGCCACCTGATGTACGACTTCTCAACACAGCCACATCACCGGAAGCCCAGGAATCCATTCCTGATCCTTATCAAGCAATGTCTCTTGGAAAACATGCATAAATATACCAAACAAGACAGGATTGAACTTAGCTGTGATGTATTCTTCAACAATCAAATACCTTCTTGCACATCGGTGAGAAGAATCAATTAGGTGAGGTGCTGGGATGAACCATAGCTCAGCATCAATCAACCCTGAGGAGAAGAGAAAAGAACAAAGCAAATTGGGTGAAATATAAAAATGCTGATTGACTTCAGGGGCGAAATTCTCCCCCAACAACGGGATGCCCGCCGACTGGTGCCAAAGCCGGCGCAAATCAGACGGGCATCGCGCCGGCAAAAAGGTGCGGAAGTCTCCGCATCTTTGGCGGCCTAGCCCCAACATTGAGGGGCTAGGCCGACGCCGGAGGGATTTCCGCCCCGCCAGCTGGCGGAAATGGCGTTTGTTGCCCCGCCAGCTGGCGCGGAAATGCGGCGCATGCGCGGGAGCGTAAGCGGCCGCTGTCAGTTTCCCGCGCATGCGCAGTGGGGAGAGTCACTTCCGCCTCCGCCATGGTGGAGGCCGTGGCGGAGGCGGAAGGGAAAGAGTGCCCCCACGGCACAGGCCCGCCCGCGGATCGGTGGGCCCCGATCACGGGCCAGGCCACCGTGGGGGCACCCCCCGGGGTCAGATTGCCCCGCGCCCCCCCCCCAGGACCCCGGAGCCCGCCCACGCCGCCTGGTCCCGCCGGTAAATACCAGGTTTGATTTACGCCGGCGGGACAGGCAATTCCTGGGCGGGACTTCGGCCCATCCGGGCCGGAGAATCCAGCGGGGGGTCCCGCCAACCGGCGCGGCCGGATTCCCGCCCCCGCCCAATCTCCGGGAGCGGAGACTTCGGCGGTGGCGGGGGCGGGATTCACGGCGGCCAACGGCCATTCTCCGACCCGGCGGGGGGTCGGAGAATGACGCCCCAGATTTTAAAACTAACCATGAGATTGATGAAAAGCTGTTCAATATTTCATCAGCAGTTTTACATTTTAAATTAAACCTCAATTTAGAGCAGAACATTGGGTTCAAAACTGCTATTATGAAAAATTATTTTATTATTTTACTCTTTGATCAATACCAAACAATACTGGCTGAAGACCTGGTCATGTAGGATAAACATGTTCACTGTTCTCTGCGAATTGATATCAGCAGGCAATAGAATGAAGATTCTCCTTGGGTTTTGCGCAGAGGGTGAATTTCATCAGTCCCGATCGGGTTGTAAGTGGAAGGGAAGCAAAATCAAGGGAAGAAGATTGTTATGGTGAGCAAACCATGTTGCCTTTCTGGTGAACCAGCAAGTGAAATTGATGGTGTGAATGGAAACATGAGTGGGACAGTCTTAGCTGAGAACATGGAAATTGACAGGGGTAGGAGCTTGCAGAGAATAGGAAGAAAAATAACCTATGATCATCTTCTATTTTCACAAACTTCGATTAACCGATTGAAACTTGACCAAAGTTGGTGAAACATCTATTTTGCTACAGTTAGCATCTGAAGATTGAAGATTAGAACTGTAGCACTATAAGTTTACAGGCTACCAAATGAACCTTAAGGGCACAGTAATGCCAGTAACATAAGTTCAGATACATATATATTCCTTGGGAGCTTTGTGAAGTTAATATATAGCTCTTATTTGTGTTGTACAGCATGTTTTAGTGCATTTTTATTAGTCTGTGTTGTGCATTGGTATTTAAATCTATTTGATAGTTACATTATTTCTGTTTGATTCCTGACATGCACCATGGAACTCGTACATATATTTTGAATTGTGTTGATGTGAATTCCAAGAGAGAAAAGGTTGTCACAACTCTTCTGTGTAAACATGTATTATTTTAATACATTCACAATGATACATGAAGTGAACAGAGTAATATTTTTCTACTCCTGCTAGTTGGATGAAATGGAGAAAGCAACAAATTGAAATGCAGTCACAGTAAATAGTCAGGCCAACTAGGAATTGTCATAATTTTGACAAATTTGGAAAAAGTGTGTCATGTATTGCCTAACCCAACTGTCGGTTATGGTTTGACCAAATTGTGACTGAATTTTTCACAAACAGTTTTCAGGTCCTTAGAATGATTGTGTACGGTGGCTAAACTGGAACATACTTTACAAAAATGTTATGAGATGTGGCTAGTGTACAGGCTAAGAATAAAGGCTTTGTGACCAGTGGCACTGCTTCCGTTGATTTCTGTGATGGATTCCACTCTACTTTGTGTGGGCTAAACAATAAAGGATTAGTGTTCAGACATTCACATAAGTGGATATTTATTTCATTGCAACAGGAGCGTTGTTTGATTCAATCATATAAGTGTACTGGGATGTAGGTCTTTTTCACTGTAAGCATACTTTCACATGTTCACGATGTATGCAATGCTGTATTGGTAATCACAAACATATTGCAGTCAGTTTATTTTTCTTAATCCTTGCTGTTTGCATTCCAAATCAGTTTATTTTCAAGGGATCTCACTGCACAAACATAAACTGGATTGACAAGGAATGTAATCCTAATGTTACTTCAGTGACCACTCATTGGCTTCTGTTGTTTAGTTCATGTACTTCTATAATGCACAAAACATTTGTAATCATCACTGTCTGAAGATAGTTAAATATGCAAAGTTGAGGATGATTTTTTGAACTTTTGTCTTGCACACTGTTGTCTAGCTTATGTCAAATAATTATAAAATCAATAATTTACAAAATGCAAAAAAGTGATTTATCTTGCTTACAATTGGAGCAGATTTGACAGTTTATATTTTCAATCCACAGTGCCTGGAACAATTTAATTGAATGTTTTAATGAAAACACTAGTGCAAGAAATTCTATCTGGGTGATGTAAATGTGTGCCTTACAATAAGGTTTATTTGAGTAATTCCTGATCATTTAAACTGATTTTTATTAAATTCTAAACATTGTTAAGGTTTGCATGTGTAAACTTGTTTCCAGTCATAGTATAAAAATGCAGCAAGACTCATTACATGACATTATCATCTTTTAAAGGAATGACTATAAAATACAAACAGCACTCTAATGATTCTGCTGTATTCAGAAGGAAATATATCTCATGATTATTGAACAGCAGTAGTTGGAATTCAATAGCGAAATTACCTTCCCTAACAATATTTAAATGATGACATTTACTCATTTGGGGGATGACTTCCTTTATGCAGGTTGAGTAACATAATCTTAAACCATTTATAATGAATGGATTTATGGTTTTATTTCACAAATTGCACAGATTCTTCTCCATACAGTAATTCTCCAATCTTTCAACTGTGCAGTAAACAGTTATTGGTGTTTCCCCCTATCTCAGTTCTGGCTCTGGAAGATGCTGGCTGATACTGGGATAATGTTATGGAGATGCTGGCATCTGTGCTGTAACCTCATTCAAATGCCACTCTGCATATGTCAGATGGCCCAGTTGTGGCTCAGTTGGCAGCACTCTCAGTTCTTAGTCAAAAGGTTATGCCAGGCATTTACATGGTAGGGATCACTGGGCAGTGGTCAGGAGCATGATCCCTCGCTGATTATTCCACCTCCCCACCCTTCAACCACCAGAAGGATACTGAAGCTGATGGTAGGTATCTACAGCGTTTGTTAGTTATGCATAAAAGGGTAAGAATTTATTGTCCTTTAACTAACCCTAAGTGACCTAAGCTGGGGTTTTAAGGAAGTGAAAGTTTGATTAATCAACTTTAAATGAGCACTTGTGTTGGTTGCATAAGCTGTTAAAAAAATGTATTTTTAAGCAATATATTCTCCTTGGATTCGTGTCACTATCATGGGCAGATCATGTAAAATTTATTCAGTAAAGCTTTTTTATGCCCAATTATTTAGTGAATTGTAGGAAAACTCGGATTCTAACAGATAACTCCTGTCACTCAATTTCAGCTTACTGAATGACACTGCATGCCGCCACATGGCCTAGTTGTGGCTCAGTTCGTCAGACTCTCACCTCTTTTTCAAAAGGTTATGGATTCCAAATCCCACTCCAGGGCTTATGCACAAAAACCTAGGCTGGCACTTCACAGCAGTACCGAAGGATTGTTGGAGGTGCTGTCTGTCAGATGAGACATTAAACTGAGGCCCCATCTACCCACTCTGAGGAGGCGAGAAGAGGTGGAAAATTATTTTAGCCAATGACATCCTGCATAATTGACATAAAAATAAGACTGTTTCATTGCACTTTTTTGATCAAATTCATGCGGCTGGATTCTCAATTTTTGGGAATATGTCCCCACGCCGTCATGAAAACTGTGGTCTTTTACACCAGGAAGACTGGCGTCAAAAGACCACAGAGTCACCGTCTTGCAGGGGACTAGCAGGCAGCTGTCGTGGAGCTTGCAGCTCTAGCTGCCGATACGGCCTCTAGCACCTCTGGGTCAGAGGCCGCACATGCGCACGGACGCAGCTCCAGCGGCCGCGCCGTACTCCATGGCGGACTCAGCCCGAGAACCTGGACTGCGGAAATAGTGCGCCGCATTGGCCACCCGCCCACCCGGACTGCCTGCACACATAGCCCACAGTCGCGAATGAAGCCCCCCCTGCTCTCCGATCGGCCCTCCCCCGACTGTGGCAGCCCCGGACTGAGTCCGCAACCACCACGCGAGGTTCCCGAATGGCAGGACCATGTTAGACCACACCTTCGGGAATTCGGCCGGTCCGGGACGGAGAATAGCGGGGCGGGCCTCAGGCAATGGCCTGAGGTGGTGGATACTCGGCACCTTGTTTCATAGCTGTCCTGGTTAAAGCACCTAATTTATATTTGGGCAATTGACCTGTGAATAGAGTCATAGGCAAAAGACAGACCAGACAGGCTTTTACTCTCAGAACTTCTTATTCTCAACAATGAACAATTTCACCTTGAGTGTTTTTTAATTCTCACAAGCCAGACATGAAGCAAAGCTCAACCAGAATTAAACGACAGATTTAACTTGGGAAGAATTTGAATTCTTCAGTGAATTGTGAGCTACTCCCACTGTATTGTCAGCAGCAAGCACGTTTTCAACATCCTGGTCAAGAAGGCTGGAAAGAACCTCAGGATAAAAACCTGTGTGATTAAATGCACACAAGTTAGAAGAGAAAAGCAATAATAAACGTTTAAATTAAAGGCAATGTCAGCCTTAGGCTACAGTCTTAAATCATTACTGTGGTAGTTTCCTTCTCAACAGTAATTTTGTCTTAATAGTGATGAATTTTATAGGTTCTACTTGTATCATGAGTTCCCTGAAATGAGTGATAATACATTCTGGCACAATATATAACAAAAAAGTGTGTCAAAATAGGCCGTGCATTTTATGTTTCATGTTGCTAATTGTTTTTTGTGCCATTAGATTGGATTCTCCTGTTGCAAATGGGCCAACCATACAAATATGCAGTGTTTTGGTATCTATTCATGCTTTCAAGAATACTGTGTACTGTTGAATTATTTTAATAAGTTACGATAGTAAGCCTTACTCTTACAAAGCTTACACAAAGTTCTTGTAGCACTAAAATAGCAGTAAATATCAATAATAGTAAATATGTATAATGAGAAATGCTCAGCAGTTAAATCAACATTTGTAAAACGTTATGGTTATTTATGTGTACGTCTGTATGTATATCTCCATCAGAACAGTTCCTGCGAACGTCACTGAAATGTTAACTCAGCCTTTGCTTTCAGAATCTGATCATCCTGCAGAGCATTTTCAGGGTTTATTTTCGATTTCCAGCGTGCACATTTTAATCTTATTTCTTAATAATATTAACAGTTTAGTTCAGCTGCATGAGAGTATCTCCACCCATACCAGCCAGATATTGAAACCATTCATCCCATTACTAAAGTTTGTGTTTTTATCCTGTCAAAAGCAAAACGTGGCACATAAATGCCACAACCATAGGTACATAGAAGACAGGAGCAGGAGGAGGCCTTTTGGCCCTTCTAGCCTGCTTGCCATTCACCATGATCATGGTTGATCATCCAACTCAATAGCCTAATCCTGCTTTCTCCCCATAGCCTTTGATCCCATTCTCCCCAAGTGTTATATCTAGCCGCCTCTGGAATATATTCAAGGTTTCAACATCAACTACTTCCTGTGGTAATGAATTCTACAGAGTCACCACTCTTAGTGTGAAGAAATGTCTCTTTATATCTGTCCGAAATGGTTTACCCTGAAACCTCAGACTGTGACTCCTGGGACGGGATTCTCCCCTACCCAGCAGGGCGGGCGGTCCCGGCGTGATGGAGTGGCGGGAACCACTCAAGCGTCAGGCTGCCCCAAAGGTTCGGAAGTCTCCGCACCTTTAGGGGCCAAGTCCTCACCTTGAGGGGCTAGGCTCGGCCGGAGTGGTTTCCGCTCCACCGGCTGGCGTGGAAGGCCTTTGGCGCCATGCCAGACAGGGCTGAAAGGACTTCGCCGGCCTGCGTAAGTTCACGCATGCGCGGGAGCGTCAGTGGCTGCTGCGCCATCCCTGTGCATGCGCAGGGGAGGGGGTCTCTTCTGCCTCCGCCATGGTGAAGACCATGGCGAAGGCAGAAAAAAAAGAGTGCCCCCATGGCACAGGCCCGCCCGCGGATCGGTGGGCCCCGACCGCAGGCCAGGCCACCATTGGGGCGCCCCCTGGGGCCAGATCGCCCCACGCCCCCCCCAGGATCCTGGAGCCCGCCCGTGCCGCCTGCTCCCGCCGGTAAGGTAGGTGGTTTAATCCACGCCGACGGGAGAGGGTTGACAGTGGCGGCACTTCGGCCCATCGCGGGCCGGAGAATCGCCGGGGGGGTGGTCCCGCCGACTGGCGCGACGCGATTCCCGCCCCCCCCGAATCTCTGGTAGCGGAGAATTCGGGACACGGCGGGGGCAGAATTCACACCAGCCCCTGGCGATTCTCCGACCCGGCATACCCTTTGCTTTTAAGCTGATGCCATATTGATACTGCAAATTACTTGGGAAATACAGAAACAGAACTAATTAATAAGGATACTTATACAATACTGAAATACTCCCCCCCCCCCTCCATTCACAAATAAAACAAAATCTAAATATATCTATAACTTAGGCAAGAATAAGGGAGACATCATTAGTCAATTTTCTGTAATGATAGCTGATTCAGTGGGTTAGAGCAAGGTTTAATTATCTAAGCAGTAGTGAACAAGATAACGTGGCTTGTGTTGCCATGGAAATTGTAAATTAAATTGTTGATGAGCAGCCTTTAACCTTTTGCTATTGCATCTTTTCTTTCCTTTGCCTTGCATATTTTAAAATTTATTTTAGATAATGTCGCTCTTTGTTTCAGATACTGGGCGGAATTTTTCCAACTGAGATCTCACCAGTGCAAACCCCAAAATGGACTTGCGAGATTTAGCGGCTACAATGGGTTTTGCACCCACGGTGAATGGACCCGCTAAATCACACCCATTCTGTCTGTTTTTCTTTTTGTGATCCTTTTTAGTTGCGTCTGTTTATATCATATTTTAGTGTGTTTTTTTTTACAATTTGGAACTTGACACAGTTTATATTCAAATATTTTATTGAAGCTGCAGAACCCCGCTATCTTAAAATGTGATTTGAATTTGCTGGAGGAGTATGTTCTTTGTGCCAAATAAAAAGTACATTAATATGATACAAAATCTTATTTGGACATTAGCCAAATAGCACATTATAACAAAACAGCAATTTGAAGAGACTTCCTTTGCGTTGCACAGGGAACCTCTTGTGCCTCTGATGAGTTAAAACAAAGTATGTTGTTATTTGTTGCTCTGATAAAATTGGGAGCAACTACCGTTTTTTAAAAATGTGTATTTTATTAGACTTTTATCAATTTTTACAAATAACGCAACAAACTTTCAGAAAACTGGTACAGTATAGAACAATTAGTTCCACATACATAAATACAGAACGGCAAAAGATTTTTTCTTGAACTTAGTGCCTCCAACCATACAATTGATAAGCTAGAGAATAGTGGGCAAAAGGATAAGGCGATGTAAACCTGGTGAAATGAAGGAGCAAGATGCACACCTTTCCTGCCGTGAATTCAAGATGGTGCTACATGACTTAGGGAAAACCTTGTAAGAGCAAGTCAGACACAGCGGAACCTATGAATTTGAAATAGAGATCCACACATATTTATAATAATCTTTATTGTCACAAGTAGGCTTACATTAACACTGCAATGAAGTTACTGTGAAAAGCCCCCAGTCGCCACATTCCGGTGCCTGTTCGGGTACACAGAGGGAAAATTCAGAATGTCCAATTCACCCAGCAGCACGTCTTTTGGGACTTGCGGGAGGAAACTGCAGCACCCGGAGGAAATCCACGCTGACACTGGGAGAATGTGCAGACTTCTCACAGACAGTGACCCAAGCCGGAATCGAAGCTGGGACCCTGAAGCTGTGAAGCAACAGTGCTAACCACTGTGGTTTGGAATGTATCTTATTTAGAATGGACGACTAATGTCAGGAACACCGGAGAGATACATTCCATAATAATTTTATGCAAATATTGAATCAAAGGATACTTGTTGCTAATCCAGGAGTAGAGGATATTCTTCCATGCTGCAAAAGTTAGGATGTTATACAGCCTTTTTTCATTGACACCAATAATTATTCTATATGGGTGCCCAAGAATCAGGAATAAAGGATCAAATTCTATAACTGTGCTGAATAACCTCTCAAGCTCTTTAAGTACACCAGACCAGTAGGATTGAATTTTGACACAGGACCACATGGAGTGTATGTAGTCACCCTCGGCTATCTGGTACTTCAGGCACATCGAAGATATAGCACGGTCAAACCTGTGTATCAAACTCAGCATGATATGCAGATTTTGAACTGAGTCTCCTTTTTTCTATTGCATACCGAAACTGATCTGGCATATTCCCATACACTACCCTCGGTCTCCTCATCATATTAACTGCCACATTTTCTCCGAAGACCGCAGGGTTCGTAATATACTAATACAGAATTTAGAATTCAAAGTGCTATAAAATCTGCTAATTTAATGTTTAGGTTCTGCAGAAATGAGGTGTTTCCCACCAGCAAGACTGAAGCGTCAAGAAGCACAGTTGTCGTATTCAGGAGAAAGTCTTTACTTTGCAGAAATTTTAAAAAGGAGAGGCTCGGGATATCAAATTTCTGGCATAGCTCCTCAAAAGACGACAAGGAAGCAACACTGAACATGTTTCCCAGCCGCAAATGCCTCTATCTCTCCAGATATTGAATCCATGGTCCATAAGACCTGGTGGAAAATCGGGATTGCCATGAGTGGGAGAGAGAGTGGAAGTTAATTTTAATCTCCCTTTTAACTGACAGACCATGCTTCTCTCCAAGAGTGCTGATAATCATAGCAATCTCGCACTTAGCAGAGCCAACCTTGAAGTCCCTGTAGAACAACAGGACCTACAAGGGACACACCGACTGGCATGCTTCAATATCGAGCCAAATGGAGGCTAATTGATACACTTTTATGTTCAGCACCCCCAATTCCCCTTAGCCAACTTCAAGCGAGGTTTCTTTTTTTTCCATATAAACAAACTAAACATCCCATTCATTTCCTTTCGGACCCCAGCAGACAAGATTGGTAATATCAACAAAGGATACAGTAGCCGAGGCAGTACATTCATCTTAATCAACACAATCTTAGCCAGCCACCATATCGGCGGGGGGCGGGGGCAGTGGATCAGGTCCCAAATAATAGATGCAACCAATTGGGTGAAGTTTCCCTCATACAAATGCTTAGAGGGAGTAACTATGCTCAGATAATTAAGCCCTGAGGGGGACCACCTAAATGGGAAATTAGCAAAGAGGGGTGGTCTTTCACGAAACTCACCCACTGGCATAGCCTCAGACTTTGTAAAATTGATTATGCCATCCAAGAAAAGACTAAGGCGGCAATTCTCCAGGTGCGTGCCAGCCCACGGCACCCAATGGGATCTAGTTCACGCCCTCGCCCTCACAGGGTGTGAACCAGATGAGCATATTTAAATGAGTCTTTAAACTCATTTAAATATATTCAGCCCATTCCAAGCTGTCGTCTCCTAGCTCTCGGGATTCTCCACATCGCCGCGCAGCCTGAGACCAACAGGAATCATTACTGGTCTCCATGAAAGGAGATAGGACATGATGACCCCGCCAGGGTACTTGGAGACCAGTGGAGCCCCTGGGTTCTGGAATACCACAGCGCCTCAGACTCCCCCTCCTGTCCCTGACTCACCCAATAATGGGCAGTGGGCAGAACAGGGAGGCACCACGCTATCTGGGACACCTGAGAGACTGCCTGGCCCATCCAGGCCCGGTTGTTCCAGAGGATGGCCGTCAAAGGGGACCCAGGTCACTGGGCGGGAATCGCAGCAGACCACCTCCACCCATGGTGTACTGCCTGGGAATCCATCTTGATGTAGCATTGGGGTCTGTAAGGCCAGAGAGTTAGACACCAGTTAAGTTGGCATGGTGCAGCACACAGGATAGCTTTAGGGGCTAGGGCACAAACCTGTAGAAATATGTTCACCCGTTCTGTTCACAATAAACATCTGTTCGCAAATGTTTCAACCTGCCTTGGTGCTCTGTCAGAAGGGTGTGAGGGCTGGGCTGCACTGGCTGCAGAGTGGCCGCTGGGGGGGAGGTGGGTGCGGCCATTGGGCACGGGCCAGGGCCCCCAGTTCAGACACCACTCAGCTCCCCAGTACCCGTCCCTCTCCACCCCAACCCCCACACCAAGGGTTTGGTGGGACTGTGTGACGGGATGGCCAGCTTTTATGCAGGGATCACCCAGGTAGACAGTGGAAAGTGCTATCATGGACAGGAGTCTGAGGTTGTCAAATGATGCTGAGCATCAGAGTTTGTCTTCGACGGCATGCCCGGTCTGGCAGGGCCTCGAATGACAGGCGCTGCCAGTACACACAAGGCCTAATGTGACGCCTCCGTTGGCCGGCTCTCCATCCTCACCGGCTGGCTTCTGTTCCTCTGGGTCAAACACCCATACGGCCTGTGTAGCTCTGCACAACCAGGGGCCACAGTAGATGGTCAGTGGGTACGCAGCGGAATGGCTGCCTTGCAGGCTGCTGCAATGGCGGTCCATGCCTGGACACCCCGGTCCTGGGGGGAGGAGGGGACTCCCATGTCCCAGCCCCTAGTTAACCCCCTTTACTCCCCCTGGGCCCAGGTAGATGCCCCCCCCCTCACCATAGGGGGTGATCCAGAAAATCCTGTTGAGGGAGGTGAATTGCCTTGCCGTCAGGGCCAGCTGTGGGACCTCGCTGTCGGCTGCCTGCTCAAAATGGCGGGCGGATAGCAGGATTCCCTTGGGAGTCCCTGGCAACCCTCTAAGGATTGGGAATTGCGTCCTGATTTGCGTTCGGAGCGCAAATCGGGTGCAATTCAGCTCCGGCGGGAGAACTGTCCAAAAGGAGATTCCTGTCCATTATCTGCTGTGCCTCTGAGAGCGCCAGATCAAGAACCTGGTTGAGGATCAAGTCACCATATTGAGGCGTTGGTTTCACCCAGTTGCATTCAACTGCTCCCTCTTATTGACAATTTCCTGAGAATACCTTGGTAGTTTTCTTTTCCCAACGCTCAGCCAGGTAATCCTTTAGGGAAATACTATGGAGTATTCACTCCCAGATTAGGTATGTATCTGCTACGCAAACAGTATAATAGAAGGACTAAATGATGCGTAGCACAAGAGCCTGCGGAAACACTGGTATTCCCGTGTCTGCACCAAGTGATCCCCCTGTCAATTATTTGGTATTAAAATTGTTGCTTAAATTATGCAATGCTCTTTTTTCCCAAGCAGCACAATGTCTCATAGTTTTTGAAAAATAAAAACAGCTGGTCATATTAGCTAAGAGAAACAAAGACTACGAATATAATGTTAAAATGAAGAAAACGGCCCTCCACCTCTGAGACCTGGGTTCCCACACAATTTACCCAGATCAATGGCTGCTTTGAGAGTCCATTGTACAATGAGTTCCAGAAGTTTAAATCCTATTTCTCGTGAATCTGTACATAATCCAACATCAATTGGTATTAAATTGCAATTCTCTAATGCAACAATTTTTATGGTATCACAGTAAAAGAATTAACTTGGAAGATGGAGAATTTTCCTAGTTTGGTTGGAAATGTTTTTTTGTAGTTCGGGCATTCAGCCTATATTGCACCATTCCTGGAAGTGTTTACTACTCACATTAGGTGCCAAAAGTGAACAAGTTTTCTCTTTTCCAATTTTGAGATTAATGAGATGCCATCATGCCCAAAAATTTAGGAAAAGATCCATTAACAGGAATTTCTCAAATTACTATATATTTTCCCGGTACACTGGAAATATCTCCTGAGAATGGATTAATGGCGCAAAGTTGGAAACAAAGCTGGAAACATTGGAAGTCCAATGGGATTTGGAAGTCTTGGAACCTAGATTAAAATGTCATGAACAGATATGGAAAATAATCAAAAAGGCTAATGGAATAGTGTCCTTGATAGCAAGTGGATTAGAATACAAGGGGGTGGAAGGCATGCTTCAGATCTTGTTAGGCCACAGCTGGATCACTGTGAGCTGTTTTGGGCATCACACCTTAGGAAGGATATATTCACCTTTGAGGGAGTGCAGTGTACTTTGCTAATAATAACACCGGGACACCAAGGGTTAAGCTATGAGGAGAGATTGCACAGACTAGGTATTTATTCCCTAGAATTTAGAAGGTTAAAAAAGGTGATTTGGTCAAAACTTTCACGATATTAAGGGAAACAGATAGAGTGCATAGAGTGAAACTGTTTCTACAAGTTGGGTAGTCTAGGAAATGGGAAAACATTTCAAAAAATTAATGGCACAATTGCATGCCAGTCAAAAAAATAGCTCCGCAGCCTAATCTACCTTCCAGCTCTTGGTCTGTGCCATAGAGATGACAGCACCTCAAGTGCATATATTCAAGTGTTTTTTTCAAAATACAATGAGGTTTTGGGCTACTGCCACCCATTCAGGCAGCAAATTCTAAATCCCCTCAACCTTCTGGGTGAGTAAATACTCCTCCACTCCCCACTAATTCTTCTCACATTTATTTTAACTTAATGCCCTTTGGTTAGTTACCCTTCAGCTAAGGGAATAGGTACTTCCTATCCACTGTATCTTAGCCACACAGATTTTATACACCTCAATTAAATCTCCCATAAGCTGCCTCGATTCTAACAAAATCAAACCCAGCCTTCCTAATCTTTCCTCATAGCTAAAATTCTCCATTCCTGGTAATGTCCTCGTAAGTCTCCTCTGTATTCTCTCTGGAGTAATTACATCCTTTTTGTAATGTGACCACAACTGTACTCAATACTCTTGCTGCAGTCCAACTATTTTAATACAGTTCTAGCATAGCTTCACTCCTCTTCCAATAAAGGCGAGATCTGTGTGTGCCTTCTTGACCACCTCATCTGCTACTGCTAATTTTGTGACTACTTGCGTAATTCAAAAATTAGGGCCTGATGTCAAGTGAAACCAGGAAAAGATTCTCACATGTAAAGAGCATTAGAAGTTTGGAACTCTCTTCTGCAAATGGTAATTAATGCCAGATCAATTGTAAATTTTACCTCTGAGATGCATAGGTTTTTGTGAAACCAAAGGTATTAAGAGAGATCTGGTGCAAAGGCATGGATGTGGAGTTTTGTTACAGTTTAGCCATAATTTCATTGAATAGTGGAACAGTCTCGAGGGGCGTTCTTCTGTTCTTATGTTCCTAACTGGGAATGGAGATAAAACAACAACTGTTTTTTATTTATAGCGTCTCTTTAACATAATAAAATATGCCAAGCCACTTCATGACATGATAGCAGTCAAATAACAAAAGAGATATATAATGCAGCACAAAGACTAGCCAGAGAAGAAATCAGTGACAAAAAAAATACAGAAGCAGAATGGCATGAGATTTTTTTTTTAAAAAGGTGGGGCATATCTAATGAGATGTGAGAAGGACAACTGTTTTGAGGCAGATCACGTACAGTCAAATTGGGAGCTATGATATGCATTATAATTAAAGGCAAGCTAGAATAAGGGTTGTTCAAGTTTTAGTCAATAAAGCTTATGCTTACAAATAAATAATTAAACTCAAGAGTTAATCTTTAATTTAAAATAAATGTATTATGTGAATACATTCAAATGCATGCTGATTCTGTTACCTGCACACTGAATAGAAACCCATTAGATGGCAGCACGGTAGCCTTGTGGATAGCACAATTGCTTCACAGCTCCAGGGTCCCAGGTTCGATTCCAGCTTGGGTCACTGTCTGTGCGGAGTCTGCACATCCTCCCCGTGTGTGCGTGGGTTTCCTCCGGGTGCTCCGGTTTCCTCCCACAGTCCAAAGATGTGCAGGTTAGGTGGATTGGCCATGATAAATTGCCCTTAGTGTCCAAAATTGTCCTTAGTGTTGGGTGAGGTTACTGGGTTATGGGGATAGGGTGGCGGTGTTGACCTTGGGTGGGGTGGTCTTTCCAAGAGCCGGTGCAGACTCGATGGGCCGAATGGCTTCCTTCTGCACTGTAAATTCTATGATTCTATGGCAAATCCAAAACTCTTTAAAAACAGCATTAAGAAGAAAAATGTTCTTTTTGATGATTTTCTGTATTTTCAATATAATCTTCAGCAACATAATGACACAACACAATTATCTTTTTCAGGTTGGAAGCGTACAAGCAATTCAAAACACAAATATTCAGATTGAGGGTGAAAAATATGGGTCTGAAACTAGTGACTTAAACTTAAATAAAGGCAAACAAGGAAATGAACAGAGTTGGTTAAAGTGGACAAGGAAAATAGTTAAGAGTTAGGAGAAGCAGTGGCAGACATTTGAGGAGATATGAAATATCTCAACAAATCATTGAATCCCTACAGTGCAGAATGAGGCCATTCAGACCATCGAGTCTGCACTGGCCCTTGGAAAGAGCACCCTATTTAAGCCCACGTCCCCCGTCTATCCTCTTAACCCAGTAACCCCACCTAACATTTTGGACACAAAGGGACAATTTAGCATGGCCAACCCACCTAACCTGCACATCTTTGGACTGTGGGAGGAAACCGGAGCACCCAGAGGAAGTCCATGCCGACACTGGGAGAAAGTGCAAACTCCACACATACAGTCACCCGAGGCCGGAATTGAACTTGAGGTCCTGGATCTGTGAGGCAGCAGTGCTAACCACTGTGCCACCATGCCGCACTAAAGATGCATTTCATTGAGAAAGAAAGGCTAAGAGAAGGATGCATCCATGGCTGACAAGGAAGTTAAGCATGATATCAAATTAAGAGAAAAAACATGCAATGACATCGGCTGGAAGATTAGGAAAATCTTAGAAACCAGCAAAGAATAACTTTTAAAAAAATAACTAAAAAAAATAAAGAGAGAAATATTGGGCGGGATTCTCCGATATCGGAGCGACGTCCGCCGACCGGCGCCAAAAACGGCGCGAATCAGTCCGGCATTGCGCCGCCCCACAGGTCCGCATCTTGAGGGGCCAAGCCCTCACCTTGAGGGGCTAGGCCCGCGCCGGACTGGTTTCCGCCCTGCCAGCTGGCGGGAAAGGCCTTTGGTGCCCCGCCAGCTGGCGCGAAACTGACTTTGCCAGGCGGCGCATGCGCGGGAGCGTCAGCGGCCGCTCATGGCATCCCCGAGCATGCGCAGTGGAGGGGGTCTCTTCCGCCTCCGCCATGAAGGCGGATGGAAAAGAGTGCCCCCACGGCACAGGCCCACCCGCGGATCGGTGGGCCCCGATTGCGGGCCAGGCCACCGTGGGGGCACCCCCCCGGGGCCAGATCGCACCGCGTCCCCCCCCCAGGACCTCGGAGCCCGCCCGCGCTGCCGTGTCCCGCCATCCCAAAGGTGGTTCAATCAACGTGGGCCTGAGAATCGCCGGGGGGGGTTGCCCCGCCAACCGGCGCGGTGCGATTCCCGCCCCCGCCGAATATCCGGTGCCGGAGAATTCGGCAACCGGCGGGGGCGGGATTCACGCCAGCCCCCGGCGATTCTCCGACCCGGCGGGGGGTCGGAGAATCCCGCCAATGAAAACAGACAGAAAGAACTTCTGCAAGTGAAAAATGAAATGAAATGAAAATTGCTTATTGTCACAAGTAGGCTTCAAATGAAGTTACTGTGAAAAGCCCCTAGTTGCCAGAGTCCGGCGCCTGTTCGGGGAGGCTGGTAGGGGAATTGTATCTACGCTGCTGGCCTGCCTTGGTCTGCTTTGGTCTGCTTTAAAAGCCAGCTATTTAGCCCTGTGCTAAACCAGCCCCAGAAAGTATAGATAAAGGAAAAGTTTGACTACAGTTGGTTCCTTGGAAGACGAGGCTGGGATTGGGATTTTCCACCCCTTCCTGCCGGTGGTATTGTCTGATCCCAACGATGCCGATCCCTCCCTCCACAAGTTCCCTGGCAGTGGAGGATATGAACAATGGGAAAATCAGTTGACAGCCAGGAGGGGGAAGAAAATCCCGCCCTGGAAATTAATAATGGAAAAAATAATGAAATTGCAGACTTTTTATTTGTCTTAAAAATAGAAGACACAGAAAGCACCACGATCATAGTAGAAAATTAAGAGGCAAAAAGGATGGAGGAATTTTTAAAAAACACTATCTCTAGAGGAAAAGTACGAGAAAAAATAATAAGATCCTTGAACCTGACAGCCTGCATCCTAAGGTCATTAAACAAGTGGCTACAAGGATAGTTAATGCATTGGTTGTAATCTTCTAAAACTCCCTAGATTCTGGAAGGATCCCGACAGATTAGTAAATGTTAAATGATCAAGAAAGGAGGGAGATAGAAAGCAGGAATCTATGGACCAGTTAACCTAGGTCATTGGGAACAAGCTGGAAATCATTAATGATGTAGTAACAGGACTTTTAGAAAATCATAACACAATCAGACAGAGTCAATATGGTTTTATGAAAGGGAAATTGTATTCGGGAGAGCTTCCTTGATCAGTATGTTCTCTGCCCAGTGAGAGAGGCGGCATTGCTGAATCCGGTGCTGGGAAATGCGGTGGTCCAAGTGTCTATGGGGAATATTTAGGTAAAAGATTGCGTCATTTCATAAGATTTAGATTAGTAATGGAGGAGAGCAAGGAGCAAACTAATATGTAACTTATAACTTGGAAGAGGGCGATTCGGCTCCCGGCGGGTGAAGAGAGCGGTCGCGGGTAGAAGAGCTCCTGAGGGGGGAACACAGTTGCCTCCTGTTCCCCGCGGAGAACTTGCACCTAAGTGTGCAAACTTGTCCGACTGGGCCCCCACACAGCAAGAGAGTGCAGAAGAAGAGGAGCGACCCGGACTCCAAAATGGAGCAAAGTCGGAGACCTGAGCGCTCAGGAGCAGAGCGAGCGACAAAGAGAGAGCCCCCCCGGGGAGAAGGAGAAGAGGCCGCAAGGGACCGGACCGGTAAGCTGTGGCCTGGGGGAGGAAAGGTGTGCGAGAGGAGCCGGGTCCGGAGACCTGGAAGCGGCCGGAGAGAGTCGCGCCCTTCCGCCCCGTACGGAGCTAGCGCATCGGAGCGCGGGCCTACGAGTCGGCCCGACCGAGTCACCCTCCCCCCACCGCACAATAGAACGTGGGCAGCCGAGGAGAAGCAGCCCCTCCCCCCCACGCACGGCAGCAGGGCACGGACCAACAATGATGGGCAGCGAAACGTGGGGCTGGAGGAGCCGCGGCCCGAGCCAAAGCGGGGACCGAGCCAGCAACGAGGTCCGAACCTTCTCCCCCCCCCGGCGGCAACCACCATGAGACAGGCGGCGGAACAAAGGGGTACGCCCGGCCCGACGAGAAGCTTTTCTCTCCCTCTCTATCTGGTCCCTGGGTGAGTGAGGAGAAAAAGAAAACAAGAACTTCCTCTTTTTGGCGGGGGTGGGGAAAAAAAAACTTTTTCAAGAAAACTGTTAAAGGGACAGAAAATTCCCTCGCTTTTTCCACGTTTTTCAAAAAATAAAACCAAACTTACCTGAAAAGAGTCTTTTTAGAAGGGAGGGGGGGGCGGGAAGAAAGGGGGGGAAAAAAGAAAAAAAAAGGAGGGGAAAAAAAAAGAGGGGGAGGGGGGAAAAGAAAAGGGGGGAAAAATGCCAGAAGGCAGCCAAAGCAGAGGGAATAAGGGCACCAAAAGCAAACGGGGCAATATGCGAGCCCACTCAGACGAGCTAATCGGCGCACGAAGTGGCGGAATGGAAGCCTCGCCGCAACAAAAAGAACTGGGCAGACAGGAGCATTTTGCCCCTGGGCCAGAGGGGAACTGGAAGGCAGCCTTTGCCGAGGCGCTGAGGGAACACCAGCAGGAAAGCAAGGCAGGGACCAAAGCAGACATAGAGGCCGCAGTACAGGCAGCAATGGCCAAGGCCCTGGCGGAGGTGCAGCTTGCTCTGGGCAGAGCAGAGAAGAAACTAGAAGCTCAAGAGGAGAAACTGGAAACCCAAAAGGCGACCATTAAGGACCTGGAAAAAGCCATGACTGACATTTGGCCTCGTCAAAAAGAAAAAGGAGGCATTTGTCAGCTCTAAAAGGCTGGGAACAGACGAAGCCTGTGTGGAATATAAGGAAAGTCGGAAGGAACTTAAGCAAGGAGTCAGGAAGGCTAGAAGGGGTCACGAAAAGTAATTGGCAAATAGGGTTAAGGAAAATCCCAAGCTTTTTCCACGTACATAAAAAGCAAGAGGGTAGCCAGGGAAAGGGTTGGCCCACTGAAGGATAGGCAAGGGAATCTATGTGTGGAGCCAGAGGAAATGGGCGAGGTACTAAATGAATACTTTGCATCAGTATTCACCAAAGAGAAGGAATTGGTAGATGTTGAGTCTGGAGAAGGGTGTGTAGATAGCCTGGGTCACATTGAGATCCAAAAAGACGAGGGGCGTCATTCTCCGACCCCCCGCCGGGTCGGAGAATGGCCGTTGGCTGCCGTGAATCCCGCCCCCGCCGAAGTCTCCGGTACCGAATGGGCCGAAGTCCCGCCCAGAAATTGCCTGTCCCGCCGGCGTAAATCAAACCTGGTATTTACCGGCAGGACCAGGCGGCGTGGGCGGGCTCCGGGGTCCTGGGGGGGGGGGCGTTGGGCGATCTGACCCCGGGGGGTGCCCCCACGGTGGCCTGGCCCGCGATCGGGGCCCACCGATCCGCGGGCGGGCCTGTGCCGTGGGGGCACTCTTTCCCTTCCGCCTCCACTACGGCCTCCACCATGGCGGAGGCGGAAGAGACTCTCCCCACTGCGCATGCGCGGGAAACTTTCAGCGGCTGCTGACGCTCCCGCGCATGCGCCGGGAAACTGTCAGCGGCCGCTAACGCTCCCGCACATGCGCCGCATTTCCGCGCCAGCTGGCGGGGCAACAAACGCCATTTCCGCCAGCTGGCGGGGCGGAAATCCCTCCGGCGTTGGGGCTAGGCCGCCAAAGATGCGGAGCATTCCGCACCTTTGGGCCGGCGCGATGCCCGTCTGATTGGCGCTGTCTTTGGCGCCAGTCGGCGGACATCGCGCCGTTGGGGGAGAATTTCGCCCGAGGTGTTGGACGTCTTGAAAAATATTAAGGTAGATAAGTCCCCAGGGCCTGATGGGATCTACCCCAGAATACTGAAGGAGGCTAGAGAGGAAATTGCTGAGGCCTTGACAGAAATCTTTGGATCCTCACTGTCTTCAGGTGATGTTCCGGAGGACTGGAGAATAGCCAATGTTGTTCCTCTGTTTCAGAAGAGTAGCAAGGATAATCCAGGGAACTACAGGCCGGTGAGCCTTACGTCAGTAGTATGGAAATTACTGGAGAGAATTCTTCGAGACAGGATCTACTCCCATTTGGAAGCAAATGGACGGATTAGTGAGAGGCAGCATGGTTTTGTGAAGGGTAGGTCGTGTCTCACTAACTTGATAGAGTTTTTCAAAGAGGTCACAAAGATGATTGATGCAGGTAGGGCAGTGGATGTTGTCCATATGGACTTCAGTAAGGCCTTTGACAAGGTCCCTCATGGTAGACTAGTACAAAAGGTGAAGTCACATGGGATCAGGGGTGAGCTGGCAAGGTGGATACAGAACTGGCTAGGTCATAGAAGGCAGAGTGTAGCAATAGAAGGATGCTTTTCTAATTGGAGGGCTGTGACTAGAGGTATAAATGATTTGGAGGAAAATGTAACTGGTCTGATTTGTAAGTTTGCAGACGACACAAAGGTTACTGGAATTGCGGATAGCGATGAGGACTGTCAGAGGATGCAGCAGGATTTAGATTGTTTGGAGACTTGGGCGGAGAGATGGCAGATGGAGTTTAATCCGGACAAATGTGAGGTAATGCATTTTGGAAGTCAAATGCAGGTAGGGAATATACAGTGAATGTTAGAACCCTCAAGAGTATTGAAAGTCAGAGAGACCTCGGTGTACAGGTCCACAGGTCACTGAAAGGGGCAACACAGGTGGAGAAGGTAGTCAAGAAGGCATACGGCATGCTTGCTTTCATTGGCCGGGGCATTGAGTATAAGAATTGGCAAGTCATGTTGTAGCTGTGTCGAACCTTAGTTAGGCCACACTTGGAGAAAAGTGTTCAATTCTGGTCGCCACACTACCAGAAGGATGTGGAGGCTTTAGAGAGGGCGCAGAAGAGAATTACCAAAATGTTGCCTGGTATGGAGGGCATTAGCTATGAGGAGCGGTTGAATAAACTCGGTTTGTTCTCACTGGAACGACGGAGATTGAGGGGCGACCTGATAGAGGTCTACAAAATTATGAGGGGCATAGACAGAGTGGATAGTCAGAGGCTTTTCCCCAGGGTAGAGGGGTCAATTACTAGGGGGCATAGATTTAACGTGCGAGGGGCAAGGTTTAGAGTAGATGTACGAGGCAAGTTTTTTACTCAAAGGGTAGTGGGTGCCTGGAACTCGCTACCGGAGGAGGTGGTGGAAGCAGGGATGATAGTGGCATTTAAGGGGCACCTTGACAAATACATGAATAGGCTGGGAATAGAGGGATGCGGACCCAGGAAGTGTAGAAGATTATAGTTTAGTCGGGCAGCATGGTCGGCACAGGCTTGGAGGACCGAAGGGCCTGTTCCTATGCTGTACCTTTCTTTGTTCTTTGTTCTTCGTCAATCGACCAGTGTCGTCCGCATAACCTGACCAACGCATCCACCAGCGTGAAGGTCAACGGACATGTAACCTCCTGCCTGCTGGACTCTGGGAGCACCGAAAGCTTCATACACCCAGATACGGAAGGCGCTGCTCCCTCTCGATACACCCTGCCAACCAGAAAATCCCTCTGGCCTCCGGATCCCATTGCGTAGCGATCCGGGGGGTACTGTACGGTCACGCTCATGGTCCAGGGTGTAGAATTCAGTGGCTTCCACCTCTACATCCTCCCTAACCTCTGCGCTGCACTAATCCTCGCCCTCCAGTGCAACCTCCAGAGCCGAACTCTGAAATTCAGCGGGACTTACCATCCCTTACTGTATGCGGCCTCGCAACCCTAATGGTCGACCCACCTTCCCTCTTTGCCAATCTAACTCCAGATTTCAAACCCGTCGCCACCAGGAGCAGACGGTACAGCACCCAGGACAAGACCTTCGTCAGGTCCAAAGTCCAGCAGCTGCTTCGGGAAGGCATCATCGAGGCTAGCAACAGCCCCTGGAGAGCTCAAGAGGTTGTAGTTAAAACTGGGGAGAAACACTGAATGGTCATGGACTACAGCCGGACCATCAACCGGTACACGCAGCTCGACACGTACCCCCTCCCATGCATATCTGACATGGTTAATCAGATTGCGCAGTACCGGGTCTTCTCAACGGTAGACCTGAAATCCGCCTACCACCAGCTCCCCATCCGTAAATCGGATCATCCATACACCGCCTTTTAGGCAGACAGCCGCCTATACCACTTCCTTAGGGTCCCCTTCGGCGTCACAAACGGGGTCTCTGTCTTCCAAAGGGAGATGGACCGAATGGTCGACCGGTACGGGTTGCGGGCCAGCTTTCCGTACCTAGACAATGTCACCATCTGCGGCCATGATCAGCAGGACCATGACGCCAACCTTACTAAATTTCTCCACACCGCTACTCTCCTAAACCTCACTTACAACAAGGAGAAGTGCATGTTCAGCACGAACCGTTTAGCCATCCTCAGCTATGTGGTCCAGAACAGAGTTCTGGGGCCCAACCCCAAACACATGCGCCCCCTCATGGAGCTCCCCTTCCCCCACTGCCCCAAGGCCCTCAAACGCTGCCTGGGGTTCTTTTCGTACTACGCTCAGTGGGTCCCAAACTATGCGGACACGGCCCGCCCACTCATACAGTCCACTCAGTTTCCCCTGACGGCCTTCGCCCGGATCAGAGCTGATATTGCCAAGGCCACAATGCACGCTGCAGATGAGATACTGCCCTTCCAAGTAGAATGCGATGCATCAGACGTCACCCTTGCCGCCACCCTCAATCAGGCAGGCAGGCCTGTGGCATTCTTTTCCCGCACCCTTCATGCCTCAGAAATTCGGCACTCATCCGTCGAAAAGGAGGCCCAAGCAATCGCTGAAGCTGTGCGGCATTGGAGGCATTACCTGGCCGGCAGGGGGACACTCTCCTCACTGACCAACGGTCGGTAGCCTTCATGTTCAACAACACAAAGCGGGGCAAGATCAAAAATGATAAAATCTTGCGGTGGAGAATCGAGCTCTCCACCTATAATTACGAGATTATGTATCGCCCCGGCAAACTCAACGAACCTCCAGATGCCCTATCCCGAGGTACCTGTGCCAGCGCACAGGTAGACCGACTCCGGGCCCTGCATGACAGCCTTTGTCACCCAGGAGTCACATGGTTGTACCACTTCATTAAGGCACAAAATCTGCCCTACTCCGTCGAGGAAGTAAAGACAATCGCCAGGGACTGCCAGGTCTCTGCGGGGTGCAAGCCGCACTGCTACCGGCCGGACCGCGAGCGCCTGGTGAAGGCCTCCCGCCCCTTTGAACGCCTCAGCGTGGACTTCAAAGGCCCCTTCCTCTCCACCGACCGTCACACATATTTTCTCAGTGTGATCGACGAATATTCCAGATTCCCCTTTGCCATCCCATGCCCCGACATGACGTCTGCCACCGCCATTAAAGCTTTCAACACAATCTTCGCTCTGTTTGGTTTCCCCGCATACATCCACAGTGACAGGGGATCGTCATTCATGAGTGATGAGCTGCGTCAGTTCCTGCTCAGTAGGGGTATCGCCTCCAGCAGAACAACAAGCTATAACCCCCGGGGAAATGCACAGGTAGAAAGGGAGAATGGGACGGTATGGAGGGCCGTCCAGCTGGCCGTACGGTCCAGAAACCTCCCGGCCTCCCGCTGGCAGGAGGTCCTCCCTGATGCACTCCACTCCATTACTGTGCACTGCCACGAACAATACACCCCATGAACATCTTTTTGCCTTCCCCAGGAAGTCCACATCTGGGGTGTCGCTCCCGACTTGGCTCGTAGCTCCGGGAACCGGCTTCTCCGTAAGCACGTCCGACTCCACAAGGCGGACCCGTTGGTGGAGATTGTGCACTTGCTCCACACAAACCCCCAGTATGCCTACATGGCATTCCCCGACGGCCGCCAGGATACTGTCTCCCTCAGGGACCTGGCACCAGCAGGTTCCACCCCCACACCTCCTTCGCCCCTGGTGCCACCCTCCCCTCCCCCGGCGCTCCAACAGCACCCCCTCCAGGACCATCCATCCCCCCCCTGCCCACGCCCGACGATGAAGAGGATTTTGGCATGCTCCCGGAGTCACCATCGTCCAGATCAGCACCAACATCGCCGATACCACTGCGTCGCTCCCAGAGGAACATCAGGGCCCCGGACCGGCTAAACCTCTGATCGGTAAACCGGACATCAAAGGACATTTGTTTGCTCAAATCTTGTAAATATTAACTCATTGTTGTGTATAGTTATCCACCACCCCCGCCTGACTCAATTTTTAACAGGGGGTGAATGTGGTAAACTACTGTTGCACCTGTATTAGGTGATGTACGGTAGGACCCGTACTACAGGTTCGCCGGTAGTCCCTGCCTGCTGGCTCCGCCCAGGAGGCGGGGTATAAATATGCGTGTCTTCCAGCCAGCAGCCATTTCGCCAGCTGCTGTGGGAGGCCACACATCTGATAGCAATAAAGCCTCAGTTGGATTCAACTATCGTCTTTGTCCAATTGATCGTGCCTCAGGCAGGGGCACACTGATCGGAGAAATGTTACTCACGTGAGGATTGTGCCATGGCCGAATGTGCTGAGGGTTCTCACTTATTTCTTTGACCCTGACCTCACCCTCTGCGCATGAGCAATCCTGCTCCTCACCAGCAAGCTGGCTCACGGGCCCATTCCTGGAATGGGTTTAGTGTCTTGAGTTCTGGTATCACTCCAGCCGGCTGTGCCTGTTCGCGCCTGTTGTGCTCGAATTTGTTCTGCGATGACACAAGTGGGAAAAATAAAGGCAGGAGTTGTGCCATGTCAGATGGGGATGTGCCATAAGTGTGCCATGAGTGGGAGGTGAGTGGAAACGGGCATTTGAGGGGCACTGGAGCTACTGGGGGGTTTGGAGGGGTGGAGGGTGGTGGGAGACGGCACATGATAATTGCTGTGACCCTGCGAGATGGGTGTGAGTGATATCACCATGGAGGTGTGAGGGCTGTGTTAAGAGGCGCTGAGGGAGATATGAGGAAGCAGACTTACCCTGGCTGCATGAAGAAGATCATTCATCTACTTACGACACTGCAGCCCAGTTTTCTTTTGAAATAAGCTGGCAGTGACAATCTTATTTGTACATTCTGGAAAGTAATAATCAAATGTAGAAGAGCAAAAATCAATTTCAACTATTTGGGCCTAAGAAAACCATGGGACTTGCACCATATATTCCTGCTTGAAATGTTAAAATTGAAGCTTCAAACTTGCTAGCTATCGTCGATGCATATCAGGCATAGCATACTTAAGAACATGCAGTAGTGGAAACTTTTCATTTTTAATATGACTCATACTGATGCTGGGGAAATGCATCTGGAGAAACAAAGAAATTATAGTGCAGGTCTCTGAGGATTAAAAATAACTTTAGAAAAATCACAATGAGGTGCCAGCAAAACCATCAGGGGATTTAAGGCATAATAGAATAATGTGCAGAATACACTTGCACCCGAGTTTCTCTCATCTTTCATGCCCAGTTATGTGTGTTCCTAGGTGCAAATACACAGGAAATCCCACCTTATTATTCTGTTAGTATTTGTGTCCTTTTTTTTAATACAATTTAGAATTCATAACCTTTTCAAGAATGGCTGTGAAGGACAGTGTACATTTCAACTGTTTTCAGATTCAGTACGTGGATACACATTTTATGACTAAAAATGTGACTTACACTTTGAACTGTAATATTGTAGTAAGTGGATACTGAATTGAAAGGTTGGCTTTCAATCATACTATTACATCTACATCTATCTTCACTTAAAATTAATAGAAGCTCTGTAATTTCTTCCACTATTTATCATTTGGACTAAGTTAAAATAAACTGGGCACGGTATTCATCTGTCTGGAGTTTATCCAGGATCTTGCTTTAAATGGCAGTGTTCTCATAGCTATTTATAGACTATTGTAGAAATCTATCAATATGGATTTCAATGTAGTCATTTAAAAGCTACTCTCTTTTAAGAAACTGCAGCAATCAAACCCATTTGTACATACTGTATCATATACTGATGGGGTTGTTAGCACTGGTTTGTTATGACACATAGGCTCTGACAATGAAAAGGAAGGGAGGGCTTCATTGAAGGCCAAAATTGTGGGAAGAACTTGGCAAGGTTTGGAATGTGGAGGCCCTGTCAATTTCAAGGCAGGGTCTTATTAACAAATTGGAGCACTGACTCCTGCCCTGCAGGTCATCAACTTGACAACCTGGCCGGCGGGTGGGAAGGAACACTGGTAGTAGGAGGCCACAGCCAAGGACAATTGGGAACAGTACCTGTCTCTGGGAAGGAGTATAGGTCAGTGATCAAGAGGACAGGGACTAGACTGACAAATAAGAGGTCTGGGAGAGGCTGATGGCTGGAGGTGGTGGTGGGGAGTTGGAGCTGGAGGGGGAAAAATGTTTCCTTGAGAGACCTGAAGTGAGCTGTTCTTCTCCTTGGCTACAAGGAACACTAACAAAATAATGTGCTGACCAGAACTGTACGCAATATTCCAAATGTGGCCAAACCAAAGTCTTATACACCTGTAACATGACCTGCCAACTCTTGTACTCAATACCCCTTCCGATGAAGGAAAGCATGCCGTATGCCTTCTTGACCACTCTATCGACCTGCGCAGCCACCTTCAAGGCACAATGGACCTGAACACCCAGGTCTCTCTGTACATCAATTTTCCCCAGGGCTTTTTAATTTACCGTATAGTTTGCTCTTGAATTGGATCTTCCAAAATGCATCACCTCGCATTTGCCCGGATTGAACTCCATCTGCCATTTCTCCGCCCAACTCTCCAATCTATTTATATTCTGCTGTATTCTCTGACAGTCCCCTTCACTATCTGCTACTCCACCAATCTTAGTGTCATCTGCAAACTTGTTAATCAGACCACCTATACCTTCCTCCAGATCATTTATGTATATCACAAACAACAGTGGTCCCAGCACGGATCCCTGTGGAACACCACTGGTCACAGTTCTCCATTTTGAGAAACTCCCTTCCACTACTACTCTCTGTCTCCTGTTGCCCAGCCAGTTCTTTATCCATCTAGCTAGTACACCCTGGACCCCATGAGACTTCACTTTCTCCATCAGCCTACCATGGGGAACCTTATCAAATGCCTTACTGAAGTCCATGTATATGATATCTACAGCCCTTCCCTCATCAATCAACTTTGTCACTTCCTCAAAGGGTTCTATTAAGTTGGTAAGACATGACCTTCCCTGCACAAAACCATGTTGCCTATCACTGATAAGCCCATTTTCTTACAAATGGGAATAGATCCTATCCCTCAGTATCTTCTCCAGCAGCTTGCCTACCCCTGCTACTCTTCTTAAACAAGGGGACAACATTAGCAATTCTCCAGTCCTCCAGTACCTCACCCGTGTTCAAGGATGCTGCAAAGATATGTGTTAAGGCCCCAACTATTTCCTCTCTCACTTCCCTCAGTAACCTGGGATAGATCCCATCCGGGCCTGAAGACTTGTCCACCTTAATGCCTTTTAGAATACCCAACACATCCTCCCTCCTTATGCCGACTTGACCAAGAGTAATCATACATCAATCCCTAACCTCAACATTCGTCATGTCCCACTCCTCGGTGGATACCGATGCAAAGTACCCGTTAAGAATCTCACCCATTTTCTCTGACTCCACGCATAACTTCCTCCCTTGTCCTTGAGTGGGCCAACCCTTTCTCTCGTTACCCTCTTGCACCTTATATATGAATAAAAGGCTTTGGGATTTTCCTTAACTCTGTTTGCTAAAGATATTTCATGACCCCTTTTAGCTCTCTTGATTCCTTGTTTCGGATTGGTCCTACATTCCCGATATTCTTCCAAAGCTTCGTCTGTCTTCAGTCGCCTAGACCTTATGTATGCTTCCTTTTTCCTCTTAGCTAGTCTCACAATTTCCCCTGTCATCCATGGTTCCCTAATTTTGCCATTTCTACCCCTCATTTTCACAGGGACCTGTCTGTCCTGCACTCGAATCAACCTCTCTTTAAAAGCCTCCCACATATCAAATGTGGATTTACCTTCAAACAGCTGTTCCCAATCCACATTCCCCAGCTCCTGTTGCATTTTGGTATAGTTGGCCTTCCCCCAATTTAGCACTCTTCCTTTAGGAGCACTCTTCCTTTAGGACCACTCTCGTCTTTGTCCATGAGTATTCTAAAACTTACGGAATTGTGATCACTATTCCCAAAGTAATCCCCGACTGAAACTTCAACCACCTGGCCGGACTCATTCCCCAACACCAGGTCCAGTACGGCCCCTTCCCGAGTTGGACTATTTACATACTGCTCTAGAAAACCCTCCTGGATGCTCCTTACAAATTCTGCTCCATCTAGACCGCTGACACTAAGTGTATCCCAGTCAATGTTGGGAAAATTAAAATCTCCTATCACCACCACCCTGTTGCTCCTACATCTTTCCACAATCTGTTTACATATTTGTACCTCTATCTCACGCTCGCTGTTGGGAGGTCTGTAGTACAGCCCCAACATTGTTACCACACCCTTCCTATTTCTGAGCTCTGCCCATATCGCCTCACTACTCGAGTCCTCCATAGTGCCCTCCTTCAGCACAGCTGTGATATCCTCTCTGACCAGTAATGCAACTCCTCCACCCCTTTTACCACCCTCTCTATCCCGCCTGAAGCATCGATATCCTGGGATATTTCGTTGCCAATCATGCCCTTCCCTCAACCAACTCCCAGGTACTAATCCAAGCCCTAAGTTCATCTGCCTTACCTACTACACTTCTTGCATTAAAACAAATGCACCTCAGACCACCAGTCCCTTTGTGTTCATCATCTGCTCCCTGCCTACTCTTCCCCTTAGTCACGCTGACTTCATGATCTAGTTCCTTATAGGCTTTAGTTATTACCTCCTTACTGTCCACTAACTTCCTCATTTGATTCCTATCCCCCTGCCACATTAGTTTAAACCCTCCCCAACAGCGTTAGCAAAAGCACCCCTAAGGACATTATTTCCAGTCCGGCCCAGGTGTAGACCGTCCAATTTGTAGTAGTCCCACCTCCCCCAGAACCGGTCCCAATCTCCCAAAAATCTGAACCCCTCCCTCCTGCACCATCTCTCAAGCCGTGCTTTCATCCTGCCTATTCTTTCATTTCTACTCTACCACGTGGCACTGGTAGAAATCCTGAGATTACTACCTCTGAGGTCCGACTTTTTAACTTGGCTCTTAACTTCCTAAATTCTGCTTGTAGGACCTCATCCCGTTTTTTACCTATATCATTGGTGCCTATATGCACCACGACAACTGGCTGTTCACCCTCCCCCTTCATAATGTTCTGCAGCCGATCTGAGTCATCCCTGATCCATGCACCCGGGAGGCAACATACCATTCGGGAGTCTTGTTTTCGACCACAGAACCGCCTATCTACTCCCCTTACAATTAAATCCCCTATGACTATAGCCCTCCTTCTCTTTTTCCCGCCATTCTGTACAGCAGAGCCAGACATGGTGCCATGAACCTGGCTACTGTTGCCTTCCCCTGGTGAGCCATCTCCCCCAATAGTATCCAAAGCGGTATATCTGTTTTGGAGGGAGATGACTGCAGGGGACACCTGCACTGCCTTCCTGCTTTTTCTCTGCCTTTTGGTCACCCATTCACTTTCTCCCTCAGCAATCCTAATCTGTGGTGTGACCAATTCGCTAAACGTGCTATCCACGACCTCCTCAGCATCGCGGATGCTCCAAAGTGAGTCCATCCGCAGCTCCAGAGCTGTCATGTCGTCTAACAAGAGCTGCAGCTGGACACACTTCCTACACGTGAAGGAGCCAGGGACATCAGCCATGTCTCTGAGCTCCCACATTGAGCAAGAGGAGCATAACACGGGTCTGAGATCTCCTGCCATTTTTAATCTTAAGCTTAACTTAGTCCAACTATAATATCAAATAATAGATAAATGAAAAAGGAAAAAAAACGAAAAATTGTTACCAATCACACGATAAATAAAGAAAAAAAAATAGAAATAGAAAAACCTTACCTTATCAACATACCTCAAGGAAAAGAAAAAACTACTTACCAGTCACCAGCCAATCACCTACCTGCTGGCTGTGACATCATATTTCACCTTCTTTCTACTTCTACCTGCCCTCGAGTCTCCTTCTTGATCTTTACTTGGCTGGGATCCTTACAGTGATTGTTTTTTTTGGGTTTTGTTTGGTTAGAGGAGGAGGTAGGGAGGGAAACACTGAAGAAGTGTTTCGGGTTTAACTTCACTTGACAACAGCTCCTCAACAGACCACCTTCTGGATACAGTGACCGCAATGCACAATGCAGATTTCCCCCGCAACAGCCAATCAGCGGCTCCGCTCTTCTGCCCTCTGCTGCATGCTTGCCTTCACTTGAACACGGAGGTACACCTTCTGGATACAGTGACTGCAATGCACTGATGCAAATGTTCCCCGCAACAGCCAATCAGCATCTCCACTCTGCTGCCCTCTGCTGGAATGAAATTAACACTGCAATGAAGTTACTGTGAAAAGCCCCAAGTTGCAACATTCTGGCACTTGTTTGGGTAGATGGAGGGAGAATTCAGAATGTCCAATTCACCAATGAATACCTATGTATAATTCAGAAGGAAAAAAATGTGAATAGCATTAAAATGCTTACGTTTAACAGAACTGTTACTGAATGGAAACAGTGGGCACGATTTTGCGTGTCCATTCGTGACGGGCGCAAATCCCATTTTGGCCGCAAAATCTCACAAGAGGACCAAAATGGGATTTGCACCGTCAAGATCTCGGTTTCGGATTCTCCCCTTCCTCCCTGTGGCCAGATGCCCAACAGCCTGAATCATAGGACCAGGAGAGAATTGCACACTTTAAATTCAACCACAGCCAACAGCCCGCCACCAGGCCCAATAGGAATTTAGACAGGCCAAGATTGAATACACTGGACAGAGACAGGAAAGTCAGGGAGATTGGAATAATCGGCCCTGTTAGATTAGGATGATTGTTGTGTATTCCCTAGATTCGGCCAGACTTTCTGGCACCTTGGATTCCCGCCGTTACCTTAGATAGAATAAGATTGCATGCGGACAATGCACCTGACTGAAGATGGGCCCTGGGGGTAGTTCTTGGTGTCCTGCAGATTTGGAATCAGCAACTCGACTGTATGTTTCAACGTCCACCCAATAACCTCATTGGCTGAAGTCCAGAGAATTTTCTCAAAGGGCTCGAAGACTCGACAAGGAGACTACAGACAAGATTCAGTGGCGATCCAGAGATGGATGGACGAGGGTGTGTGAAAACCACCTTCCCAGGCGAAGACACTGAGACAGCGGAGACTCAGAGAATTGGGCCCGCAGTTCGACCGAATCCATCGGCAGGGGTAGTATTAGAATCTTGGGCAGGCAAAAGAAAGATAATTTGTGGCAGTGTCTGTTTGTAAACATTTATTGTACTTGTGAATAAATTTGGGTTGAATCATGAACCTGTTTTGTCCTTTGTTTATCTCACTTGGGCACTTGGGTAAAACGTTTTAATAATAAAACTGGACGAAGGGTCTGATAATTTACAGCTTGTGATGTGATCAGGTGTGAACCTGATTTGCATGAATTTACATCAATTTAAATATAATTAAAAGGCTTTATGCCATCACGTCTGGCCCCATGGAATGCTCCTCCCCCTCTCCCCCTTCCCCCCGCCCCCCACTCTCCCTTCCCCCCCCTCCCTCAACCCCTCCACCCCCGGCAGTGAGATGTCACACTGGTGCCAATCACTACTGATCCCGTCCACAACATCCAGCAAATGGGTGAGCACCCCGTCCGTGAATTGAGGAGCTGGTTTCCTCACAGCTATCCTCCTGGCATGAATGACAGCAAGTGCTGTGGAACTGCTTAAATGCAGTCTCCCTTCTATTGAAGTGCCCAGATGACTCCTGTGGTTGATAAATCAGACCCTTCACCCCTCAGGCGCGGCATTTTTCACATGGGGGAAAAAAATTATCTAAGTGCCTGAAAATTGAAGTCCAGATCACGCCGCCACGTCAGTGGGAATTGCAACAACGTTTGGACAAAAAATTACTCTGTAATATTTTCTGCAAATTCCGCTTCTTGTATCAACTTCAGTACCTGGCTGTCATTTCTTAGAGATATAGAATAATAGTGTCTAAGTACAGACTACGTATTCAATGGGTTCCATTATTTACACAAGATATGCTGGGAGCAGAGTTATGTAGAAGGCATAAATTTAATTACACATGGAAAAACCAAAGGCTGGATTTTCCCCCGCCCACCACCAGTAGCAGAGTTCCTGATACGGAGGAGAATCCAACATTGGGGAAGAAACGGGATCGGCGCCCGATTTCCAGTCCCCTGCTGGCGGCGAAGTCAAAGTCGGCCCCCCGCCAGCAGGAGGTTGTAAATGCATCATTTAGACTCATTTGCATCCTATTAATGGGCCAGGCATATGCTCCAAGCCTGAGTGATTCTCCGTTCCTCTGGGCCATGATTCACGTGGGTGAGAATTGGTGCAAGTTATTTACAAATGTAGTCCTGATATGGTGGACCTCACGGTGGGTCATGTGGGTAACTCTTCAAGGGAGTTCCTCCTCAAATGCTACTGAACACTCCACTGACCGCTCCCACTCTATTCCATTTTTGAGCAGTTGATACAGTGGAACATAGGAACAGGAGGAGTATGCCATTCAGCCCCTCGAACCTGCTCCGCCATACAATAAGATCATGGCTAATCTGTGGCTTATCGGTCTTTGACCCATATTCCTTAATATTTTTTCTTCACAAAAAATTATCTATCTCAGATTTAAAATGAACAACTGATCTAGCATCAATTGCCATTGATGGAAGAGAATTCCAAACCTCTACTACGCTTCGCGTGTAGAAATGCTTCCCAACATTTCTCCTGAATGGTCTGGCCCGAGTTTTTAGGCAATGGCCTCTCGTTCTAGAATCTTCAACCAGTGGAAACAGTTTACCTTCATCTACCCTGTTAATATCTTGAAGACTTCGATCATATCACCTGCTAACTTCAAGAGAAAACAGGTCTACTTTGTATAATATCTCCTCATGACTTAACCCCTGAAGACCAGGTGTATTTCTTGTAAGCCTATGTTGCACTCCCTCCAAGGCCAAAATATCCTTCCTATAGTGTGGTGCCCAGAGCTGCTTACAGCACTCCACCTACTCCAAGTACTGCTCATAATACTCCAAGTGGGGTCTAAGGAGGGTTATGGGGAGAAGGCAGGAGAATGGAGATGAGAAGCATATTAGCCTTGATTGAATGGCGGAGGAGACTCGATCGGCCGAGTGGCCTAATTCTGCTCCTATGTCGTATGGTCTTATGGTCTAACCAGAGTTTTGTAAAGCTGCAGCATAACTTCTGCATTCTGCATTCTGCAGATGGAATACAATGTTGACAAATGTGAGGTTATCCATTTTGGTAGGAATAACAGCAAAAGGGATTATTATTTAAATGATAAAATATTAAAACATGCTGCTGTGCAGAGAGACCTGGGTGTGCTAGTGCATGAGTCGCAAAAAGTTGGTTTTCAGGTGCAACAGGTGATTAAGAAGGCAAATGGAATTTTGTCCTTCATTGCTAGAGGGATGGAGTTTAAGACTAGGGAGGTTCTGCTGCAATTGTATAAGGTGTTAGTGAGGCCACACCTGGAGTATTGTGTTCAGTTTTGGTCTCCTTACTTGAGAAAGGACGTACTGGCACTGGAGGGTGTGCAGAGGAGATTCACTAGGTTAACCCCAGAGCTGAAGGGTTTGGATTACGAGGAGAGGTTGAGTAGACTGGGACTGTACTCGTTGGAATTTAGAAGGATGAGGGGTGATCTTATAGAAACATATAAGATTATGAAGGGAATAGATAGGATAGATGCAGGCAGGTTGTTTCCACTGGCGGGTGATAGCAGAACTAGGGGGCATAGCCTCAAAATAAGGGGAAGTAGATTTAGGACTGAGTTTAGGAGGAACTTCTTCACCCAAAGGGTTGTGAATCTATGGAATTCCTTGCCCAGTGACGCAGTAGAGGCTCATTCATGAAATGTTTTTAAGATAAAGATAGATAGTTTTTTGAAGAATAAAGGGATTAAGGGTTATGGTGTTCGGGCCGGAAATCGGAGCTGAGTCCACAAAAGATCAGCCATGATCTCATTGAATGGTGGAGCAGGCTCGAGGGGCCAGATGGCCTACTCCTGCTCCTAGTTCTTATGTTCTTATGTTCTTATACTCCAGTCCTCCAGATCTAAAGGCCAGAATTCCATTAGCCTTCTTGGTTACTTTCTGCAGTTGTTTGTGGCATTTTAAAGATCTGAACCCCGAGGTCTCTTTGGACATCCACTGAATTGAGCTTCATACCGTCCATAAAGTACCCTGATCTATCCATTTTTGGTCCAAAATGGATTACCTCACACGTGCTTACATTGAAATCCATCTGCCTCAGTTTTGTCCATTCGCCTAATCGATCAATATCCCTTCGTAATTTTAAGCTGTCATCCGCACTGTCTACAACGCCACTCACTTTGTGTCATCAGAAAATGTGGATATATGGGCCGAGATTCTCTGAGCCTCCGCGCCACAATTGTGCCTGGCGCGGGGGCGGAGATTGGGGCATCGGACCCGCCCCGCCTTCCCGCGATTCTCCGCCGACCAGACGATCGCCGCCAGTCGAGCATGACGCAGCGCAGGGTGGGGGGCCGTTGTAAGGGACCCCTGCCGTGATCTCTGTGGACGACCAGCCGAGTTCCCACCAACGTGGTTCACATATGGCTCCACCCGGCAGGAGCTCGGAGTCGCGGCTGCGGTGGCCCTCCTAGGTGGGAGGCGGGGGGAATCAGTCACCGAGAGGGGCCTCCACGACGGCCAGGCCCATGATCGGGGGCCACCAATCGACAGGCGCACGCAATCTGGCGGGGGGGGGCCTACTTCTTCGGCGCCGGCACACTGTGTGGCTCAGCTCAGCCATGTCACGCGAGGCCAGCGCTGCAGGTGACTGCTGCGCGCGTCCGCGGACCCGCGGACGGAAGTACAGGGCCCCGTATCGGCAGTCAGAGCTGCATGGAGCACTCCAGGGCCCTGCATGCCCCTTTCAAAACAGAGAATCACCCCGGACTTTCGAGAAAAAAGTCCAGAGTGATTCGTGCCCATTTTCTCGCGGGAGTGGGGACCTAGCTCCATTATTGGAAAATCCCGCCCGTGACTTTTTCTGCGATTATCCACGTCATCAATGCGAACAATTGAGTCCTGTAGATACCTGTGGGTTACCACAAGTCACATCCTGCCAATTTGAGGGAATGTGTTAGCTAAATTGGGGATGAACTGAGAATATACCATAATCCCTATGAATATTTTGAGTTTTTTCACTGTTCTGTAGCCTCTTTGTTTTGAAAATCCCTTCGACTTTCTCTGCTTGGGCGGACATCTTCTCCATCTGTTTGGTGGACAAGTAATGCTACATCTGACACCATGAAGCAATATTGGGCTTTTTACCTATAATGCCATACTCTTGAAGTCGATCTAGGACTTTGTTCAACCTTACAAAGTCCTCTTTCTCTGTCTTACTGCTAATTAGATTGTCATAAAAGAAGCAGCACATTCTTTTCATTCCAATTACCATCCAATTCATGATGGTTGGAACACTGGGAGCAGCAGATACCCCAGATATTAACCTTTTACTCGGGAACAACCCTTTGTGTGTATGAATGGTAAGCAGTTCCTTGCTCTTGTTGGTTAATACTAATTGTCAGTATGCATTTCACAGATCCATCTTCTGAACACACTTTCAGTGGCTAAATTAGAAAACAAATCTTCACTCGTTGGCAGTGAGTTTCATTTTCAATTATTTTATTTACTTTGTTTATAATCTCCACAAGTCCAAAGAGATCCCTTTGTTTTTAGAAATACCACAATGGGTGTGGCACATACTATGCTCTTCACCTTACTAATTTACTCAGTTCTTTCTAATCTATCCAGCTCTTAACTTACTGCTTCTAACTGTACTTCAGCCTTGTGATACACAGTTTTGTTATTTTGTCATTTGGTCCTCCTTGCTCGAAGACCACTTTATACTCTTTTAGCATTTCCTTAATGCCAGATATACTCTAACTCAGGGTTTTTCAAACTGTGGGTCATGACTCGACGGTGGGCAGGATCTCACAACTGAATCTGCTGGAGAGAGCTGCTTAGGAGAGTCCAGGGCAGGACAGAGCAGTGCTCGTGTTAGCTCTGTACAGAACTCCAGGACCTCTGGTTAGCAGCCTACAAAGAAGAAACTTAACTCAGGAATAAAGCAGCATAAAAATGATTTCTTGATTTATGTTTTTGTCAGTTGTGCCAATGCAAATAAGGATGCAAAGCCCTTGTTATATGCCCATGAATATTTTCAAAAAGCAGTTAGATATAGCACTCGGGGCGAAGGGGATCAAAGGATACGCGGGGTGGGGGGAGCGGGATTAGGTTACTGAGTTAGATGATCAGCCATGATCATACTGAATGGTGGAGCAGGCTCGAAGGGCTGAATGGCCCCCTCCTGCTCCTATTTTCTATATGCAAGGAAGTACTGGCAAATGGTAGGAAAAGGTTCATATTTTGAAAGAGAAGTGGTGGGTGAAAAATTATTTTTAAGGTTGAGACCCTAGAGTCAGTTATTAACTTACAGGGTACTCAAATGAAAAAACCTCGCTGTTCTACCTGACCTGTGGTACCACATTAAAAACATGCTAAAAGCCCATGAGGCTGTCAGCATTCTGGAATAGCATCTCCCAGAAGTTTCCAGTGCTAAGTAAAAGAAGCATTTTGTTGCTATTGCCCTTCAGAATTACCTTCATGTGCAAGGTTGGATTTCCCATTCTCACAAAGGACAAGTGGGCACAAAGGAACTGGCTGAAGTCTGCGCCTGATATGCACAATGCCTTCTCCTCCAGTGAATCTGATTGGAGTGAAATTGTGAGGACCAAGCAGGCTTGGTCACCTTTCACATTAAAGGTAAGCGAGCGTGGTGGGAGTTTGCACTTTCTCTCCATGTCTGCGTGGGTTTCCTCCGAGTGCTCCGGTTTCCTCCCATAGCCCAAAAATGTGTCGGTCGGCGTGGGTCGCAAGGATCGGCCTGCATGGGTTGCGATGGTCAGCCGGCGTGGGTCACGATGTTCGGTCAACATGGGTCAAAAAGGTCAGCTGACGTGGGTTATGAAGGTCGGCTGGCATGGGTCACGAAGGTTGGTTGACATGGGCCGCAAAGGTCGGCTGGCATGGGTCATGAAGGTTGGCTGGTTGACAAGAGTGAGTCCCGGGAAGAAAAATGTGAAAATACTGCTCTAACTGATTCCTACTGTAAATAACGTGGCCCAGTTTAACCATATTTTCTGCAGCCAGTTCCTTCCATTATAACTCACAGTGGTTAGCTCTGTTGCCTCACAGCTCCAGGGACCCAGGTTAAATTCCGGCCTCGAGTGACTGTCTGTGTGGAGTTTGCACTTTCTCTCCATGTCTGCGTGGGTTTCCTCCGAGTGCTCTGGTTTCCTCCCATAGTCCAAAAATGTGCGGGTTAGGTGGATTGGCCATGATAAAAAATATTACCCCATAGTGTCCAAAAGGTTAGGTGCTGTTACTTGGTTACGGGTATAGGGTGGAGGTGTGGGCTTAGGTGCTCTTTCCAAGGGCCAGTGCAGACTCATTGGGCTGAATGGCCTCCTTTTGCACTGTAAATTCTATGATAACTGGGAGACTTTCTTGTCTCCTGCTACTACCAATAGAAAATAATAGTATGCATCAACATATTCTACTCTAACACTAGCTTCATCTAACACTGGAATACTGTTATAGAAATCACACAGGTTTTGAATAAGGGAATGTGACTTAGAGACTTATTCTACTCTCCTTCTGAGACAATAGACATGGCTGCAGATGCATCAATGAGAAAGGTAAGCTGTGAATCTCTAACTTTTATTTCTGCTATGGGTGCTGGAATTTTGTCTTCAGCCATGTTAATCACAACTTCTTGCGCTGTTCTCCTTGCTCTCTGACTGACTACAACTCTCGGTCTTCCTGCTTGACAACAACTTCTGTTTCCATGGGCGAAATTCTCCCCCAACGGCGGGATGCCCGCCGACTGGCGCCAAAGCCGGCGCCAATCAGACGGGCATCGCGCCGGCAAAAAGGTGCGGAAGTCTCCGCATCTTTGGCGGCCTAGCCCCAACATTGAGGGGCTAGGCCGACGGCGGAGGGATTTCCGCCCCGCCAGCTGGCGGAAATGGCGTTTGTTGCCCCGCCAGCTGGCGCGGAAATGCGGCGCATGCGCGGGAGCGTCAGCGGCCGCTGTCAGTTTCCCAGCGCATGCGCGGGAGCGTCAGCGGCCGCTGTCAGTTTCCCGTGCATGCGCAGTGGGGAGAGTCTCTTCCGCCTCCGCCATGGTGGAGGCCGTAGCGGAGGCGGAAGGGAAAGAGTGCCCCCACAGCACAGGCCCGCCCGCGGATCGGTGGGCCCCGATCGCGGGCCAGGCCACCGTGGGGGCACCCCCCGGGGTCAGATCGCCCCGCGCCCCCCCCCAGGACCCCGGAGCCCGCCCACGCCGCCTGGTCCCGCCGGTAAATAGCAGGTTTGATTTACGTCGGCGGGACAGGCAATTCCTGGGCGGGACTTCGGCCCACCCGGGCCGGAGAATCCAGCGGGGGGTCCCGCCAACCGGCGCGGCCGGATTCCCGGCCCCGCCCAATCTCCGGGAGCAGAGACTTCGGCGGGGGCGGGGGCGGGATTCACGGCGGCCAACGGCCATTCTCCGACCCGGCGGGGGGTCGGAGAATGACGCCCCATATCTGTGATTTTCACAGACTTCCAGAATCCTGAACTAGATTTAGATCAACCATAACTCTGACCTGGTGCATTGCTGTGAGCTAGAGCTTTACCACAATTAGTGGCATTACTGTTTCCTCCAGTCCTTGATCTGTCTGCCCCTGGGTGCTAAATTAGCCACCAGTGGAGACTAACATCAAAGGTCTTGTTCCAATGCATGTCACATTATTTCCTGCCTAGTAACATGGTGGGACCCTCAGGAAGTGTTTTGATGTGTCACCGGAACAGTTTAAGGGTCAGTGAGCAACTCTTCTTGAGGAAGTCAGTTTGAGGCAGTCTGCCAGGCAGAAGGGTCACAGACACAGGACCAGGAATTGGTCCTGCCAAGTAAGTTAAAAGAAGGCAGCAAAAAAAATAGACTCTAAATGAAAGGAAGAGCCACAGTTAACAGACTGACTCCATACAATGGGCCGAGGGCCAAAGGTACCCTTTTGGAGCATTGCTGTTCTGCTTGGCATGATGATAGGTCTGAAAGTCTGCTTGTAAGCTAGTGTTGAGAGCACTTGGGAATCCAAGGAAAGAAATCTTGTAAGGGAATGTTGAAACTCTGTGAGGTGGTCTTTTGGAGAGAATTCCAAGGGGAGATATTTGAAAGTGAAGCTGGGAATTTCTTGCGAGATAGAGGGTGGGTTATTCCGGCCCCCCAGCTGCATGTTTCTCAGCTGTGCACCGATTGCTGGTGGCTGCATTCTCTGCTCCCACCACTGTCAATGGGATTTTCCATTGAAGCCACCCCATGTTTCCGAGAAATATGTGGACAGGGGCCGCTGCCAGACGGACCAGAGTATCCCGCCACCAGCAATTGACCGGTGAATTACAGCCAGATTTTCAATAAAATTGTTTGACTTGATGTTCACTGACGCCTGGGTGGGTTCTTGAGAAATCCATGGACTTTGTTTTGGTTGCACCTGTCAATTACTGCTTTCAACCACAATTTCTCTGTGAATTCACATACCGCATACTTACCCTGAATGTTAGAGTATAAGAGGCATATTGTCAATTGTTTTATCTTTCTGAACTTGTGTAGTAAATTTTGTTTTTGTTTGTTCAAAACCTGTGGAATCTTGTGACTTTATTCCAAGAGCAGATATTTTGAATCTCACCTTTGATTACTTTAATCAAAACATTTTTGGTCCCGAACGAGATCTCCCCCACTCCATGTTCCGGAGTCTGGTCAAGGATCATAATAGCATCTTGGATGTGACCGGTTTTCCCACATGTATAGCATTTTGACTGGGAATGAGGGCATTTGAATGGTTGGTGGCCACCTATAGCAATGGTAGCATCTACATTTCTGACTCTGAGTTGATGAACTTGGTTCTGTGACCTGGATCTCACTGAAATCCTGTGGACTTCTCCTGCCAACTCAGGAAAGAATTCCCCAGCAATTTGTCTCTCGTGCTTTCTGCCATTTCTATGGCTCTGGCCTCTTGCAGCCTTCCTTCCACATCAGGATATTCCATTTGCTCAAAAGCTTTGCCTGGATTCGGCCAATTATAAATATGCCTCTCAAGATTTATTTCTACATATGTGCCATGCCCACAATGATAAGAGAGTTTCTTTAATTCGATAATATAATCTGTAACAATATTATTTGGCAACTGTCTCTTTTCATGGAATGCGACTCTCAGTGCAATCGTATTCTTAGAAATGCCATTGTACGAGTTCAGAATCTTATTAATTTCAGAATAGTCATGAGCACGGGGTCTCACAGGCAACACTGGTTGGACTCCACCTCAAAAGCATCTGACCCTATTTAGTTTATTCTCATCTCCTATTTTATTCACTTTCAGCCAAAAATGAAACCTTCAATTGTCAGTCCACCAGTCCACTTTATTGATGTTGAATTCCCTTGTTATCCCCAATTATGCCTCTTGTTATTTTTTCAATTATGAACCATGGTGATTCACTGTGTACCTGGATACAATGTGCACACTAAGCAATATTTCAAACCACTCAAACTTTCTCAAAATCAACTTCAGAAGTGCCAAAGATGCATCGCAATGTTTGTCAATTCTTCACTTTTGAAATGAGATGTAGCAGAAAATGTGACAGATGCTCTGCCCCCGATGGGCCGAGTTCCCAACAGCGCAGGACACGTGTGCTCACACAAATTGTGAACCCGGTGTGGCTGCTGCGGACTGTGTTCAGTGCCACCACACTCGGCCGGGATCTGTGCCGCTGGCCGCGGTGGTTGGCTTCTTCGAGGGCTGGGGAGACTGGTGGGCAGTGACCAGGGGCTGGGCTGTGGGGTCGCGGATGGCGGGTTGGATCTGCGCATGGCCGGCGCCACGTTGCACGGCGCGACCACTGCAGGTCGTCATTCTCCAGCCGTTTCTGCCGCAGGAGTTTCGGTAGGCGCCGATGCTAGCCCCTCACTGGTACAGGAATCGGTGAGGGGTTCGCATGATTTTTTTGCGTGAACCTCCCACGGATTCTCTGCTCGAGCCGGCACTTAGCCACAGGAACGGAAAATCTAGCCCCATGTTTCTGTTGTTTATGGCACTGAGTAAGACACATGTTTTCAACAGGCAACCATTTTTGAACTAACTTTATTTGCATGTACCCAACATAAAGAGTAACAGAAAGGGCAGTGTAATAAATGCTCTGTACTTACGATATATTACAGGCACAACCCCTTTTCCCCGATTCCTGAGAATAAGAGACCCTCTCCTCCGCCATCCTTCATTAGGTTGCAGGAAAACCCAACCGGATTTACTGTGCAGTTGGCCCTCAGGACAAGTTCCCGTTATTGATAAAATACCTTGGGCGGGATTCTCCCAACGGGAGTCTAAGTGCTGACGCCGGAATAAAAACCGGAGTGTTTTACTCCGGCGTCGACGCCCGTTCCCAGACCCCTATTCTCCCCACTCCGTGGGGCTAGCAGGGGCGTTGCACGATTTATGGAGGTGGGGCCTCGGCGCGGCATCAGAGACCCGGCACCGCGTAAAAGACGTGACGCCTTGGGTCCCGTGCATGCGCAGTTGGGCCAGCGCCAACTAGCGCTTGCGCGGTGGCTGTCCTCCCCCAAGCCGCCCCACACAAACATGGCAGATGGATCCAGGCTCGCCGGCGGAGGAAATGAGGCCCGTCGACAGAGAAGCCGGCCCGCCGATCGGTTGGTCCCGATCGTGTACCAGGCCACTCCAGAGGCCCCCCCCCAGGAACGGAGCCCCCCTTTCCCTCTCCCTCACAGGCCGCCACCCACGCCTTCGCGATGAGTACCCACCGGCAGCGACTAGGTGTGGACGGCACTGGCGGGACTTGGCCGTTTACGCGCGGCAACTCGGCCCATCCAGGCCGGAGAATCGCCGCTCGCCGTTTGCGGCGATTTTCCGAGCGGCCCGGCGCTGGTTTCGTGGGGGTGGGAGAATCACGTGCGGGGGTCGGGGTGGCGTGGCGCAATTCGTGCACCGCCCCAGCGATTCTCCCACCCCCCAGGGGACGGGACGGGGGGGGACTACCGCCCCTTACCTTATTATTTAAGGGCCTTAACTGGTCTCTTGGTGGAAACCGCCTGGAGCCTGGTCAAGGGGAGTCTGGAAGATGATAGGATTGCCGCCTCTCACACCTGACTACATGGCCTTCCCCTGAACCTCCAAACTTACCTCGGGGCTATTGGAGGAGGAAGGAAGTATGGGGAGGCATTAAATTTTACACCACATGCTAATTGTCGAAATGTCATTCTAGTTGAGTGGTAATTGACAATCTGCCTCTCTCGAATGAATTGTGTGCACATATCCTTATGCTTACGAATAAAATTAGGAAGTTAGCAGACAGCTTCTGAGGTACTGTCAATTTCAAAGGTGTTGACCAAACCCTCATGTTCCTTCTGAATAATATTCGACCTAAAGTTAAAAGTTAGTAAAACACAAATTTACAGTACAAAAGCAGACCATATTGCCCAATATGTCTGTGCTGCACAAGAGCCTCCTCCCACCTGAGTTCATCTTGCCCTATCCTTTCTCCCTCTTGTATCTGTCTAACTTCTCCTTAAATGCATCTGTACTATTTGTCTCAACTACTCCAAATGGTCGTAAGTTCCATATTCTTATCATTCTCTGAGTAAAGCAATTTTCTCCTGAATTCCTTATTGGATTTATTGGCCACCAGCTTGTATTTATGGCCTCCATTCTTGGAATTCCCCTTAAGTGGAAACATCTTTGTAATGCTTCGATGCTATCAAGCATTTTCATAATCTTAAAGAACTCCATCAATTGCTCATCCCTCAACCTCTCCATTCTAGAAAAAGGAGCCCAACCTGTTCCATCTTTGCAAACAGTTCTGGCATTATCCTTGTAAATCACCACGTAAAGCACATGTGTATTTTATTCATTTTTGGGATGTAAGCATCGCTGGCAAGGCCAGCATTTATTGCCCCTCCCTAATTAGCCTTGAAAAGGAGAAGATGAGCTACCTTCTTGAACTGCTGCAGTCTATGTGGTGTCGGCGACGCACTATCAATTGAACAAAGACTAGAGTTGGATACAACTGAAGCTTTATTGCTCTAAGATATGTGGCCTCACACAGCAGCTGGCGAAATGGCTGCTGAATGGAGTACATGCATATTTATACTCCGACTACTAGGCGGAGCCAGCAGGCAGGGACGACCGGCAAACCTGTAGTACAGGCCCTACCTTACATCACCTAATATAGGTGCAACAGAGGTTTACCACATTCACACCCTGTTAAAATTGAGTCCGGCGGGGGTGGTGGAAAATTATATACAGCAATGAATCTATATTTACAGTATTTGAGCAGGAAAAAAATGTCTTTTGACATCCGGCGGACCAGTTATAGGTTTAACTGGTCCGGTGCCTTGATGTTCCGCTGGGAGCGACATAGTGGTGGCGGCGATGTCGATGCTGGCCTGATGTTCAGTGACTCCGGGAGCGTGCCAAAATCCTCTTCATCCTCAGGCGTGGACAGGGGAAGGACGGATGGTCCTGGTGGGGTGAATGCTGGGCGCGCCGGGGGCGGGGAGAGTGGCATCGGGCCGGAGGGGTGTGTGCGTGTGGAACCTGCTGGTGCCAGGTCCCTGAGGGAGACAGTATCCTGGTGGCCGTCGGGGTACGCCACGTAGGCATACTGGGGGTTTGCATGGAGCAATTGCACCCTCTCCTCCAACGGGTCTGCCTTGTCGGACGTGTATACGGAGCAGGACTGGTCCTGGAGCCGCCAGCCAAGTCGGGAGCGACACCCCGGATGTGGACTTCCTGGGGAAGGCAAAAAGACGTTCATGCGGTGTGTTGTTAGTGGCGGTGCACAGCAGTGACCGAATGGAGTGGAGTGCATCAGGGAGGACCATTCTGTGTTTCTCCCCAGTTTTAACGACTACCACTTGGGCTCTCCAGGGGCTGTTGATGGCCTCGATGATGACTTCCCGAAGCAGCTGCTGGACCTCAGACCTGGTGAAGGTCCTGTCCTGGGTGCTGTACTGTCTGCTCCTGGTGGCGACGGGTTTGCAATCCGGAGTTAGATTTGCGAAGAGAGAAGGCGGATCGACCTTTAGGGCCGCGAGGCCGCACACAGTGAGGGGTGGTAGGGGCCTGCCGAATTTGAGGGTTAGGCTCTGGAGATTGCACTGGAAGTCCAGGCCTAGTAGTAGAGCAGCGCAGAGGTTAGGGAGGACATAGAGGCGGAAGCCGCTGAATTCTACGCCCTGGACTGTGAGTGTGACTGTACAGTACCCCCGGATCATGACGGAATGGGATCGGGAGGCCAGGGAGATTTTTTGGTTGGCGGGGTGTACCGCGAGGGAGCAGCGCCTTACCGTATCCGGGTGTATGAAGCTTTCGGTGCTCCCGGACTCCAGCAGGCAAGAGGTCACGTGGCCGTTGATTTTCACGCTGGTCGATGCGGTGGCCAGGTTTTGCGGACGAGACTGGTCGATCGTCACTGAGGCGAGTCGTCGGATGATGGGAAGCCTGGGGGGCCCAGGTCCTGGAATGCTGTCAGTGTCCATGCCCCGTGGGGGAGACAAGATGGCGGTGACTGAAGATCCTGCGGGGGACAAAATGGCGGTGCCCATGGGCCACACGTTGCGGGTGTTGGATAAAATGGCGGCGCCCATGGGCCGCACGTTGACTGAAGGGAGAAGATGGCTTCGCCTATTGGCCGCGCGTCGTCCGGGGAGATGAAGATGGCGGCGCCCATTGTGTATAGACTAGGGGGGGGTGGGGGCGATAGCGGTGACTGCGTGGGCCTGGCACACCGCGGCGAAGTGCCCCTTTTTGCCGCAAGCCTTGCAAAGGGCCGCGTGGGCTGGGCAGCATTGGCGAGGGTGTTTCTGCTGGCCGCAGAAGTAACATCACGGACCCCCGGGGTGCGCGGGCTGGCGCGTGGCGCGGCCGTTTGTGGGGTCCATGATGCGTAGGAGGGGTGGGCCGCGCGGCTGGGGGTTAGGCCTGACTGTTGCGTAAGGCGACCGTCATAGAGAGCGCTAGCTTCTTTGTCTCAGCTAGATCGAGCCTGGCCCCTTCTAACAGTCTTTGGCGTATGAAGTCCGACCCAATCCCCATAACGAACGCGCCCGGCATAAGGAGGTTCGAATGTTCAGTGGCCGTAACGGCCTGACAGTCACAGTCCTGGATGAGTGGGATTAGGGCCCGCCAGAAGTCTTCCATGGACTCACCAGGGAGTTGAGAGCGAGTGGCGAGTACATGCCTGGCAAAGGGCGTGTTCGTCTTCTGTGCGTAGTTTTCTTTGAGAAGCGCCATGGCATCGGCATAGTTCGGGGCGTCCTGGATCAGCGGAAACATGTTGGAGCTCAACCTTGAGTACAGGATCTGTATCTTCTGAGTCTCCGGAACAGGAGTGGTTGCTGAGTTGAGATACGCCTCAAAGCAAGCTAGCCAGTGATTAAAGTCCTTTTTGGCGTCGTTTGATTGCGGATCCAGCTGCAGGTGATTTGGCTTGATACGGAGGTCCATCTTTTAGAAAATCTTAGAGCAATAACTTGTTGCACGATCAATTGAACAAAGACTAGAGTTGGATACAACTGAGGCTTTATTGCTCTAAGATGTGTGGCCTCCCACAGCAGCTGGCGAAATGGCTGCTGAATGGAGGACACGCATATTTATACTCCGCCTACTGGGAGGAGCCAGCAGGCAGGGACTACCGGCGAACCTGTAGTACAGGTCCTACCTTACATCACCTAATATAGGTGCAGCAGTGGTTTACCACAGCCGGTACACTCATCGTGCTTTTTTCTGAGACTGTGTGATCACCTGATTTCCCATTTGGTTCAATTCTTCTGTGTTCATCACCCAGATTTGTTGCTTGGGTTTTCTTTGTTTTTGTAAAAGCTATATATTGCCATTTTGATTTACATTTCCAACAACTGCTATGTAAACGTTCAACGTGGGACATTGTGACATGACAAGTAGGCAAGACAAAGACAGCTGTTTCTGTGTGAGTGTTGCAGGGATGATTTAGTGGTATGTGTATAATTACATGTCATTGGAGACATTTATATAGAAGTTGCATTATCCAAGCAGTAACAAATTCAATGCTCTGTTGAATAATAATCGCTAGGAAAACCACAATGATTAATGCACATGCATAAATGTACAGCTTTTCCAATATATTCTCCAGTAGCTTCTGTCTTTATCCATTACTAACAACCTAAATTTTAAAATGGATTCACAGGGACTAATAAATAGGTCCAGCAGGTGTTAATCAATAGGATGAATGAACAATCAATGGAAAACTGTCACTAACATGCCAAAGGGCAATCATCCAGGAATGAAACTGATGTAATAACATGTGTGTGACATATCCTGTTCAAATGCTCGGAAAATAGCTCAGCTAGATAACAAGAATTCAGTGCACATATGCAAACATCGAGTTATTGACCAAGGAATCCATTATATTTCTTAGAAACAATGTTTAGCATTGTTTTAAACCCATGAGGTCTGTGCAGTCATTTCTGTGCCTCTCACTAATTATCATTAGAGTAATACTTCATTTGAATAATAATAATATAACATTGACATGTTACTGTCTTTATATTGTGTTTAACTTAATTGTAATTGCTCAAAATATGTTCAAAGTTAGTTCGTGACAGAGAGGTCTCTCACTCCATTGGTGACTGTCAAATACATTTTTGAGGTGGCAAGTTTAATTCCAATGACATTGGCAGGTAAAATAACAATCCGACAATAGTATGTCTCTAAGATAGCTGTGTCAACGTCAAATTTAATTGAGGTGTATATTTGATATACAGAACATTAATTCTAGATTTACATGTCGACATTCCAACTCTAAAATCAAAGGAAATTGTGACATTGCAATTAAAAATCAGGGGTGCTTTCTTTAGAAATGTTAGGTAAATCCAACAATGTGAAAGAATACAACTTAGACTATTATTTTAATTTTCATTTGGTGCTATAACACCTTTACGTACACATGAGTCACTTCATTTATCAGTTCATCATACAGGCTTGTAACAGGTTAGTCTGTCTGGTAAAAGTAGGTAAAAATAAATGACAAGTGAAAGATTTTGCGGAGAGCATTTTGCTTTGAATACAAGCTGTAGAGGTCTTTCCTCACTGTAAATCCACACTTCCAGCTTAAGCAAATATAGCTAGATAACTGTAAAACAATTTAAACATCGCAATGACAAAGCACTTTGTCATGGATCAGTTACATGGCTCAAAACACTGATACTTGTGACTCTAATGTCTTATTAGGAATCATAAATCAGTGTGATATAGATTTTTTTTAACCAGAACCAGCAAAGCAGTGTCATAAATTGAGTAGCTCTTAAAAGCCCTCTACACAGTATTTGCCACTCCCCTGTTTGCAGGACTAAGGATTTGCTTCTTAATTGCTTCTGCTATTACCACTACCCAAAGCTGTACTTGGAAACTAACTGCAGGATCACTATTACATTTTTATTGTTCTTTTCTCAAGGCAATTTATCTTGCTGTCCGGAAGACAATGCTTCTTGATAGACTTACAGGATTAGAAGTGAATGTTTTGTAAGAGTTAGAAGAGGTGCATCGTGAGCAATTATACTGCAATGTGTGGTCGTGGCTATAAACTCCATTCATCTATTTTTGTGGGTTACACAATGATTTACTTTATTTTTTTGTGAGGTCTGCAACAACTCTTCACTGAATCTTTACTGTTGATTTTATTTTGTGTGAGCATGGCAAATAATTTAAGAATTCATTTGAAAACCTATCTGAGTTCAGGAAAATAAACGTAATATTAATTTTGGCTGCCGTCTTTTTTATTAGTGAAGGTAACGATCAAGATTCAAATGTCCTCAAATAATGCTGTTCCAGCAATAGGAGCATCAACAATTTTAGCACATAGAGAATAGAGACCAGAGCAACTCATTATTTGATTCAGATAGCAGCATGTGCTACATTATGGCAGCTTGAGTGGTTATTCAATGTCATTTCACTTCCAAATTTTGTTTTCTTTCAAATAATAATGCTGTACTGTAGAATGCAAGGCAGAGCTGCTAACGGCTTGAACCCATTTCATTTTTGTTTTTGTTTGCTTGCAACAGGCTTCTTCAGTGGACTCCACTGAATGACAAAACTTCTGCTAATGATTCGTTGTTACTTGGAATTAAGTGGCATTTGCACAACCTGATTAGAGTTCAAATGCTGTTGCACCATGTGATCCAAATAGCAGGTATGTTAGATATTATTTGGCCAGATTACAGGGAAATTGCATACTTTATGCACGTAACATTGAAATAGTTGAAGCAATCTGCAAGGTTCTATACTGCGGAAAATGCTGCAAACACACAGTAGGTCAGACAGCAGTTGAGGAGAGAGGAAGAGAGCTAATGTTCGATGACCTTCCATCAGACCTGGAGCACATAACAGATTGTGAGCAGGAACAGAGGCGGGGAAAGGGAGAGGATAGAAAAGGGCAACAGATAAGGCCTGTGATTGCGTGGGAGGCGAGACAGATTAAGGCCATAAAATGTAGCTCTTTAGTGTCCATGGATGGCATTGTGACTCCAATGGGGCAGAAGTTCCCTCCAAAATGGCAGTGTCTGGTTCTGACTGAAAACTGGCGAACAGGCATGTTTTTGGCCGAGAACTCTTCCATTTTGCAGAAGGGAGTGCGTTTTGCACAGTCATTGTGAAGGGCGGGATCTAAAGACATTGGCAAGCCAGCTCCACAGAGATTGGGCACCCTACCTCATACTCCCGCCCTCCTAATCGCCGGCATTGGGTCTTTGGAGCACTGCACCCCCCCCACTCTTCATTTCCAATCTCCGGTTTTCAGGCATTGGTGCCCCTCATATCTCACCCCACCTCACATGAAGCAAACCTTATGGCAACGTCAAGCAACCTTTATGTCTGGTCTCTAGCTCTACTTTTACTGGGGGGCGTGGTGGGAGCTGTTGCTGTATTCAAGTATGCAATACTTCAATTATTGTTAAGCATCAGTCTGCTGATGTATTACTGGAATTCTGTTTGGTATTGCTGAGTTTCAGAGCTACTCTCTAAGTTGTACAGCATCACAAAATGCTAACTCAACTTGTCACATTTATTCCCTTCCCTTGTCCACTATGTAATACCTGTTTTGCTGTCTTCAGCTGCTCTTTTTCTGCAGTTGTGCCATTACAATCTTCTGTTTTTAACCGTAGAAATGACCCCAGTGAGCACTCCAGTAACATGTGCAATGCCATTGGAGATTCACCAATAAGTATGAAAGGTTAAAAATGATATGAGAAGATGTTAAAGATAATCTTCAATATTATGCTAATGCAGGATATATTAGGAACAAACTATTGGAATTAGTGGTATAAACAGCAATTTCATGTATTGGCATCACATTAAGCAGGCAATGGACACAAAATGGAACTAAGGGGCTTCACAATGATCAACCTCTTAAATTAGATGGATTATAATTATGAGCATAATAATATTGACAAGCGTCAAGCGAGACTAAAGACATTTTTATTTTTCTCTATTAGACTTATAGTTATATGGAACAGGTGTCATCAAACGCATCAAATGTCATGCCCATCAACTTTAACAGGATGAACATCTGGTTAAGATGGGATTAAACATTCAAAGAATCAATGCAGATAGACATTATCAAATACATTATTCTCTCCTATGGTGCCTGGCCTATTGAAAATATCATCTGTGGAATCCAACTGATTAGGATTGAATAATGAAGATTATAATGTTAGTTTAATGATGAATTTTAATTGATTATCTTTGAAGTAGCCAGGGAGAATTTACTTCTCGAGTTATTAAAGCCTTTATACTCCTCATAACATAAAATATGAAGATAAATTCTATGTGCATTGAATGTAATGGAAATGTTTCCCTTCACTGCAGTAATGAGAGAATGTTGCACTGTCAGAGGCATTGGGAAGAATCTTCCATTCCTGGTGGGCGTCTCACTCGAGGCTTGAAAAGAAACACTTGTCTTAATTCGGAGGAGGAAGTCCCACCACATATTTTTCCCATCGGGCAGTGAAGTGGACAGCATTGGGACTTCCTACACACTGAGGACCCTGGAAGATGACTTCTCGCCCACCGAAAGCTGCTGGACAATCAGAGGTTGGCATCTCTTGCGCTCAGAAGGAATGTGGCTGCTGCCGTAACAATATTCCCTGGAGTCTCAAGATCGTGGAGTGACACAGGAAAAAGATAAATGATGTTGGGGTGGGGGGGGGGGGTTATCTCATGTGGTTGGAGGGAGGAGGTGTCATGGGTTCAGCAACAAGGGCATTGAGGTGGCAGCTGCCCTGCCTCACAGACATGCCCTCGATTATGCACAGATTAGTGTACACCGCTCACCCCTCTCCTCTAGCTGACATGCACCCCATACAGTTTTATCAGTCATGCAGGCCACATGCCTGTAAGCCTACCTGGAGCTGGGAGGTTTGAAACATATTTGGGAAGAGGCTGTTAAGTGGTCATTAATCAGCCACTTATGGGAGTCAGGTGGAGGTGGGGCAGGAAGGCTGACCGTGGGCCTTCTCATCCAGAACTTACATCCATTGGCAGCAGAAAGGTGTTGGCAGTCGGTCAAATTTTGCCAAATTTTCAGGCCCGCCCACATCCTTCCTCACCTCCTGCAGGGGCAGAAAATGTCAGCCATTCTATTTTTGATGAGATGCTAAATGAAGACTCTGTCCGCCTGTTCAGATGAATGCCAAAAGTGCAAAAGCACTGTTCAAAGAAGAGCATAACACCAGTGATAACACTAAGACATTATATAAATGGTGGTTCATGTTTCTTATGTGTTTCAACTGTAAAATAAAACATTTAATGTTATTTCTTTGGTTTCTTTGGACCCTTAGCTCCCCAAAAAAGCAAATGGCTGAAAAGATATCTCAAAATGGGTTTATCAACAAAAATGGATGTTACAGATTTGTAAAGAACTAGCTCTAAATACATTGCTGATACCTGACACCACAACCAATGGATATTTGGGTCATACAAGTACTGCCTGTTTATTTTTTAATGTACGTTAAAACCACTTGCCCTGGCTTTAGGGCCTCTGTTCTGAATTATTACAGGGGCATGTGCTTTTGTGCTTCCAAAAATTTCTATGATTGTCCAGGATTAATCATTCACAAAATGTGCCTGGATTCTTTGTTTGTAAACCCTTGTCTCTCTGTTAAGTCGTAACTGAGAAAGAAAATACTCTAGGAAATAATTTTACAGCAATCAAGTAAATGGGGTTTGTTTTTGATTCGTGTGAAATCTACAAGAGCAGAAACTTCTCAGTGCTGCTTGTCTGCACTGTGAGTGCTGCTTTGGCTGAGTGAGATGGCATTTGGAGTGGGTGGAAACAGGGAGGAACTGGGCGAAGGTGAAACTGGCAGCTGAGGTACAAAGTTACAGGCTTCAGGAAGGCTATTGTTAAACTAGAAAGAGTGCAGAAGAGATTTACGAGGATGCTACCAGTGATGTGTTAGGCTGACTGGTTAGATGTGGACTGCACTCGATGCAGGGAAGCTAGAAGCAGACAGCAGGGGCATCATTCTTCGACCCCCCTCCGGGTCGGAGAATGGCCGTTGGCCGCCGTGAATCCCGCCCCCGCCGAAGTCTCCGGTACCGGAGATTGGGCGGGGGCGGGAATCGGGCCGCGCCGGTTGGCGGGACCCCCCGCTGGATTCTCCGGCCCGGATGGGCCGAAGTCCCGCCCAGAAATTGCCTGTCCCGCCGGCGTAAATCAGAGCTGGTATTTACCGGCGGGACCAGGCGGCGTGGGTGGGCTCCGGGGTCCTGGGGGGGGCGCGGGGTGATCTGACCCCGGGGGTGCCCCCACGGTGTCCTGGCCCGCGATCGGGGCCCACCGATCCGCGGGCGGGCCTGTGCCGTGGGGGCACTCTTTCCCTTCCGCCTCCGCCATGGCCTCCACCATGGCGGAGGCGGAAGAGACTCTCCCCACTGCGCATGCGTGGGAAACTGTCGGCGGCCGCTGACGCTCCCGCGCATGCGCCGCATTTCCGCGCCAGCTGGCGGGGCACCAAACGCCATTTCCGCCAGCTCGTGGGGCAACAAACGCCATTTCCGCCAGCTGGCGGGGCGGAAATCCCTGCGGCGCCGGCCTAGCCCCTCAATGTTGGGGCTCGGCCCCCAAAGATGCGGAGCATTCTGCACCTTTGGGCCCGTGCGATGCCCATCTGATTGGCGCCGTTTTTGGCGCCAGTCAGCGGACATCGCGCCGTTGGGGGAGAATTTCGCCCCAGATGTCTAACGCTGGAGAAAATCCAACACTGTTTTATTCAACGATGGAACTGATGTACATGTTCAGCTGTGGGTCAACACTATACTGAACTGACTGGAGACCTTGTATTAGCCTGACCAGACTTACTAACTACTACATGGTGTTTGCACTGGCTAGCTCGTGGACTCTGACTGTCTCAGTGGCTGGCTCCCGAGAGAGCGGGAAACCTAATGCCCTGTGGCTTTATAGTGGTAGTGTCCTGTCTGCCGATTGGCTGCACTGTGTTGTGTGCTTATTGGTCGTCCTGTATGTCAATCACTGCCTGTCTGCACTTCAGTATATACATGAGTAGATATTATGAAATCTCCCCCACTTTTTGTTTCAATAAATAAATACTAGGGTGTGTGAACGTATATATATATATGTGCCTGACTGTGGTAGTACCAGGTATTGGGGTACCTAAGAGGCTGATGACCATTGGTTAGACCCAGGAGTCTATTATTGGCTGTTGTTACGAAGCTCCACCCTGACAGGCGGAGTATAAGAAACGGTGACGTCCCAGCAGCCTTCACTTTCAGTACCGAAGCTGCTGGGGAACAAGTTCTAGTAGATTAAAGCCTTCAGTTATGAAATCACTTCGTCTTGAGTGTAATTGATCGCGCATCAATTTAATCTACTAGACTTAAGCTGGAAGGATGGATCTCCGAATCAAACCGGAGTGCCTTCAACTCAGCCCCCACGCGGAGAACCCGGCTGCAATATTTAAACACTGGCTGGCGTGCTTGAAAGGCTACCTCGAGACCGCTGGAGGTACCCCCTCAGAAGGACAGAAAATGCATCTCCTGCGTTCAAGTGTCAGCCCTGGGATCGACAGCCTTATCGAGGAGGCGGAGAACTATGATGCCGCGATCGAACTGTTAGAAGGACATTATATATGCCCTGTAAATCAGGTCTACGCGCTTCACTTGCTTGCAACTAGATGGCAAAGCCCCGGGGAATCGTTGGAAGATTTCTACCAGGCGCTACTGGTGCTGGGCTGAAACAGTGGCTGCCCGCAAGTTTCGGGGAGCGAGCACACGGAACTTTTAATCAGGGATGCTTTCGTAGCAGGTATGAGCTCCTCAGATATCCGTCGAAGACTCCTAGAAAGGGACACCCTGGGACTTAGAGAGTCACGGGCCCTGGCAGGATCCATGGACATTGCTACAAAAACGCGCAGTCCTATGCGCCCGACTGCGCGGCGGCCCCCTGGGCTGCATGGCACCCCGCAGCGACAGCCCCACAGACCTTCCCCCTGACCCCGCAGGCCTGCGCTATGAGACGGCCTGCTAACGCCGCCGGGCCCCGCTGTTTCTTCTGCGGGCAGGCGAATCATCCCCGCTCGTGCTGCCCGGCCCGCACCGCCACTTGCAAAGGGTGCAGCAAGAAGGGCCACTTTGTGGGGGTCTGCCAGGCCCGCGCCATGGCCGCGGCAACCCCCTCTTCAGGCCCTGACCGGCCAGTGCTCACCGCCACCCCCTTTCCTAGGGCCACATGCGACCCACGGGCGTGGCCATCTTGCCCCCCGGACACCACGCTGGACTGGTGGGCGTCGCCATTTTGTCCATCGCTGCTGCCATCTTGTTCATCCCCGGACACCATGTGTGACCCATGGGTGATGCCATCTTGGACGGGGCCCCAGGCCCCCAGCATGGCCGACTACACGCTGCCCGATCAGAACTCGCAACTGCTTCATCTGGCCTCGGTGACACTGGACCAAAGTAGAACCCGGACACTCGCAACAGCTACAACGATGGTCTTCATCAACGGCCACAAGACGTCTTGCCTGATTGATTCTGAGAGCACGGAAAGCTTTGTTCACCCCGACTCGGTAAGGCGCTGTTCACTTGTAACCCACCCTGTAAATCAAAGGATCTCCCTGGCCTCCGGGTCACACTCGGTGGAGATAAAGGGGTTCTGCCTAGCGAACCTCACTGTCCAAGGCAGGAAATTCGACAATTTCCGCCGGTATGTCCTGCCGCACCTCTGCGCGGCTACCCTCCTGGGGCTGGACTTCCAATGCCATTTGCAAAGTCTGACCTTCGGCGGCCCTATACCTCCCCTTACTGTCTGCGGCCTCGCGACCCTTAAGGTCGACCCGCCTTCCCTGTTTGCGAACCTCACCCCGGATTGCAAACCCGTCGCCACCAGGAACAGGCGGTACAGTGCCCAGGACCGGACCTTCATCACGTCCGAGGTCCAAAGGCTGCTGGGGGAAGGGGTCATCGAAGCGAACAACAGTCCCTGGAGAGCTCAAGTAGTGGTGGTAAAGACCGGGGAGAAACATGGGATGGTCATTGACTACAGCCAGACCATCAACAGGTTTACGCAGCTGGACGCGTACCCTCTCCCCCGTATAGCCGACCTGGTAAACAGGATCGCACAACACAAGGTCTTCTCCACGGTGGATCTCTAGTCCGCCTACCACCAGCTACCCCTCCGTAATAGTGACCGCAAGTACACTGCCTTCGAAGCAGATGGGCGGCTCTATCAATTTTTAAGAGTTCCCTTTGGTGTCACTAATGGGGTCTCGGTCTTCCAGCGAGAGATGGAGCGAATGGTTGACCGGTACGGCTTACGCGCAACGTTCCCGTATCTGGATAACATCACCATCTGCAGCCATGACCAGCAGGACCACGGCACCAACCTCCGCAAATTTCTCCAGACCGCGCAAATCCTTAACCTGACATACAGTAAGGATAAATGTGTGTTTCGCACCGACCGTCTAGCCAGTCTAGGCTACGTAGTGCGAAATGGAGTTATAAGCCCCGACCCTGAGCGCATGCGCCCCCTTATGGAGTTCCCCCTCCCTCACTGCCCCAAGGCCCTGAAGCACTGCCTCGGGTTTTTCAGCTATTATGCACAGTGGGTCCCCAACTACGCAGACAAAGCCCGACCCCTAATCCTGTCCACAACCTTCTCCCTGTCGACGGAGGCCCGCCAGGCCTTCAGCCACATCAAAGCAGACATTGCAAAGGCCCCAATGCGCGCCATCGACGAGTCCCTCCCCTTCCAGGTCGAGAGCGATGCGTCCGACGTAGCTCTGGCGGCCACCCTCAACCAAGCGAGCAGGCCCGTGGCTTTCTTCTCCCGTACCCGCCATGCTTCCGAAATTCACCATTCCTCGGTCGAAAAAGAGGCACAAGCCATAGTAGAAGCTGTGAGACATTGGAGGCATTACCTGGCCGACAGGAGATTCACTCTCCTCACGGACACACGGTCGGTTGCCTTCATGTTTGATAATGCACAGCGGGGCAAGATTCAAAACGACAAGATCTTGCGGTGGAGGATTGAAATCTCCACCTTCAACTCCGAGATCTTGTACCGTCCGGGTAGCTAAACGAGCCTCCTGATGCCCTGTCCCGCGGCACTTGTGCCACTGCACAAGTGGACCGTCTCCGAGCCCTCCACGAGGACCTCTGCCACCCGGGGGTCACTCGTTTCTTCCACTTCATCAAGACCCGCAACCTGCCCTACTCCATCGAGGAGGTCGGGACAGTCACCAGCCAAATCTGCGCAGAGTGCAAACCGCACTTCTACCGGCCAGAGAGGGCGCACCTGATAAAGGCTTCCCGTCCCTTTGAATGCCTGAGCATGGATTTCAAAGGCCCCCTCCCCTCCACCGACCGCAACATGAATTTCCTGAACGTGATTGACGAGTACTCCCGGTTCCCATTCGCCATCCCCTGCCCAGACATGACCACAACCACCGGCATCAAGGCCCTCCAGGGTATCTTTACACGGTTTGGTTTCCCCGCGTACATACACAGTGATAGGGGGTCCTCCTTTATGAGCGATGAACTGCGTCAATTCCTGCTCAGCAAGGGCATCGCCTCGAGCAGGACGACCAGTTACAACCCCCGGGGAAACGGACAGGTGGAGAGGGAGAACGGAATGGTCTGGAAGACTGTTCGACTGGCCCTACAGTCCAGGAATCTCCCAGTCTCCCGCTGGCAAGATTTCCTGCAGATGGCCCTCCATGCCATCCGGTCGCTGCTCTGTACAACCACAAATCAGACACCTCATGAACGTCTCCTTGTTTTCCCCAGGAAGTCCTCCTCCGGGGCCTCGCTCCCAACCTGGCTAGCGACACCCGGACCCATCCTGCATCGGAAGCACGTGCGGGCGCACATGTCGGACCCGTTGGTCAAGAGGGTCCACCTGCTGCACGCTAACCCCCAGTACGCCTACGTGGCGTTCCCTGACGGCCGGCAAGATACAGTCTCCCTTCGGGACCTGGCGCCCGCCGGAACCCCACGTGCACCCGAACCATTGCCCCTGCCCCCCCCCACAGCACCTCACTGGAGGGTCAGTACTCCCACTGCTCCTGCCTAGGCCTGCCCACCCACCGACACCCCCTACAGGTGCCCCCCCCCGTGTCAACCTTTTGCCCCAACAGCGCCGCCTAGGGGTGACGAAGCTGCCAGGGAGGCCAAAACCATGCTCCCGGAGTCGCAACCACCGGGATCCCCACCAGAATCACCACCGAAGCCCAGACGCTCCAGAAGGACGACCAGGCCACCCGATCGACTGATTGCTTCGCTGTGACTTTAACTGTGAACGAACACTTTGTAAATATCCTCGACAGCACGGTACCTCCATACCTGATCATACCATATTAAAGGCGACTGTTACCACTGGCCACCACCCCCGCCGGACTCTTTTTCTAACAGGGGGTGAATGTGGTAGTACCAGGTATTGTGGTACCTAAGAGGCTGATGACCATTGGTCAGACCCAGGACTCTACCGTTGGCTGTTGTTACGTAGCTCCGCCCTGACAGGCGGAGTATAAGAAACGGTGCCTTCCCAGCAGCCTTCACTTTCTGTACCGAAGCTGCTGGGGAACAAGTTCTAGTAGATTAAAGCATTCAGTTATGAAATCACTTCGTCTTGAGTGTAATTGATCGCGCATCACTGACTATATACAAAAAGTGTCTAGATGAACGTATATACATAGGAAGGTGTCGATAGTGCAGATACATGGCAAACGAAACAATATTTACAGAGGTTAAAGCGATGAAGTCACAAAATGTACAAGAATTCAGTCTATAGATTTAGTCTTTGTGGTGGGCGACAAATTCTTGTCGATCGCCGCAGGGATGGATCAGGAGCCGCCTGCACTTGGAAAGCTGGGATCGCTGCCATCGCGGTGGTCGCGTGGGCCGGCAGGATTGCTGGTAGATCGTTGGCCTCGTGGTAGGGTACGTCTGGAGGAAGCATCGTAGGCGGCGGGACACGTCGGTCAGGTAGCGGGCGTGGAACTCTTCGCAGTGCCCGTCTGTTGCGCCGTAGCAGGGAGCCACTTGTTTGATCACAACAGCTGTTGTTGACCAGCCGCCCTCAGGCAACTGGATACAAACATGATCATTGGGGGCCAGCTCTGGTAGATCCGCGGCATGAGCATCGTATGTGGCTTTTTGTTGGACCCGTGATTGCTGCATTTTTTGCAAGACCGTGAGGTGGTCGAGGTCTGGAACATGGATGGCTGGAACTGTGGTCCTCAGAGTGCGATTCATGAGCATCTGCGCTGGAGACAATCCAGTGGACACTGGGTTTGCCCTGTATGCCAGCAGCGCCAGGTTGAGGTCGGAGCCTGAGTCTGCAGCTTTGCACAGCAACCGCTTTACAATATGGACCCCATTCTCGGCCTTCCCGTTTGACTGCGGGTAGTGGGGACTGGAGGTTATGTGACGGAGGTTGTAGGACTGTGCAAAATCAGACCATTCCTGGCTGTAAAAGCAAGGACCGTTGTCGCTCATTACCGTGAACGGTACCCCATGCCTGGCGAATGTTTCTTTGCAGGCTTTGATTACCGCCTTCGACGTGAGGTCGGACAGTGTCACCACTTCTGGGTAACTGGAGAAGTAGTCTTCCAGGAGTACGTCGTCACGCCCCTTGCGTGGAAAAGGTCTACACCTACTTTGGACCACGGAAAGGTCACGATCTCGTGCTGCTGCAACATTTCTTTGGGTTGAGCTGGCTGAAATTTCTGACAGGTAGGACAGTTGAGGACTGTGTCGGCAATGTCCTGGCTGATGCCCGACCAATAGACCGCCTCCCAAGCTCTGCATCAGCATTTTCTGACCCCAAGGTGACCCTCATGGAGTTGGCCCAGCACCATAGCCCGCATGCTCTGAGGAATTACAATCCTGTCGAGTTTCAGAAGGATTCCCTCCACCACCGTCAGGTCGTCTTTTACGTTATAGAACTGGGGACATTGTCCCTTCTGCCAGCCATTGGTAAGGTGCTGCATCACACGCTGCAGCAGAGGATCCTTGGCCGTCTCCTCACGAATTTGGACCACCCGTTCGTCAGAGGCCGGAAGGTTGGTGGGACACAACTGCACTTGCGCTTCTATGTGGCAGATGAAGTCACTTTGTTCACACGGTGTGGTGATGGACCTGGATAGGGCATCTGCAACGATCAGTTGTTAGCCTGGCGTACAGACACGTTCGAAGTCGTAGCGGCGTAGCTTAAGAAGAATTTGCTGTAACCGAGGTGTCATGTCATTTAAATCCTTCTGGATTATCAGGACAAGAGGCGTGTGGTCCGTTTCTACCGTGAATTTTGGCAGGCCATAAACGTAGTCGTGAAACTTGACTATCCCTGTCAGGAGGCCCAGACACTCCTTCTCAATCTGAGCGTACTGTTGCTCATTGGGCATCATGGCCCTGGAGGCATACGCCACTGGAGCCCAGGACGAGGAGTCATCTCGCTGAAGGAGCACTGCCCTAATGCCGTCCTGGCTTGCATCAGTTGATATCTTGGTTTCCTTGGTTGGGTCGAAGAACGCTAGAACCGGGGCTGTGGTGAGCTTTGCTTTCAGCTCACGCCATTCCTCTTCATGCGTGGGTAGCCAGTGGAATTCCATCGACTTCTTGACGAGATGGCAGAGGGCCGTGGTGTGGGATGCCATATTGGGAATGAATTCCCACAGAAAATTGACCATCCCAAGGAAGCGGAGGACCGCCTTCTTGTCCTCTGGGGTCTTCATGGTGTTGATCGCCGAGACCCAGGAACTTAATATCTGATTGACCAAAGGAGCACTTGGCCCTGTTGAGCTGGAGACCATGGCCGGGATTCTCCCCTACCCGAAGGGGCTGGGAATCCCGGCGGGAGGGAGTGGTGTGAACCACTCCGGCGTCGGGCCGTCCCAAAGGTGCGGATTTCTCTGCACCTTTAGGAGCCAAACCCTCAACTTGAGGGATTAGGCCCGCGCCTGAGTGGTTGGCGCGCCGCCGGCCGGCGGGAAAGGCCTTTGGTGGCACGCCAGTTGGGGCCGAAGGGACTCCGCCGGTCGGCGGAAGTCCGCTCATGCCCGGGAGCGCCAGCGTCTGCTGACATTATCCCCGCCCATGCGCGGGGGGGGGGTCACTTCCACATCGTCCATCGCGGAGGCTATGGGCAAGGCAGAAGGAAAAGAGTGTCCCCACGGCACAGGCCCGCCCGCGGATGGGTGGGCCCCGATCGTGGGCCAGGCCACTGTGGAGGCACCCCCCGGGGCCAGACCGCCCTGCAACCCCCCAAGGATCCCGGAGCCCGCCCGCGCCGCTAGTCCCGCCGGTAAGGTAGGTGGTTTGATTCACGCCGGCGGGACTGGCATGACAGCAGTGGGACTGCAGCCCATCGCGGGCCGAAGAATTGCCGGGGGGGGGGCCCGCCGAACGGCGCGGCGCGATTCCCGAACCCCGCCGAATTTTTGGTGCCGAAGAATTTGGCGACCAGCGTGGGCGGGATTCACGCCGCCCCCGGCGATTCTCCGACCCGGCAGGGGGTCAGAGAATCCCGCCCCATGTTCATGAATTCTCTGGAATACATGCTTGAGGTGAGCGATGTGTTCCTGGGGCATTGTGGACCAGATGATTACGTCGTCAACGTATACTCGCACCCCTCGATGCCCTCCATCATCTGCTCCATGATGCGGTGAAATACTTCGGAGGCATATGGTACCAAAGGGCATCCGGTTGTAGCAGTAGCGACCGAACGGGGTGTTGATCGTGCGCAGTTTGCGACTGGAAGCGTTGAGCTGTATTTGCCAAAAACACTTGGAGGCGTCCAGCTTAGTAAAGAATTTGGCATTAGCCATTTCACTGGTCAACTCTTCACGTTTTGGTATCGGGTAATGCTCCCGCATGATGTTGCAGTTTAGATCCTTCGGGTCAATGCAAATGCGAAGCTCCCCTGATGGCTTCTTTACGCAGACCATGGAGCTGACCCAGTCTGTTGGCTCTGTGACCTCGATATGATGTCCTGGTCTTGGAGGTCCTGTAATTGCTTCTTCAGACAATCCTTGAGGGGTGCCGGCACCCGGCGTGGTGAATGAATTACCGGGGTGGCGTTCGGTTTGAGCAGGATTTTATAATGGTATGGGAGCGTGCCCATCCCATTGAATACGCTGTGGCACTGCGTAATAATGTCATCTATGTCGGCTTGCATGTTACCATCAGGCGAGGCCGTCGCCGGTGATGATGACATGGTGTGGACTCGCTGAACCAGGTTCAGGAGCTTGCAGGCACGAGCACCGAGCATGGATGCTCTGTCAGACTCGACGATTTCAAACCGCAGCGTCGCCTTGATCGCCTTGTTGGATACCACAAGTTGACACGAGCCACTGGCAGCTATGGTATTGCCATTGTAGTCAAGGAGCTGGCAGGCCGGTGGAAGAATACTTGGTTTGCCGTGAATGGTGTCGAGGTCGGATTTTGAGATGAGGGGGGGAATTCTCCCCCAACGGCGCGATGTCCGCCGACTGGCGCCAAAAACGGCGCCAATCAGACGGGCATCGCGCCGGCCCAAAGGTGCGGAATGCTCCGCATCTTTGGCAGCCTAGCCCCAACATTGAGGGGCTAGGCCGGCGCCGGAGGGATTTCCGCCCCGCCAGCTGGCGGAAATGGTGTTTGTTGCCCCGCCAGCTGGCGCGGAAATGCGGCGCATGCGCGGGAGCGTTAGCGGCCGCTGTCAGTTTCCCGGCGCATGCGCGGGAGCGTCAGCGGCCGCTGTCAGTTTCCCGCACATGCGCAGTGGGGAGAGTCTCTTCCGCCTCCGCCATGGTGGAGGCCGTGGCGGAGGCGGAAGGGAAAGAATGCCCCAACGGCACAGGCCCGCCCGTGGATCGGTGGGCCCCGATCGCGGGCCAGGCCACCGTGGGGGCACCCCCCCGGGTCAGATCACCCCGCGCCCACCCCAGGACCCCGGAGCCCGCCCATGCCGCCTGGTCCCACCGGTAAATACCAGGTTTGATTTACGCCGGCGGGACAGGCAATTTCTGGGCGGGACTTCGGCCCATCCGGGCCGGAGAATCCAGTGGGGGGTCCCGCCAACCGGCGCGGCCCGATTCCCACCCCCGCCCAATCTCCGGTACCGGAGACTTCGGCGGGGGCGGGGGAGGGATTCACGGCGGCCAACGGCCATTCTCCGACCCGGCGGGGGGTCGGAGAATGACGCCTGAGGTTCGCCGATGTGCCGGTGTCCAGTTTAAATCTGATGCGAGTCTTGTTAACTGTGAGGACAGCACACCACTCGTCGTCGGGATCCACATTGCGGATGGATAGGTATTGCACCGTTGTGGTGGAAGGCAGCGCATGTGTAATAATGATGCCCACCCAGTGAGGGAACTTGAGGCACTCGGCATCAGGGTCTGTTGGGCTGTCGGGATCGGAATCTGGCATGCCTTGCTGTATTGAGCGGACACTTCTGCGCCGCAGCTGGGATCGCTGGCTGCTGAGCGGTGGAGCAGATCTGCAAAGGGCTGTGCAGTGGCCAAGCTTGCCACACTACAGACACCGGCATCCTTTTGCCGGACATTGCCGCTTTAAATGGGCGGAGCCACAATTCGGACACGTCATGATGCCGACGTCAGCGCGTTCCGTGCACCATCGTGCATGCGCAGTGCGGTCGGTCGACGTACGCACCTGCGCAGTCGGGTTGTCGGCCTCGTCGTCCACTCGGTCGTGGCGCGCATGCGCAGGGACCCGGGAAAAGCGCGCAAAACGGCCACTCTCCTCGATGCTCAGGCCCTGCATCTGTGCAATGGCCTGCACCCGTTCCGCCTCGTGGGCGGCCAGCTTCGCAGTTTCTGTCGCCCTGATGTGGGAGTAATGATTCTTAGCATGCTCATGGACAACGCACATCTCGATAGCGACAGGGAGGGTCAACTGTTTGACTTTCAGGAGCTGCTGCTGAAGGGAGTCGGAGTGGACCCCGAAAACGATCTGATCCCGGGTCATGGAATCAGCCGTCGAGTCACAGTTACATGACTGCGCTAGGATGCGGAGAGGGTCAAGAAGGACTGAAAAGGTTCATCCTTACCCTGAAGCCTCTGCTGGAAAACGTACCAGTCAAAACTCTCATTCACCTCAATGTCGCAGTGGCTGTCGAACTTCAGCAGGACTGTTTTGAATTTTGTTTTGTCTTCGCCTTCAGCGAACCAAAGGGAGTTGTAGATGTGGATGGCGTGGTCCCCTGCTGTTGAGAGAAATAGCGCGATCTTTCTGGCATCCGATGCGGCTTCGAGGTCGGAGGCCTCGATGTACAAGAGGAACTTTTGCTTGAAGATATTCCAATTGGCACCGAGGTTGGCGGAGATGCGGAGCTGCGTAAGAGGCTGGATGTTTTCCATGTCACCGGATGGCTGCTTGCTGGTCAATGCTGATTCACTCGAGGCAGGTCCGTCAATATCAGTATCACTCCTGTACCATGATGTATTTGGCTGACTGGTTTGATGTGGACTGCACTCGATGCAGGGAAGCTAGAAGCAGACGTCTAACACTGGAGAAAATCCAACACTGTTTTATTCAACGATGGAACTGATGTACATGTTCAGCTGTGGGTCAACACTATACTGAACTGACTGGAGACCTTGTATTAGCCTGACCAGACTTACAAGCTAACGCATGGTGTTTGCACTGGCTAGCTCGTGGACTCTGACTGTCTCAGTGGCTGGGTCCCGAGAGAGCGGGAAACCTAGTGCCCTCTGGCTTTATAGTGGTAGTGTCCTGTCTGGTGATTGGCTGCACTGTGCTGTGTGCTTATTGGTCGTCCTGTATGCACTTCAGTATATACATGAGTAGATATTATGACAACCAGGACTTGATGGTCTGAGTTATGAGGAGAGGCTGGATAGGCGAGGACTTTTTTCCCTGGAGCGTAGGAGGCTTAGGGGTGATCTTATAGAGGTCTATAAAATAATGAGGAGCATAGATAAGGTAGATAGTTAACATCTTTTCCCAAAGGTAGAGGAGTCTAGAACTTGAGGGCATAGGTTTAAGGTGAGAGGGAAGTGGGCAGCACAGTAGCACAGTGATTAACACTGTGGCTTCACAGTGCCAGAGTCCGAGGTTCGATTCCTGGCATGGGTCACTGTCTGTGCGGATCTGCACGTTCTCCCCATGTCTGCATGGGTTTCCTCCTGGTGCTCCAGTTTCCTCCCACAAGTCCCGAAAGATGTACTGTTAGGTAATATGGACATTATGAATTCTTCCTCAGTGTACCCGAACAGGCACCGGAATGTGGTGATAGGGGTTTTTCGCAGTAACTTCATTGCAGTGTTAATGTAAGCCTACTTGTGACAATGAAGATTATTATTATTATTACAAGAGAGACCAGAGGGGAAGTTCTTCGCATAGAGGGTGGTGAGCACTTGGAATGGACTGCCAGAGGCAGTGGTAGAGGCAGGTACAATTTTGTCTTTTAAAATGCAGTTAGACAGTTACATGGGCAGGGTGGGTAGAGTGGGATATGGGCCAAATGCGGGCAAGTGGGACTAGTTTAGTGATAGAAACTGGGAGGCATGGACCGAAGGGCCTCTTTCCATGCTGCAAACATCTATGACTCTATGAAGAAGAGATCTGACTGGTAAGTCTCCAGGGAGTAGAGTCGGACAGAGGAGTTCCAAACACTGGTCAGTAACTGACCTGAGGTTAAAAAAAAATCTAAAAAAGTGACGTTACCGGAAAGCTGTGACTTGATTGGCTGATAGGGAATCTGTGCTCAACTTGAAACTAAAACATTGTTAAACTAATTCAACCAAATTAATTGCTTCCTAAATCATAAGTAGAAGGTTCTCTAAACCAAAGGCAGGTTAAAGAAAAAGAGTTAAAAAAAAAACAAATTAATTGATTACTTTAATTTATCTTGCTTAATCTTTTGTAAAAAGGGAGTAAATAAGGGTCATAGTCATGGCAGGAGAGCTCGCACCGGTGTTATCTGCTCCTGTGCTAGGTGGCAGATCATTGAAGCTCCAGTTATCTCTGGTGGCCACGTGTGCAGGAAGGGTGACCAACTGCAGCTACTGACTAACCGCATTTCGAAGTTGGAGCTGAGGGCAGATTTACTGTGGAGCATCCGTGATGCTGAGCAGGTCATGGATGGCACGTTCAGTGAGGTGGTCACACTGCAGGTGAGGATTGAACAGGCAGAGTGGACATGGATGAGCACCAGGAAGAGTAGAGGTAGGCAGGTTGTGCAGGGGTCCAGTGTGGCCAGCCCCCTTTCTAACAGACATACCGTTGTTGAGGGGGATGACTACACAGAGGAAAGGTGTGGCAGCCAACTTAATGGCACCATGGGTGGATCTGCTGCGCAAGAAGGGAGGGGGAATAATGGCAGGGCTATAGTGGCAGGGGACTCACTTGTTAGGGGATCAGATAGGTGCTACTGTGGCCGCCAACATGACTCTAGGATGGTATGTTGCCTCCCTGGTGCCAGGGTCCAAGGTGTCACTGAACGGCTGCAGGTTATCCTGAAGGGGGACGGTAAAAGACAGAGGTGGTGGTACATGTTGGTACCAATTACATAGGGCTGGGGTATTGCACCAGGAACTCAGGTAGCTAGGCTGTAGACTAAAAAGCAGGATCTCTCGGGTTATAATCTCTGGATTACTCCCAGGGCCACGTGCTAGCAAGTATAGAAATAGGAGACTAGTGCAGATGAATGTGTGGCTTAAGAATTGGCGCAGGAAGGGTTTTAGATTCCTGGACCGCTGGGACTGTTTCTGGGGAAGGTGGAACCTGTACAAGTGGGACGGTCTACATCTGAACCAGAGCAGGACTAACATCCTTGCTCGTGGGTTTGTCAGTGCTGTTGGGAGGAGTTTAAACTAATTTGGCAGGGGTTGGGGATGTAGACTGTTAGCAGAATAGGGACACAGCATAACACAGAAAAGCAATCAAGTCAGAGGGAATGCAGCGGTAGTAAGTTTCAGGAGAGTAAGACAAGACTGAATGGCTTCTACTTTTAATGCCTGGAGTATTACTGGTAAAACAGGCGAGTTAAGGGTGAGGGTTGACATGTAGAATTATGATATAGTAGACATCATGGAGACGTGGTTGGCAGAGGGGCAGGTTAATTGGCAGCTTAATATCCAGGGATGCAGAATATTCAGGAGTGATAGGGGAGGGCAAAAGAGGAGGAGGCATTGCATTATTAGTTAAGAAGTCAATTACTGCAATAATGAGAGATGATATCTTGGGGGTGATGTTCAATGAAGCTTTGTGAGTAGAGTTTAGGAATAAAAAAGGGGCAGTCACATTGCTAGGTGTTTATTATAGACCCCCAGATAGTCAGCGGGAAATTGAGGAGTAAATATGTGCGCAATTTGCAGAAGTGTGTAAAAATAATAACAGGGTAATTATAGTGGGTGATTTCAACTTTCCCAACATTAACTGGGATAGTCATTGTGTTAAGGGCTTAGATGGAGCAAAGTTTGTAAAATGTATACAAAATAACTTTTTAACTCAACATGTGGAGGGCCCAACAAGGGATGGTGCAATGCTGGATCTAATTCTGGGAAATGAAGCCAGACAGGTGGTTGATGTGATGGTGGGGGAGCATTTTAGTGATAGTAACCACAACATGGTGCAATTTAAGTTTGTTATGGACAAATTGCTGAAAAGTCTTGGATTGGGGGAGAGCAGCCTTCAGCAAAATAAGGCAGGATCTGGCCAAGGTAGATTGGAACACGTTACTGGTGGGGACATCTACAAAGGAGCAGTGGGGCGTGTTCAAAGAGGAAATGGGGAGGGTACAGGCCCAACATGTTCACTTAATAGGAACATGTAATAAGCCCAGAGAACCATGGGTGACCAGATGGGTGACTATTCAGGATACAATGAGAAGGAGGAGAGAGGCTTTTAATAAGTACAAGGGGAGCAAATCAACAGAGGCATTAGTGGAGTACAGAAAGTGCAGGATGGAGCTCGAGAAAGCAATTAGGAGAGCAAAGAAGGGTTATGAGAAAGCTCTAGCTGGTAAAAGTTGGAAAAATCCCAACATAATCTCTAAGTATATCAATGGGAAGAGGATAACTAGGGAAAATGTAGGGTCCATTAGGGACCAAGGGAGGAATCTGTGCCTGGAGCCACAGGACATTGGTAGGGTGCTAAATTAATATTTCACATCTGTCTTCACCCGAGAGAATGTGGAGGCATATGTGGAACTCGGGGAGAGATACTGTGAGGTTATTGAGCAAGTTTTCAAAGGGAGGGACAAGGTATGGAGCGGACAGCCACATTGCTCGGTGATTATTATAGACCCCCAGATAGTCAGCGGGAAATTGAGGAGTAAATATATGAAGACTACTATATCATAATTCCATGTCTCAACGCTCGCCCTTAACTCTTTGGAGGTGTTGGCAGGCTTAAAAGTGGAGCTATCTCTAGGACCGGACGAATTGTGTCCCAGGTTGCTATCGGAGGTGAGGGAGGAGATTGCAGGGGCCCTGATCCAAATGTTGAATTCTTCTCTGGCCACAGAAAATGTGCCAGAGGACTGAAGAATTGCAAATGTGGTCCCACTATTTAAGAAAGGCTGTAGAGATAAGCCAGGATCAACAGGCCAGTAAGTCCCACGTCAGTGATGGGGAAACTAATGGAGAACATTCTGAAGGAGAGAATCTATCTCCACTTGGAGAGGCAAGGTTTGATCATGGCTTTGTCAGAGGGAGGTCAAGGCTAACAAATTTGATTGAATTTTTTGAGCATGTGACTAAGTGTGTAGACGAGGGTAGTGCAGCAAAGCATTTGACAAGGTCCCACATAATTATAATAATAATCTTTATTGTCACAAGTTGGCTTAAATTAACACTGCAATGAAGTTACTATGAAAAGACCTTGGGCGTCATTCTCCGACCCCCCGCCAGGTCGGAGAATGGCCGTTGGCCGCCGTGAATCCCGCCCCCGCCCCCGCCGAAGTCTCCGCTCCCGGAGATTGGGCGGGGGCGGGAATCGGGCCGCGCCGGTTGGCGGGACCCCCCGCTGGATTCTCCGGCCCGGATGGGCCGAAGTCCCGCCCAGGAATTGCCTGTCCCGCCGACGTAAATCAAACCTGGTATTTACCGGCGGGACCAGGCGGCGTGGGCGGGCTCCGGGGTCCTGGGGGGGGGCGCGGGGCGATCTGACCCCGGGGGGGTGCCCCCACGGTGGCCTGGCACGCGATCGGGGCCCACCGATCCGCGGGCGGGCCTGTGCCGTGGGGGCACTCTTTCCCTTCCGCCTCCGCTACGGCCTCCACCATGGCGGAGGCGGAAGAGACTCTCCCCACTGCGCATGCGCGGGAAACTGACAGCGGCCGCTGATGCTCCCGCGCATGCGCTGGGAAACTGAAAGCGGCCGCTGACGCTCCCGCACATGCGCCGCATTTCCGCGCCAGCTGGCGGGGCAACAAATGCCATTTCCGCCAGCTGGCGGGGCGGAAATCCCTCCGGCGTCGGCCTAGCCCCTCAATGTTGGGGCTAGGCCGCCAAAGATGCGGAGCCTTCCGCACCTTTGGGCCGGCGCGATGCCCGTCTGATTGGCGCCGGCTTTGGCGCCAGTCGGCGGGCATCCCGCCGTTGGGGGAGAATTTCGCCCCTTAGACGCCACATTCCGGCGCCTGTTCGGGAACACAGAAGGAGAATTCAGAATATCCAATTCACCTAACATGGGAGACTTAGAAAGGACGCAAATGCACATGGGTTACAGGGGTACTTGAAGGTGGATTCAAAGCTGGCTGAGCTGTAGGAAACAGAGTGTGACAGATGGCTGCTTTAGGGGCTGGAAGCCAGTGTCCAGTGGCGTACCACAGGGATCTGTGCTGGGTCCACTATTATTCGTCATTTATGCAAATGACTTAGATGTCTACGTGGGAGGTAGGATCAGTAAGTTTGCGGATGATATGAAAATAGGCCGGGTGGTTAACAGTGAGGCTGAAAGTCTTAGGTTACAGTAAGATATAGACGGGATGGTCAATGGGCAGAAAGGTGGCAGATGGAATTTAATCCTGAAAAGTGAGAGATGTTACACTTTGGAAGGAGCAATTTGCCAAGGAAATATTTAGTGAATGGCACCCCACTGGGAAGCCCTGAGGAACAAAGAGATCTTGGCGTGTTTGTAAATAGATCTCTGAAGACAGAAGGGCAGGTTAATAGGGTGGTGAAAAAGGCATATGTTGCACTGTCTTCATTAATTGTGGCATAGATTACAAAAGCAAGGAAGTCACGTTAGGGTTATACAGAACATTGGTGAGGCCAAAGCTGTAATACTGTGTGCAGTTCTGGCCGCCACATTATAGGAAGGATTGCACAGGTGCGGAGGCGTTTCACCAGGGATGTTGCCTGGGATGGAACATTTAAGTTATGAAAAGACGTTGGATAGGTTTGGGTTGTTTTTGCTGGAGCAGAGAAGACTGAGGGGTGACCTGATCAAGGTGTACAAGATTATGAGGGGCATGGACAGGATGGATAGGGAACAACTGTTCCCCTTAGTTCAAGGGTGGGTTACGAGGGGACACAAGTTCAAGGTGAGGGGCGGGTGGTTCAGGAGGGATTTGAGGAAAAACTTCTTTACTCAGCGGGTGGTGATGGTGCAGAACGCACTGCCTGGGAGGGTGGTGGAGGCAGGTTGCGTCACATCCTTTAAAAAGTACCTGGATGAGCACTTGACACGTCTTAACATTCGAGGCTATGGTCCATGTGCTGGAAAGTGGGGTTAGGATTGGCAGATCAGGTGCCATTCATGCAGCGGTGCAGTCTTGATGGGCTGAAGGGCCTTTTCTGCACTGTGTTCTTCTGTGATTCTGTGATCAGAAACAATGGGCGAGATTCTCCGACCCCCCCGCCGGGTCAGAGAATCCTCGGGAATGTCATGAATCCCGCCCGGGAATCGCGCCGTGCCGGTCGGCGGCCGCTGGCAGCAGCACCCCCGGCGATTCTCCGGCCCACGATGGGCCGAATGCCCGCCTGTTTTCGGCAAGTCCAGCCGGCGTATGTTACGACAGGTACTTACCGGCTCTGCGGGCGCCCTCCGGGGCCTTCGGGGGGGCGCGGGGGATCTGGCCCCGGTAGGTGCCCCCACGGTGGCCTGGCCCGCGATCAGAGCCCACCGATCCGCGGGTGGGCCTGTGCCGTGGGGGCACTCTATTCCTCCACGCCGGCTGGTGGACCGGTCTGCGAGGGCCGGCACGGAGATGAACCCCCCTGCGCATGCGCTGGGATGACGCCAGCACACGCTGGTGCTCCCGCGCATGCGCCAACGTGCGTCGGCCGGCGGAGGCCCTTCGCTGCCGGTTGGTGTGGCGCCAAGCCCCTCCTGCGCCGGCTGGCGCGGCGCAAACCACTCCGGCACCGGCCTAGCCCCGGAGGAGTCCGCACCTTCAGGGCGGCCAGATGTCGGAATGGTTCACGCCACTCCTTCGCGCCGGAGTTGCCCGCCCTGCCCGTTTCCAAAGAATCCCGCCCAAGATAACTCGTTAACCGTTCAATAATGTGGAGAAAGCTTTCCTGAGAAAATAAATAACCTAGGTATTTTTTTCAAGTGGTTGTTTACAGTGAGCGCGATCTACCGGCATCGTTGTGTCTGACCTGGTGTTGAGGCAAGGCCGTTAAATCTCATGAAAGGCCTTTCGCGAGATTTACGATGCTCGTTATGACTCGCAAGATCTAACAAGATCTCGCGAGGCATCTGGATCCAGATTTGCATATTCAAGTAAGTAGTTAGTCTCACATGAACATGCTTAAGTCGGAGGAGCCCAAGGCACAGAATTGAACGACCTCACCTCAGAGACCCTGCCATTGCACGTTTTAGCACTTGTTTCCACAAATGTGGACCAGGCGTAACAGCATGTTGCGAAGTCTCCCAGGTGATCGGAGGCCCCCGTGTGGTCATGCTCTGGGCAGGGTGGTACACTGGCACTCCTGATGCCACCTGGGCAACTTGGCCAGGGTGCCCAGGTGGCACTGTCGGGCTGACATGGGTACTGCCAGGGTGCCAGGTTGATAGTGCCATGGCGCCCATGTGACAGGTTGTCCATGGTGGGGTTTGAGCCTGGGGGTGCCCTGCCCTTATGAGGTGGACCCCCTAATTGGTAAGTTGGCACGTTGGGGATGTCCGGAGACCGCGAGGCCTATTGCAAGCATTGGAAAACACCCCGCAAAATGCGCCTAAAATAGGACTTTGTTATTTTTCCATTAAATCACGCCCAGTATGTTTTCTGTGTGACAGTTCGAACAATGCTTAATTTCAGAATGCAATGTTCATAGTTTACTGTTTAGAATATTTTACAAAAGCTTATGTTCAAGCATCCTGTTGCCAAGACATTGACAAGGAAAAAAGATGAAAGTAAGAAAGATAAAGCGCTGGATTCTCTGGTCCCCCAGCTGCGTGTTCCTCAGCGGAACACCTTCCGCTGGCAGCGGGATTCTCACCCCCCCCCCGCCACTTGTCAATGGGATTTCTCATTGAACCCACCCCACACCACTGGGAAGTCCGACTTAATTACCTGCAAATGCTCGCATTCAAAGCATTGTCTTGCATCTTTGAATCTGTCTATATATATGTTTCTGGAACATACCTCTTCGTTCACCTGAGGAAGGAGCAGTGCTCCGAAAGCTAGTGATTTGAAACAAACCTGTTGGACTTTAACCTTAATATATACATCGCTGGGGGTTCTGACAGGCTGTTTTAGTGGTCACCTATCCCTTATGGGCAGGGTGAACTGGACGCTTATGCATATCTTGAGAGATAATGGGGCCTCTATGGCAGGCGCTGGGGTCCAGAAATGCTTACACATTCCCTCTCGATCCCCTACACACCACCTTTTTCCTTGAAACATTCATTTTCAACCATATCCTTGACTTGAGAATATGGATATCGGGGTCTGGATTCTCCGTTTTGGAGACAAAGTCCCCACGCCGGCATGAAAACGGTGGTCTTTTACGCCAGGAAAACTGGCATGGGGCACCGATTCCCCGTTTTGCTGGGGGCTAGCAGCGAGGCAGCATAGAGCTTGCAGCTCTAGCTGCCTATGCGGCCCCCAGCACTTCCGGTTCAGAGGCCGCGCATGCGCACGCTGACGGCCTGCAGCACCTGCACCGTGCTCCATGCTCTGGAGTTGAAAATACCTTGAGACACTTAAAAGTGGGTTCAAGAACATGCGTAAGGGCTGATGTGAATTATTTTGCATTATTAAAGCCTACGGTTGTCAAAATAAGCCAGTGCTCGAGCCAATAGAATGCATTTAACTACCTCAGATATCCTGGGCTGGATTCTCCGTCGGTGAGGTCCTCCACTTTGCCGGCAGCGCACTCACGCCCGCGGATTTTCCGACAGTGTGCGGGTGCCCACAATGGAAAGCCCCATTGGCCGGCTGCCGGGATGGAGGATCCCACTGCCAGCGGGAGCGTGCCACGCCAGAAAACAGGAGCAGCGGGGCAGAGAATCCAGCCCCCTCACTTTCATTTTTTTCTGGGAGGGTATGTTGTACATCATGCAGTGGTACATGGTTGATGTGCCAATTCATCCTCAGAATGAGTCCGTACAGGTATCTTTACAGGAAAATTTTCCCACACCAAAGTGTGAAATACTTAAATATGTAAGTATACTCAATACAAGTGTAATACAAGTATAAGTTTATACAATTTATTGATATATTTATTTTTAGAGTCAATTTATTACCTACAGGTCGACTGTTGTTCTTTCCTCCTGGCCTGACATTACCAATAGGGAGTATATCCTCCCAGTACTGGAAGCCGTTGAACTGTGGACTTGAGGACAGTCTGGGGCTCTATTTTGACTGATGAAACTTCATCAACATGTTTAGGGGAAACTTTACAAATCTTTGCAAGTAAAAGGGAGCTTCACTGACTGGGAAAAGAAACTCATTAATATTATCTCTTTCAGCAGATTTACATGTATGCATGCCACTATTTCTAGTCAACCAAGTATGTTCGAGTTCAATGGTTCCCAAATGTCTTTTGCCAAACCTCCCTTCAGAGATTTGTGTAATGTATGCCAAGAATCTTTTGCATAATTATATTTCATCAGCTTTATCACTTAGGATATCTCTTGTGCACTTATCATACCTTTATAAATAAAACAAAACAACTTTATACCCAACCAACTTGTCTGGTTTGTAAAGCTGACTCCATAATCCCTCCAGACTTTATCTATTTGTTTATAGTAGAGAAATCAAACATTACTAATATTCAGTAAATCTGATTCCTGGGCTAAACTTTTATTGGATATATCCATTCCCAATGGTGGATCTAAAGGTCAACATGGTATCCACGTTTGCTCATGCCAAAGGAGCCTAACAAATTGTTTAAATTATTTACCGATTGGCATATCCCATGAATTAGCCCAGAAACAAACAAGTGTGGAAAGAAAAATAATTTCTCTACCACGAATGTGGTGACACTACCCTCCCCCTCATAAGGTGTGCTGACCTCCACTCTGGGGACCAGTATTCACTGCTGGTAAACAACACTGGTCTGGCAGGGTTCAAAGAAAACAGAGCCAAAGATACCAAGTGCAGTATTTAATATGGAAGCAGCTGGGAAAACAGTCAGAATTAAAACTGAATTCATTATAGACAACAGAAGATCCCCAAGGCCAAAATATTTATGTGTTTGCTTAGAAAATCTGGGTTTGTAGAAACAACACACCATTGACAAAATATTTATCTCTCCCTGTCATATCAATGTATCACCACATACTGAAAAACGCTGAGGTCTGCTGCGCCACTGCAAATGTTTCACTTTGGGAACACCAATGGAAAACGACCTGCAATAAGGAAGTATACCTCTTTAGTCAGAATGCAATAATTCTTCAAATAAAATAAAAAGGAGTCCTTTGATTGTAATTCAAATCCACTTGTTTTCAAATAAACTGTAAAGAGACATGGTACTGGGTTACACTGGTATTATATACCGTGCTGTATATGCCAAATTATAACAATTAGCTTCATTTCCTGCAAACTACTTTTGGTAACAAGTTGCAGCTTGTGTCAGCCATCGGCATTGCTTCAAAAGCAACAATGGTGAAGAAATATGCATTAAGTCATGGCACAGAAATACATATTAGATCTCTTCGATGACAAGTCCTTGGGGAGAGGTTTAAGGAAAAGATCAAAGGCAGTTTTCTTTCCCAGTTTGAATTATTCCAGTATTGGTGAATGTGACATAATTACAAAAGATATTAGACGTGCATCTCATCAGGATTATCTAACACTCATCTTTGTTGAAAAAGTCTTCCCAGCTGTTGCTTTGCCAGAACAAATGCAACAAGAGTGAATAACACAAAAGTACTTCTAAGCGACCACAGCTAAGGGTCCCGCCTAAGATTAGCGGACCTGCAATCGATCGCTGCTATGGAAGGCAGCTACGTACACAAACTTCAGTCCTATCAAAGTATCCTCCAGCTGTTTCTAACTATATTGGTTAAAGTAAATTGTCAAGGCATAGTCTAAGAGGAAAAAAAAGTATTACAGACATCTGCAATCAATAAATCTTGGCTACACAGCATATAACTTGTGTCAATAATCAATGCATTTCTGATGGAGCTTTGAGTCCTCTTTTTAAAATGGCACAGTTTAGATTTGTTTGTGGAAAAATGTTAATCAGAAAAGAAAATGGCTCTGCTTTGGGTGACAAAGAATGAACTAGCAGAAATTCAGAAGTTCAAAAAAAAAACACCTTTTTATTTCTTCCCCTTCATAGACTTCATTCTCTTCATCCATTATTAATGAAGTTAAACTACTCCTAACATGCCAAATGTGCTGCATTGGAGATTTATGCTTAATCCAGCGCAAAACAGGCCCAGTCACATAATGATGAAAAAAAGAACAAATGTCAACAGTTTCACACTGAGACTGGATTAAGCACACCGTACTTAGTTACTTCTTACACAGGGATTATCTCACTTTTAGTGTCATTGAGACAGACCACACTCTTTTTCTGATATTTCTTTCCTTTTAACAACCAAGTAGCAGCTTTAAAAAGTCTATGACAGTATCCTTAAATCAGGAGATAACATTGGGAACAGCAAAGATTTTCTTGTTGCCATTATTTCAAGATTACCTCGCTAGTCTGACCTACATTAAATCAATGAGGACGGGAAATCCTGTACCATCAAATAACATTGGTAAATTTGCAGGATTACATCAGATTTGTTAGTGCAAAACGAAAGGTGGTAATGCAATTATTCAGTGAGATAATTATTGAACCCATTTAATTCATTCATTGAAATAAATCAGACATCTGTGGTTCAATAGTCAAGGGAAAAAACTGTGAAATATGTAGACATATGAGCTTTAGGACAAATGTTAACAGTCAACACTTAAAAGATCTTGCAGTAGAAATGGCACTAAAGTGGGAGTGTTTACCTTACCATCCCATTAATGCTGATCTTCCAAAGTGAAAATCAGCCCTAACCAATCAAATAATGCAGATCATTTTCACCAGTCACTTTTCTTTCTACATTTAGGCCAATGTATACCACTGCAAATAATACTTATAATATCCAAATGCAAAATATTATGCAACAGCACCAAATATCACTTACATGTACCCCATTAAAATGTTCATTTAATGTCTGAAATGCATTCAACAAGAAGTTTGCTTCACGTAGAACTGTCCCTTTGTTTGGACCCAGGGGGCGGGATTCTCCACCCCCACGCCGAAGTGGCTGCGCGGAACGGCCCCGGTCCCGACCGATTCAGGCCCTGACAATGGGCCAGTATCGGGGCCGCGTCATCTACCCGCGCCAGGCCTTGTCGCCCGCGTAAAAGCGGCGCCGCATAACAGACGACATCCGCGCATGCGCGGGTTGGCCGGCGCCAACCCGCGCATGCGTGGTTGCTGTCCTGTCCAAATCCGCCCCGCAAGAAGATGGGGGACGGATCTTGCGGGGCCGCGAAAGGAAGGAGGTCCTCCTTCAGAGAGGACGGCCCGACGACCGGTGGGCACCGATCGCGGACCACCCCACATTCAAGGTGAAGCCCGGTGCAGGATCCCCTCTCGCCCCCACACAGGCCGCCCCCCCCCCCAGCGTTCACGCACCGCCCACGACTGTAGCGACCAGGTGTGGACGGCGCTGGGGGGATCCCGCCGTTTTGGCCTGGCCGCTGGGCCCATCCGGGCCTCAGAATCGCGGGGGTGCAGGAGAATCGCTATTTTCGGTGTCTCCGGCGATTCTCTGGCCTGCGGCCCGCGAAACTCGACCAGCCCGTTCTCGCCGCTTGGGAGAATCGCGGGAGGGCCCGGAAATTTCGGCGGCCCAGGCGATTCTCCCAACCGGCGTGGGAGTGGAGAATCACGCCCAGGGTCTTGGTACTAGCAATCCAGGGGCGAAATTCTCCGTTATCGGCGGAAACTCCGCCGATCGGCGCAAAAAACGGCGCAAATCCCACTTGCGTCACGTCATAAAAATGGGCCGATAGTCTGCGGCCCGAAATGGGCTAGCAGCGACGTAACAGGATCCGCGCTTGCGCAGTGGTTCACGCCGTGCAGCGTCATACGCGCTGCACGGCGTGACGGCTCATAAGGCCGCGCAGCTCCCCCCCACCCGACCGGAACAGCCGACCGCAACACCCGACTTGATGGCTGGCCGTCGCTCAGCCCCGAGGTTCGAGTCACGCGATGTGGAGGCGCTCCTGGATGTGGTGGAGCTGAGGAGGGACGCCCTGTATCCCGGGCACGGCCGCAGAGTTGCCCCACGCCACAGCCGGCGTCTGTGGAGGGAGGTGGCAGAGGCCGTCACCGCTGTGGCCCTAACACCACGGACAGGCACCCAGTGCCACAAGAAGGTGAACGACCTCGTCAGAGCAGGCAGGGTGAGCGTCCCCCATATCCCCCATATCCCCTCTTCCCCCAAATCCCCCCTCCCCCATATCCCCCCTCCCCCATATCCCCCCTCCCCCATATCCCCCATATCCCCCCTCCCCCATATCCCCCCCTCCCCCATATCCCCCCTCCCCCATATCCCCCCTCCCCATATCCCCCATATCCCCCCTCCCCCATATCCCCCCTCCCCCATATCCCCCATATCCCCCATATTCCCCCCTCCCCCATATCCCCCCTCCCCATATCCCCCATATCCCCCCTCCCCCATATCCCCCCCTCCCCCATATCCCCCCTCCCCATATCCCCCATATTCCCCCCTCCCCCATATCCCCCCTCCCCCATATCCCCCATATCCCCCCTCCCCCATATTCCCAATATCCCCCCTCCCCCATATCCCCCCTCCCCATATCCCCCATATCCCCCCTCCCCCATATCCCCCCTCCCCATATCCCCCATATTCCCCCCTCCCCCATATCCCCCCTCCCCCATATCCCCCTCCCCCATATCCCCCATATTCCCCCTCCCCCATATCCCCCCTCCCCCATATTCCCCATATCCCCCCTCCCCATATCCCCCCTCCCACATATCCCCCCTCCCCCATATCCCCCATATCCCCCCTCCCCCATATCCCCCATATCCCCCCTCCCCCATATCCCCCATATTCCCCCCTCCCCCATATCCCCCCTCCCCCATATCCCCCCTCCCCATATCCCCCATATTCCCCCCTCCCCCATATCCCCCCTCCCCCATATTCCCCATATCCCCCCCTCCCCATATCCCCCTCCCACATATCCCCCCTCCCCCATATCCCCCATATCCCCCATATCCCCCCTCCACCATATCCCCCATATTCCCCCCTCCCCCATATCCCCCATATCCCCCCTCCCCCATATCCCCCATATCCCCCCTCCCCCATATCCCCCCCTCCCCCATATCCCCCATATCCCCAAGTGAATCCAGCCCTAACCTTAACCTCTGCAATGCACGCGCAACCGATGGCGTGCATTCATATACCTGCCTAACACTGTTGCCTTTTACCCCTGCCACCACCACCCCCCCCCCCCCAGGAGAAGCGCGCACACAACAATAGGGAGCATGTGAGGACTGGAGGAGGGCCCGCTGATGAGAGGCCACTGACCGTACACGAGGAAAGGGTCCTGGAACTGGCTGGCGGACCTGAGGACCGGGAGGTTGCTGATGCAGAGGTCGGGGCCCCACGAGCAAGTGAGCCACCAACAGCCCGTCCCCATATCCCCCCTACCCTATATCCCCCTCTCCCGTATCACCTGATCACTGCCTGATGTCTAACCATGCATGCATCATTGTGTATCGCAGGACCAAACGTCCAGGCACCCATCCCCGCAGATGCAGACCGCCCGCAGGATGCCCCTCGGAGACCACGGGAGACGGAGAGACCCGCACCCTCCAGCATGCGACGCCCGCAGGATGCCCCTCGGAGACCACGGGAGACGGAGAGACCCGAACCCTCCAGCATGCGACGCCCGCAGGATGCCCCTCGGAGACCACGGGAGACGGAGAGACCCGAACCCTCCAGCATGCGACGCCCGCAGGATGCCCCTCGGAGACCACGGGAGACGGAGAGACCCGAACCCTCCAGCATGCGACGCCCGCAGGATGCCCCTCGGAGACCACGGGAGACGGAGAGACCCGAACCCTCCAGCATGCGACGCCCGCAGGATGCCCCTCGGAGACCACGGGAGACGGAGAGACCTGGAGCAACAGGGAGACGACACCCCCGTCACGTGCGGGAGCGACCACCCAGCGATGAGGGGGGCAGCCACAGGCCCCCGTCACATCCGAGCCAGGACACCACTACCTAGGACACCACTATCCAGGACACCCCTACCCGGGACACCACTACCCAGGACACCCCTACCCGGGACACCACTACCCGGGACAGCACTACCCGGGACAGCACTACCCGGGACAGCACTACCCGGGACAGCACTACCCAGGACACCCCTACCTGGGAAGACGAAATACCGGACAGTGACTCAGAGTGGATGGGTGGAGACGAACCCCCACCCCAAAGTGCCATGGACTCAGAGTGGGACGAAGAGCACGACACAACGCCACTGCTGTCACCAACACCCTCCACCATCGCAGAAACACTCACCTCGGTTGGGCACTTTAGTGATGAGGCGTCTGGTACACTCACTGGTGCGCACAACACAGCCGTCCCGGTACAGCAGGTGGAGGTAGGAGCAGCAGAGGGACCGGGCGGTTGGAGGGCAGCCCAGGCCAAGCGAACATCTGCCGCCCAGATGGATCCCGGGTTCCTGCAGTTACCACACCCACACATAGATCCGATGCAACCACCGACACGGAGACGAGCGAATAGGGTGACGGGTGGCTTGCGGCGGCTGCGGTCGCAGGTGGAGGAGTCCACCCGCGTCCAGGAGCTGGGAGTGGTCCCGGTCATGCGTGCCACCCAGGCTGACACCGCACGGGTGGCGTCCGCGGTGGAGGCAATGGGTGCGACGGTGTCAGACATGGGGAACGGTTTGCGAGGCCTGGGGCCTTCCGTGCAGGCGGCGTCTGTGGCCCAGGAAATGGCTGCCCTCTCACAGGAGGCCATGAGCCAGTGCCAGCGCCAGATGGCAGAGGCGCTCAACGCCATAGCCCAGTCTCAGCAGGCCATGGCCCAGTCTCAGCAGGCCATAGCCCAGTCTCTGCAGGCCATGGCCCAGTCTCTGCAGGCCATGGCCCAGTCTCAGCAGGCCATCGCTGAGGGCATCGGCGCCAGTGGCCATGTGCGAGCTGGCGTCGCACTGTCGCAGACAGGGTTCGACAACCCCCTGGGCTCCATGGCTGCAAACCTGCAGACCCCTGTCGATACCAGCACGGGCCTCCAGGACTGGCAGCGCCAGATGTCGGGGGCGCGTCGGATGGCCAGTCCGTTCGCATCCCCCACCCATGTAGAGGCCTGGGGGCCATCGGGCACCCCGAGGGAGGAGGAGGTGGTGTGGTCCGTCCCGGCTCCCTCTGTAGGGGAGGTCCCGGTACACCGCGACACCTCGGACTCCCCCCCTTCCGTCCCAGGTGCATCGGGTGGGCAACGGGCAGGACAGGCTGGCAGCTCGCCATCCCAGTCGCCCGGGCCGCAGCCTGGCCCATCTAGGCCAGGACGCCCCAGGAAACGGCCGCCAAAGGGATCCAGTGTCAGAGGGCAGGAATCACAGGAGTCCACCTCCAGTTCTGCTGTACCATCTGGGGAACCACGTAGACGTAGTCAAAGGGCCCGTAAGGCCAAACAATTAGACACTGAGTAAGTTGGCACGGGTGCAGGGCACAGATGAGTTTTAGGCGCTAGGGCACGTGCATGAACTCCTTTGGTTATTAAAGTCAATGTTACACCTACCGAAGCTGCCTTTGTGCTCTGTCCAAAGTGTGCGGGGGTGTCATGTACGTTGAGCGCAAGTGTGTGTGTGAGGGGTGGTCTTACCTCAGCCCCAGGTGAGTCTGCCCCCTTCCCCCTGGGCCGCCATCAACATCCCCCGGGCAGAGGACGGGACCGTGCGCTGCAGTGTCACAGCCGCATGCAGGGATGGTCCGGGTGGATGGTGGTACTGTGGCCATGGGTCAGACATAGTCCAACGATGTAGAGCCAGGAGCTCATCGGAGGCGGGTTGTCATCATTCTCCATGGCCTGCGATAGACACGCGTCCACCCGCAACTGGGTGAGCCCGGCCCGTTGTGCCGCCGGTGGATCGGCAATTGGGAGTGGGGGGGTGGTGTGCATGCGGGTGGGGTGTGTGGGGTTGGGGAGGGGGGTGAGGGTGCTGGGTGGGTGGATGGGTGGGGGGTGTGGGTGGTCGGCTGTTGTCATGGTGTGCGGTCTGTGGCCATACTACCCGATTCCCACGCCCATCTAGTCAGTGAAGCGGGCGTCTATCAGTCTGTCCCGTGCCCGCTGGGCCAGCCGGTAACGGTGGACAGCCACCCGTCTGTGTCTACCCCGTCTGCCCTGACCATTGCCCCCATCCCCCTCATCTGGGGAGGACTGGGCCTCTTCCTGCTGCTCCTCCACTCCGCCCTCCTCTGCCTGCGGCACATCACCCCTCTGCTGGGCTATGTTGTGCAGGACGCAGCACACCACAATGATGCGGCCGACCCTATCTGACCGATACTGGAGGGCGCCCCCAGAGAGGTCCAGGCACCTGAAACGCATCTTCAGCACGCCAAAGCACCTCTCGATCACTCCCCTTGTCGCTACATGGGCATCATTGTAGCGGTTCTCCGCCTCATTGCGTGGCCTCCGTATAGGCGTCATCAGCCACGATCGCAATGGGTAGCCCCTGTCGCCCAGCAACCAGCCCCTCAGCCGGGGATGGCGTCCCTCGTACATGCCGGGGATGGATGACCGCGAAAACACGAATGAGTCGTGTACACTGCCTGGGTGACGGGCGCAGACGTGCAGGATCATCATGCAGACCACCTGTACGTTCATCGAATAGGTCCCCTTCCTATTAGTGAACACGGCCCTGTTATCTGCAGGTGGCCGCACGGCGACGTGCATCCCATCGATCGCGCCCTGGACCATGGGGAACCCGGCAATGGCAGAGAAGCCCACGGCCCGGGCATCTTGGCTGGCCCGGTCCACGGGGAAGCGGATGTAGCGGTGCGCCATGGCATAAAGGGCATCTGTCACTGCCCGGATGCACCGATGCACCGATGTCTGCGATATGCCGGACAGGTCCCCACTCGGTGCCTGGAATGACCCCGTTGCATAAAAGTTCAGGGCCACCGTAACCTTGACGGACACGGGGAGAGGGTGTCCCCCGCCAGTGCCACGCGGTGACAGGTGTGCCAGCAGGTGGCAGATGTGTGCCACGGTTTCCCGGCTCATCCGGAGTCTCCTCCTGCATTCCCGGTCCGTGAGGTCCTGGTATGACTGCCGGGGCCGGTACACATGGGGCGCCCTCGGGTGCCTCCGTTGCCGTGGGGCCGCGACGTCCTCCTCCCCCTCCTCGTCCTGTCGGTCAGGTGTCCCTCCAGCCTGGGCGGCTGCCGCCTGCCCCTCTGCGGCAGCCTGCGCCGCCTCTCTGGCACGCTCCTCCTCCTCCTCCTCCTCATCCAGGGCAACATAGACATGAGCGGCTGCCACCACGGCGGCCAACATCGCTGGATGGTCTGAAAACATGACGGCCTGGTGGGGGGGAGGGGAACGACGACATGTCATCATTGCCCATATACCCTCCTCCCCCCAGCCAGGTGGCATGGACCGCATGGGTCCAACTGTTGGAGGCTGGCACCTGGCCAGGTGGACCAACTCATTTGCCCTCCCATCACCCACCCCGGCACGGACCCCCCCCCCCCCCCCAACCTCCACCCCGGCACGGACCCCCTCCCCAACCTCCACCCCGGCACGGACCCCCTCCCCAACCCCTCCCCAACCCCCAACCTCCACCCCAGCACGGACCCCCCCCCAACCTCCACCCCGGCACGGACCCCCTCCCCAACCTCCACCCCGGCACGGACCCCCTCCCCAACCTCCACCCCGGCACGGACCCCCTCCCCAACCTCCACCCCGGCACGGACCCCCTCCCCAACCCCCAACCTCCACCCCAGCACGGACCCCCCCCCAACCTCCACCCCGGCACGGACCCCCTCCACAACCCCCAACCTCCACCCTGGCACGGACCCCCTCCCGGCACTCCCCCGGAGCCCAGCCTACTCTAACCGCCCCCCCCCCCCCCACCGCACACACACACAAGCTGAGACACACCTCTCCTCAGGCAATCAGTCTGCGGCCACGCCATTTCCTGCCCAGAGCCAACCCCCCAGGCCGTCACTCACCTCCTCGCTGGTCAGCGTGAGCCTGGAGCACCGGGTCACGCCGATGAAAAGGAGGTTTGATTCACGTCGACGTGAACGGTCATCACGTCGACGGGACTTCGGCCCATCCGGAAGGGAGAATATCGGCAGGCCGAAAATCGGCTGCCTTGCGCAGACCCGTGACATTCTCCGCGGCAGCGGCGCCATTAACGCCCCGCCGACTTTTCTCCCTTCGGAGACTTCGGCGGGGGCGGGGGCGGGATTCACGGCGGCCAACGGCCATTCTCCGACCCGGCGGGGGGTCGGAGAATGACGCCCCTGATTTTGGGCTGGATTTTATGAGTCACCATTTTTCCCGCCGCCTGCCACTCCTGACTTAAATGTCGGTTGGGAGCCATCCACAAAAAAACACCTTAGGGTCTGTTGGCCAGTGGAATTGACCAAAGGCTCCATAGTCTCTGCAGCACCAACTTTAAGTGTTCGCCACTAGTGGGACCAAAACCAGCCACTGAAGAAGAAGGGGTTATGGAGGCCGGACTTCAGCTAGGTCCAGGACATTGACAGGGCCTGGTTGGCAGCCACTATTGAGGAAGGTGAGTGCATAAGGGGCTAGATTTGAGAAGCTGGGGGTAGTGGGGGTAGGGGATGTGGGTTAAAGATGAGAGGCGCTATTCTTCCGGAACCAGGGCATGACGTGGTCAGCAGATCCCGGGAGAGGCCTTTGACATGAACTAAGTTCTTCTCTCTGTATGCTCCAGGACTATATTGATGGAAATGAGACATGGAAATTATGCATTCTGTCACTAGTGCCCCTTTCATTTTTATTGATTCTATGGACGATGCTTCCATGGGAAAGATTGACTGCCCCACAACTGCCTCTCCTCACCTGAACTTCATTCAATATTTTCTTCAGTGGTACTAATACTGTTTAGCAATAAATATAGCTCAGTAGTTGTACTCAATAAAATAAAGGCTTGCATTTATATAGTTCCTTTCATGATCTCAGGACACCCTAAAATGCTTTACAGCCTGCAGTACTTTTGCAGTTTAGTGAAGAAATACAACAGCCAATCTGCACACAGCAAGATTCCACAACTAGCATGAGATAATGACCAGATGACCTGTGTTAGGCTCTGTTCTGCCAAAATTGTCCTGCATGCACACAAATACAACTCCAATACCACAAAATACAAATTATTGGTCTGTGCCAGGTGAGCTGACAGTTCAGCCCACCCACAGCCCACTGGTACATGCTGTTTATATTTGCTGCTGGAGCCAGTTTCATTTGCAGGCAGCAGCGATAACTGCATTCCAAGAAAGTTTCACTGCCTCGGAGAGTAAGACTGTCAGCCCATTTATGATACAGAGTTGTCACTGGCAGTGCTCTTGCCATTAGAGGCAATCGTGTGGTATAAAGGGACTTAGAATTAATCTTACCAATGGGTTCAGTTGCTGTAAAGGTCAGCTTTTTTTTTCAACAGTTGACCTCTTGGGATTGCTGTCAGACATTTGTTGCCAGAATTCCAGTAAACCTGTATTTTATAAATTGTGGCAAGTAATTCTTTTTATTGACCATCACCATTTGGTCTTTTGCACCAGTTGAGGTCATGATGCAGGACCCCACTAAATATTGCCTCCTGACTCAAGGCTACATGACTTGTTTTTTTTTGTGTGACATATATCAATAAAGCATCTGAAATGCAGTAGAAATGTCTGTCATTCATACGAGTTATTATTTGGAGATGACAACAGGGAAGCTTTTTCACATGGATTCCATTTATATGAGCACAGCAGTTGGCTACTTTCTCGCTTTTCTGCCACACAAATCATCGAAAGTGGAATATTGAAGGTGCATTTCTGCGGTGGTTCTTCAATTTGCCCGTCAGAACTTTGGTAGATGTCCTGTGGAAATTCCATAAAAATTGGGGCAAATGCGAGTTCCGTCTGTTTCCAGGATTTTCCATGTTCTTCCACTGAAGTTACTGCAAGCATTTGGAAAAATAATAAACACCACAACCCAATTCACACAAAGAAGGAAAGATATTTGACAATGCGGCATTTCGTTTGTGAGCTCATTTATGGCTGGAGTGCTCCTTCGAACCCTTGCTGCTTCACAGTGCTGCAAACTGATCGGAGTGGACAAAAACAGTTCTGCTTCCAATGCCTAATGTTTAAAATGTAAACGTGGCTTCATTACTGAGGGTGAATGTATCAACTATTCAGACAAATGATGACACATTCAGAGGTGATTCCACAGTCCAGTATGCAAAGCAGGGCAGCAATCCTCGCAGTGGGAGCCGGAATTTAGAGTCACTCCAACTGGAAATCACAGGCATGGTGCGTGGTTGCCTTCAAACTTCTTTCTTTACAACAACAACTTGCATTTATAAAGCCCCTTATATTAAGTATTAATATTCGGTATTAATATCCGAAGGCACTTCCCAGGAGGAAAATAAAACAAAATAAAAATTGTTGTTTTCTTTTATGGCTCAGTGTCACCTCCTTTGTCTAATGATGTTCCCATGAAGCTTGGGACAGTTTGCTGCATTCAGGGCACTATAAAAACACAAGTTGTTTATAAAATAGTATTGAAAATGTTGTTAAAATATTCTGAAGCGTATTGTGCCCTCCAATTTGAAACAATTATCTTCAGTACCTCATTCCAACATGGTCTTATTGCCACCTTGTTCAGTGGTTCAGTAATGTAAATGTTCTCTTGGCTACTAAGAAGAGGCAAAGGTATTAAAACATAATTGATGATAGCCACATGCCATATATGTAATTAGAACGCAAAGCTCGCATTACAGGTGATTCAGTTTAGTTGTGCGATTGAAACTGGCACCATGTCACGGCTATACCACCATTTTCCATGTTATAATTGTGGAAAACGTGCATAGGATATAGTTATTGTGACTATGAAATAAAAGCCCAAAATAAAGACCTGGAAATGTGACTGATTTCCCTAGCTGTATCCACAATAAGGGGGAGAGTGTCATCAATATGGGTGTGCATCTGGCAAACTACATTTGAATCTACTGTATGCAAACCACCTTTGCAAAGGAGAGTGTGTACAGCCATAGCAGAGAGCTCTGCCGCAATTAGTGATATTGTCCTAGGCATTTACAGCAATTATAGGTTTCTGGCCACAAACTATTTTTTTCATCCGGATCCTCCAGTTAAATTTCCTAGCCTATATTGTATATAACAGAAGCTAGTGATGAAAGGTCTTGAACACCAAGGTTAATGCTCTAAATGTGTCCACTCTGTCAGCTTCAGACCATATGAAACAGGGAACCACACTTTACCACATTATTGCATTACTTTTGTATAATACTGCAGTAATATATTACACCTTGTACTTGAATGCTTAAAGCTTTGTAGTTTTGCTTGCTTTGTAATTCAAAGACTAATGATGCCATGAAAACATTATTTTCAGATAAATAATTAACAAACCAGAAAGTCATTATCTCTCCGCTGACAAGTGTATAGTGTATTTAAAAAAAATACATAATATGATTTTTGTCACCAGAATTATAACCAATGACTTAAAGTCAAATTGAAAAGAAAATAATCAGTAAAATCATTCATTTACCATCAACTTTGAAAAGAAGTTCTAATGATATAGTCTAGTCCACTACTATCGTTTTTGTTGAGAAATGAAATTGATTTCTGTAATGTCAATATTCTCTGTAATTATAGAGGATAAAACCTTAGCTCTGAAGGGCAGTTTTTCCTCTGCAATTAACATGTAAATAGAAATTGCATTAAAATGTGCTTTCTCCCAAGTGGTGCTGTTCCCTTTTGAATTTTGTTTCTGGTCTATACATTCTTAATGTTTATCAGTAGCATACGAGGATCTTACTATTATGACCTGTGTGGTACCCCACTTGACAGCCTGACTGCATTGTAATATATCAGAGATTACATGGAATATATATTTCTGGAAAAATTAATGTTGACGCCTTGCTTGCTTTAATAGCCAACAAGAGGTTAATTAATTCACAGATATCAACATCAATCTGTTTAGATAGCTGCAGATGTACTTCATTTGAGAAGTGCAGTAATTTGTCAACTTGAATTTGCGATTTTACTAAAACACTGAAGATTAATGATTAGAGTTTTCACACATGTTTGAATTGTGACTTAGTTGTGGATATATACCCAAAAAACATGCAAGAACATCACAGCAATCGTGTGCCTCCCAGGATTTGTGTTGCAGCCTGGTTAAACAATGGTAATTCCAGCCCTGTGATTTAGCAATTTGGAATACTTCACTTTTATTTCCACAACTTGAGCAAGGATCATGCAATTAAAATGCAAGTATCACTTGAACAGCTACATTGGGAAGTGATTTTATATTGATTATTGAAATGTGAATAATGCTGCTGATGTTGTTCATTGATCACATTAAGATTTTCTTGACTTGCCAGTCAGGTCTATGCTGAAGTTGCTGCTATTATAGTGCACCAAATAACAAGCGTATTCTTCACATGAACGTGAAATAATGTAATGCCTAATTTGTTCAAGGGAAGGATTGGGTTGCTGGTGGGGGGTTGGGGATGGGCGGGGGGGGGGGGGGGGGGGGAGGAGGCGGCGGCACAGGGGGGGGGGAATAATCCTGCTATACCAATGATGGTCTAGATCTGTGTTAATGGATTGTCTACGCTATTTATTTCCTCTCCTGAAGAACACTGACTCTCACTAAAGTACAGTTCCCTGGATAGTAGAAGTCCTCTGGCGATTTTCCCAAATATTCATTCTTCAGGTGTGAGATAAGATATTGGTAAACTATTTGACAATGCGAAGCATTGCAGTGCAACCTGATCCTGTCCTCATTTGCACATATGCACTTTCTAATAGGAGTCATTGGACAGCAATCGGGAGCAGGAACCTTCGCTAATTGCCTCCCGCCCCTCCTTCATCCATAGAAGCCCAGTAACAAACTCAGCAAGAAATTTTGTTTTTTTTTATGGCGTGCCACAATGGGTGATGCATTCATTCACCCATCAGCTTGGGGAATTTTGTTACACGCATGAATATATGACAGTATTCACAGAGAGCGATTGAGATTATATTGCTACTTCTGAAGGGTGATGTTAGCCAAATTCTAATAATAATGTTGTCACTGCTGTCAGCATGGGAGGTAGGAAATACTGTGCAGTTCATTTATTTATGTCTGTGGCAGCATAGTAAGACCAAATGAAACCAATTAAGAAGCACTATTGTGGTACCAACAACCTCACAGTTGGAATGCAAACAATGGATTTCTAAGGGGAGTTTTACTCCAGATGGATATATTCCACCAGGAAAAATTAATTGTGACATACAAAACAATTTTGCCCAACAGTTGGAGCACTGGAAACGCATTCACTACTGAAGAATGTTAAATTAAATGAACTTAATGTTTCGTTTCATTTTGCTATTTTGGTTCAGAAGAAGCTTTGATCAAATTCGTTGTTATAATTTTATTGAAGGGAGGTGCCAGGGACAGCCTTCAGATGCCATCTGTTGTAAAAGGCTGACATTATCCACGTCATGAAGTATAAAATGACTGCAGCCTTTGGAGGACATACAACACGGACCACTTAATGAATATCTAACATTTTCTTGTGGCTGTAACATCTCACTTTAATCAAATAGAATCAGTGTTACAGTAAGGCTGTAATACAGTACTCCCTTCAGCCTTTTCTAAAATGTTTAACCTTTTCAAGCATGAGCAATTCCAAATGTGTCTTTTCATTCATCAGCTGATGTTTTCAGATGACTGACAGCTAAATCTGTTACAAATTAGGAATGATCAAACGATTCAGGTTTGACAGGGTCCTTTAGAGGGCGTTTATTGGCAGCCGTTTTCTCCCCACTCTCCAAGCTGATATTGCATTTACTAAACTTGCACACCATATTTAATTTACTATTTTCAATAGATATTTTATTTCTTTGAAATGTTTTTGCATGCTATGAAAATACTATGGGCCTATGTTAGCAATACGTTAGGCAAATATTAAGTTATAATCAAGCCTCTATAGTCGTTAAGCTGATGACGTAATCGATCATCTCCTCTTACGAAGAGGAAAGGAACATTTTATATCTTTTTCGGGTGTCATTGCGAGATTCAGAGATGGTGCCACTGATTGCAAGTCAAATATGAACAGAGAGTTCTGATAATGGTTTTGTGAAGATTAAAAACACAGATCTAAATGGCCAACGTGATAGGTCACAGAGAAAATTGATTCTTCTCATCACCCAACATACGAACATGCTTTTCCCAGCAGGGGTCACTAGATAGCAATTAGGCATGGGAATCCTGGGTGATTTTCCCCTTATGCCAATGCTGAGATCAATGAATTCACCACAGGAGTGGGAGCCAAATCAGGCACATTCTGATTGGTACAGCTCAATACTATGCTCTTTATCACTAAATAAGCAGAGTAGACAGGCACGATTTAACGGGGAAAGGTCGAAGTCTCATATCTGGTGTAACTTCCCAGATGTTTCCCGACTGCCGAGCTGGTGAGACCGGGACTTAGTGCAGGAAATGACCCCCCACGAACCTCACGGCAGAACTGGCTGTCCCGCTAGCTGATTCACTGGAACCGCGAGAGACAGCTCCGCGCTAAAAAGGGGAAGCAGTTCATAAATGCTTCCACCGAACTTACTCCCAAGGAGCACATGGCCATGGCACCCCAGATCTGCTCCACGATTCAGGGATGCCGGTCTGGCCAGGCTGCTGGAAGGCGTGGAGGTGAGATGGGACATCCTGGGTGGGATTCTCCGACCCCCCCGCTGGCCGCCGAATTCTCCGGCACCAAAAATTGGCGGGGGCGGGAATCGTGCCACGCCGGTCGGTGGGCCACCCCCCCGGCAATCCTCTGGCCCGCGATGGGCTGAAGTCCCGCTGCTGTCATGCCAGTCCCGCCGGCATGAATCAAACCACCTACATTACCGGCGGGACTGGCGGCACGGGCGGGCTCCGGGGTCCTGGGGCTCGGGGCGATCTGGCCCCGGGAGGTGTCCCCACGATGGCCTGGCCCCGTGATCGGGGCCCACCGGTCCGCAGGCGGTCCTGTGTCGTGGGGGCACGCTTTTCCTTCCGCCTCGGCCACAGCCTCCGCGATGGCCGATGGGTAAGTGACACCACCACCTGCGCATGCGCGGGGATGACGTCAGTAGCCGCTGATGCTCCCGCGCATGCGTGGACTTCCGCCGGCCAGTGCAGTCCCTTCAGCCCCGGCTGGCATGGCGCCAAAGGCCTTTCCCGCCGGCCGGTGGCACGCCAACCACTCTGGAGAAATCCGCACCTTTGGGGCGGCCCGACGCCGGAGTGGTTCCCTGCCACTCCATCCCGCCGGGACCCCCCGCCCCGCCGGGGAGGGGAGAATCCCGGCCCCTGTTCCCCTGCGGGGGGTCGGAGAACCAGCAACAGGCCTGCCATTGCCGCCTGGGAGGCAGTGGCAGCGACCGTCAGTTTGGGCAGCGTGACCAGGAGGACTACTGTCCAATGTCGGAAGAAGACCAACAGCCTCCACCGGGCTGCAACGGTAAGTTAAGACCGGCCCCCTGGCGTCAGTCTTACCTGCCACCCCTCTGACCTGCGGCATCCCCCCTCCCCAACAAGTTGGGGGTCTGGCACCTCGCAACTCCCCCCCCCACCCCAACAGTATATCACCAGGCTTGTGCTCCAGCACACCCTGGCATCCACCAGTACAACCCCTCCATGCCCAGGAACAGTGCACACACATTCTACCTGTAATAGACCACTCCTCCAGCAGGAAACCTGAAGGAAACACACGCAGACGCGGGGAGAACATGCAGACTCCACACAGGCAGTGACCCAAGCCGAGAACCGAACCTGGGATCCTGGAGCTGTGAAGTGACTGTGCTAACCACTGTGCTACTGTGCTGCCCCAAAATCCCAAAGGCTATGGGCACAGGAAATGACACCGGCAATGCGTGCCAATGAGGCCAGCACTGCTAACGTGGCAACCACAGTGGAAAGCCTGGTGCACGATGTCTGTGTCATGAATGACTTCATGTTTAACCTGCAGTGCTGTGCCAGTTCCATGCAGCATTTACCACAGCAGAAAAAAGCATTTCTTCAATGGCATCATCAGGTGGCCCATTCGGAACAATGTCGCACACCAGGTTCCCAGCGTTTTCTTGCTTCAAACCGGATGCCTTCTGGATCGATATGTCTCCCTGAGCCGGGTGTTCCAGGGCGCAGGTGTCTGAGAAAAAATTGGGCGGAATTCTCCGTAGCCCGACGGCGAAATCGGGATCGGCGATTGGGCAGAGATGGCTTCCAACGCCGGATTCAGGGCTTGCGCCAGTTTGACGCTGGTTCTTGATGCTCTGCCCCCTCCATGTCGGCGTCATCGGGACCCGCACCGCGCGCCTTTGCAATGCTGTTATCGCGGCATCGACCGGCCCACCGATGGGCCGAGTTCTCGATGGCGCGAGCCACATGTAGTCCCAACGGTTGGGAACCCGGTGTGCCCGCTGCGGACAGTGTCCAGAAACGCCACACTCATACGGGAACCATGCTGCTGGCTGGAGGGCTTCTGCTAGGGCTGGGGGAGTGGTGGGGTGGACAGGGGTTTGGCTGTGGGTTCAGAGTGGACAGGTTAGGGTTCCAGCACGGCTCCGCCATGTTTTCCGGCATGACCGGTGCAGGCCGCAGCCCTGCGCATGCGGAGTCCAGGACCCGCTGATTCTCCAGCTGTTTTCCTCACGATCCGCGGGTAGTTCACGCGGTGCCGGTGCTAGCCCCTCACCCGACCGGAATCGGCGATTTTCCATCGTGAATCACTCGCGGATTCTCCGTTGGAGCCGGCGCTTAGCCGCTGGAACTGAAAATTTCGCCCAACTGTTTTCCGGCTGTAGAAAAGAAAGGAAACAGCAACAACAGCCTCCAGGCATCTGCAGCCACCAGCAGGAGCAAGCAGCAAACACAATCTGCAAATACTTTTGTTTATTGAAAGTATCAGAAATACAGAAGACAATACAATGAGGGCAGCAATATCTTGGGTCCCAGAACACGCTCACCGCCCCCCCCCTCCCCCCACCCCCCTGCCAACCTAGGTGAGCAGAAAGACTCACCAACCTAGCCCACCAGAAAAGGCCACTCCAACACGGAGCATGGTGGAGGAGAGAGAGAAAAATATTCCAACCCACTCAAGAGGGGGAGAGTTCAACCCAGAACATGTCCGGCAAATTATAAACCAAACCAAATACAGAGCAACCACCGATGGAGAACACAAAACAGGCAGGAAGAAAACGAAGACATCAACTGTATACTAAGGACAAAAACCAAAGCAAAAAACAAAGGAACAACGGCAGCAACAAATTAGGGGTGGGATTTACCGCCTGTTCACGCCGGTGGGAAATTCCAGTCCCACGGACCACGGTGCAGGGGTTTCCCTGCGGTGAGGGGTGCAGTCAACAGCAAATTCATTGACTTTGGTGGGATTGTAGATCCTGCTGGTGGGTCGCCTCCCCCATCGTGAAACACATGGCATGGGGGTCGGTAGATCCCACTCCATTGGTTTTCCACGTCTAGAATGAAATAAAAACAGAAATAGCTGGATAAACTCAGCAGGTCTGGCAGCAGCTGTGGAGAGAGAAAAACAGAGTTAACATTTTGAGTCCATTTGACTCTTTAGAATATCATGAGGCTGTTGAGCACAGGGCTAAATCGCTGGCTTTGAAAGCAGACCAACAGCACGGTTCAATTCCCGTAACAGCCTCCCCAAACAGGCGCTGGAATGTGGCGACTAGGGGCTTTTCACAGTAACTTCATTTGAAGCCTACTTGTGACAATATGTGATTTTCATTTCATGTAAAGTGCCTGAGTAAACTTGTCACACTGCAATTACAGCATCATGCCAGTGGTGGTGCTATAGCAACTCCACTTTGCACAGCCCAGCCCCTCAGCCTGCCCTGAAAAGGAACTGCTGTTCCAATCTATTATACAGCATTGATTTTAACATGTGGCACCTGGTGAGAAAAGGGACAGAGGGCTGGATTCATCCGCCCCGCCCGCTGTAAGACCGCCACAGGCGAGATGCCAACAATGGAAAAATCCTATGACCTCGGGCAGGTTTCTCCGTTCGCCAGGCGAATGGGGCCGAAGAATCCCGCCCAGAGTTACTTGCCGCCTTACATTTGAGCTGCACTCCTACAGTCCTACATGTTCAAAGTCCAGTGTCTGATGATATCACTCAGAGCAAACTGCAAATTTAACCATTGTTTAGAAGTCAAACGTGTCTGGGAAAGCTGGTGGTGGATGGATCCAGGTCCAAGCAAGTAAATTAAAAATGTTATTTTGTTGGTTTATTCTGGGCCAGATAGAGCAGAAACATATGAGGAGTTGCCAGAGAGGGAAGGGGCAAAAGTAAGAAACGCTCAATGCTAATGAGATCTGGCCTCATTCTTCAGTGACAGGGATTCATGCTTCCAATCAGTGAGTGCATCTGAATTTCTAGGCCTCTACTTAAAAGTTGCATCTGCACTTTAACAGAAAAAGCATATGTTTCATTCAGAGAGACCTGCAAAACATTTACTGTCAAATTAGTATATTTATTGCAACAGTATTTGTTAAATACAGGGGGCGGGATTCTCACCCCGGGGCCGGGCCGGAGAATCGGCGGGACGGGTGCGAATTGCGCCACGCCGCCCCAACGCCGGTCAGCCAATTCTCCGGAGAGCGGAGAATCGGCACCATTGGCGCCGCCGCGGCCGGACCTGCTCTGGTCGGGGGCCGCTCTACGTGGCCCCCCCCGGCGATTCTCCGCCCAGGATGGGCCGAGCGGCCATGCAAAAAAAGCCGAGTCTCACCGGCGCCGTTCATACCTCCTCTTACCCGGCGGGACCTCAGCGTGGATCCATCCGGGGGCGGCCTGGTAGTGGGAGAGGGGGTTCCGACCCTGGGGGGGCCTCCACTGTGGCCTGGCCCGTGACCGGGGCCTACCGATCGGCGGGCCGGCCTCTCAGGCTAGGGGCCTCTTTTGTTCCGTGCCGGCTCCTGCAGCCCTACGCCATGTTGCGTCAGGGCCGATGTGGAGAAGGGAGACACTGCGCATGTGCGCGTTGGCGCCGGCCCCACTGTGCATGCGCAGACCCGCGGTGCCCATTTGACTCTGGAGATCAGCAGCTGGAGCGGTGTGAGTCGCTCCAGTGCCGTGCTGGCCCCCTGTAGCGATCAGAATCACAGAATGACGCCGTCGAGAAACGCGACGGCATTTACGACGGTGTCAACACTTAGCCTCAGGACCAGAGAATCCCGCCCAGGATTTCAAGTTATTTTTTTACAGAATCAAAGGGCGCGATTCTCAGGAAAAACTTTTAAGTGTGGTCGTGAGTGGGAATTGCCGCGAGCTTCCCGGCGCTCGGCGCTGCCTATTCAACATTAATCGGTCCACTTAACGAGGCCTCACGGGCTTCTCGTCGCAACTGAAGGCTCGCAGCTGATTGTCCGGGACCCTGTTGGCTAACCACCCCCTCTAACAAGGTTGAACAGCATGTAAGCTGCACTTGCTCAGCCGACCCCAGCCAGCTCGCAACAATGATGCCGAGTAGATCGGCCCCAAACTTCGGGGTTGCTGACCTGGAGAGGCTGCTAGATGCCATGGAGGCCAGGAGGGATGTCCTGTTCCCCCAAGGGACCCGGAGAGTCAGCCACAAGGCAGCCAATGCTGCCTCGGATGAGGTGGCGGCAGCTGTCAGCTTGGAGAGTGTGACCAAGGGGACTGGCCTCTAGCGCTGGAAAAAGGTTAACGACCTACACCGGGCAGCACGAGGGAGTAGACACCAACGCCCCCAAGGGAGCATTCACCACCCCCCCCCCCCCCATCCCCAACCCCTTTTGGCTAACATAAGGCACCCCTAGATGGCCCGGTGAGTGCAACATGCGTGGCATCGATGACTCCCTGGACCTGGGGCATTCCGGTGATGATGGAGAAACCTGCTGCTGGGGCATCTTGTTGGGTTTGGTCATAGAATCATAGATTTTACAGTGCAGAAGGAGGCCATTCAACCCATCAAGTCTGCATCGGCCCTTGGAAAGAACACCCCACCTAAGCCCACGCCTCCACCCTACCCCCATACCTGCACCCTATCCCTTAAGCCCAGCTAACCTTTTTGGATACAAAGGGCAATTTAACATAGCCAATGCACCTAACCTGCACATCTTTTGACTGCGGGAGGAAAGCAGAGCACCCGGAAGAAACCCACGCACACACGGGGAGAACGTGCAGACTCTGTACAGACTGGAATCAAATTTTCGGAAACACCAGTGGCTGGATTCTCCATTCCTGCAACTAAGCGTTGATGCTGGGACAGGGTTTCTGGACTTTCACAACAGAAAAACTGCCGCCGAACCTGGACTGATTCCGCGACTGTGGAGGGGCTAGGACCGACGGCACGTGGAACACAATCAATTCTAATAAAAAATGGTGCGGGATTCGCCGGGTCTGTGATTGACACTCATGAGGCTGACAAGCTGCAGCCGCATATACACATTACACTCCCCACACACACCATCCCAGCCAACAAGAGGGCATTGGTTGCACTGGAGCCTGCCCAGCCCATTGATGGGTTGGCTGAGGCCAGAGGGCACCAAGGGGAGTGCCCTGAGGGGACACCCATAGGGCCTGTGACCCTGAGCTGCATTGCAACCTTGCAGGCTGCAGCAATGGTACTCTGTGCCTATTCACCGTGACCCCACAGCCCGCCTCCCGCTACTCCCCTCGGCCCTGGCAGAAACCCCCAGCCAGCGGCACAACCGCCACGATTTTGGCGTCAGCCAACGGAGAATTCCGCTCCAGTTGTCCAGAAATCTTTTGAGCGGACACTCTAAACGATCGGCATCATTTTTGTACAGTATTTTGGGAGTGGAAACGTGGTAGATACAATATTTAGCTAAGTGAAATAATTTTTATTGCTATTTGATAATGTATTTGGTTTCAGGTTAATATTTATATCTGTGGTATGTTGAATTTCACGCACATGTGGTTCGGTATTCTAATGTTATTCCATTACCCTGAAGATTCGGTAGAACCCTGTTTACAATGTTTGGCTCCTGCCTGACTCGAGATACCATGCTGCCTAAAATAAAGCTCTATACATGCCTGAATAAATGCATGCTCTGAGCCCTCTGCAAACATTGGAATATAAAGTGTGCAGCGGAGAATCTCTGATCACTTGACATGTGCTTAAAGTCAGGTGGATGTAAAAAGTAAGATCCCCTGGAGTACTTTGTGTAACAGTATTCATCCTCAATTATCTGGGGCTGGTTTAGCACACTGGGCTAAATAGCTGGCTTTTAAAACAGACCAAAGCAGGCCAGCAGCACGGTTCAATTCCGTACCAGCCTCCCCGAACAGGCGCCGGAATGTGGCGACTAGGGGCTTTTCACAGTACCTTCATTTGAAGCTTCCTTATGACAATAAGCGATTTTCATTCATTCCAAACAGCACCAAATTGCAGTGGTGTGAGACTACCCTCTCCAGGTAGTCACCCCTGTTTCCATCCCAAGTCAAGTTAAAGCTGGACTCTCAATTTACACTGCACGTTCACTAAAGTTCCTTTGCACTACCTGTGAAACTAAACTTGTGATGTTAATGCACTCTGACAGAAATGTTCCAAATGGTATTATTGGGCCATTATCATCCTATTCATTTCTAGGTAAAGGTAAGGTAAAGTCGCCATAGTCCCTGATGATCATAGGCTGCTTTCCCCTTTGAGGGGGAGAGCTGACTGGTGGTAATTTAACCTGGGGATCACCACAGCTCAGGTAAGGGGCAAGGTTGAGAAGGCGCGGCTTTCATGAATTCATTTTAACTCACTCACGAATATCAAGAAGAAAACTCAACGTACATTATTGAAACGTTTAGTGATAATAATCTTTATTGTCACAAGTAGGCTTACATTAACACTGCAATGACGTTACTGTGGAAACCCCCGTCGCCACATTCCGGTGCCTGTTCGGGTACACTGAGGGAGAATTCAGAATGTCCAATTCACCTAACAGCATGTCTTTCAGGACTTCTGAGAGGAAACCGGAGCACCCGGAGGAAACCCACGCAGACACGGGGAGAACGTGCAGACTCCGCACAGACAGTGACCCAAGCCGGGAATCGAACCCGGGACCCTGACGCTGTGAAGCAACCACTGTGCTACCGTGCCGTTTGCTACAAGAGGTGAGAATAGGCTGAGACGCTTCACAGTGCAGGCCGAGGGTAACTGAGGCATGGTGGGGGCTGACAGAGGGAAGGTCAAGTTCAATTGAAGTCAGGCCAAAGGTATAGGAGGGAGGCCCACGGTGATGGCTGGAAGGTGGAGGGTGATGGAGGGAAGGTCAAGGCTGATATAGGAGGAGACCAAGATGTGGTCAAAGAAAAGCAGAAGGATCCACATTGGTGCATCAGTGCAAGGCCTGGAACGAGGACCATGTAAGCAGAGGTGGACATAGCTTTGCCTGATTTCTTTTGACAGTTCACTTTCAGGAGGCTAAATGGGTCTCATTTATCCAGTATTTCTGGAGGATCAGGCAGAGGAGGAAAGGAAACAGGAGAAGATGGCCTTGGGTCCTGCATAGCAACGACTTGAAGGCCAACAAAGGATGGCAGCAGGCACCAAGGCTGCTCAGGATGTAGATAACCAGGGGCCAGTGCATCATAGAGTGCGCAATATACACATTAACTACCCACAGATGATGATGGGGCAATGTCAGTGACAGCGATGGCTGAGGCTGCCCAGCAAGGCAGAAACTGACCTATATACTCGCCTTCAGGGTGGTCTGTGGCCCTATGGTAAGGGAGGTAGGCCAATGCCTTTAGCATTGAAGGTAAAAGCAGCATTGAATGTGTTTCTCCAGTGGACCCTTCCAGGGTCTCTCTGGGGACATGTGTGACATGCATTATCTCAGGCACGTGCATATTCACTTATCAGGGGGGTTTCCAATAATGTTGCTCGTTTTAATAATGGAATACTATCCCACCAGCGTCACCAATAATGTTGCCAATCGGCACCAATAATGTTGCCAATTAATAATGATGCTCTTCAGAGTAGCCAAGGTATCAAATGATACCAGCACAAGGCTTTACTGGATATCGATCAAAGGACCACACAACCAGTTAGTCAGTTCAAGTTCAAAGATGGTTTATTTACACACAAGGATTACTTCGACATGCAACACAAAACACTACAAGTTAAACTACACCTAACAACTACAATAACCTATACTTAACTTCAGGGCAACCGGCTCTATGCAGATGGACAAGGCCTTTGTCCGGATCTTGCATGGCTGGGTGGAAGAAGTGGCTCTGTTTCTGCTGGGCTCATCCGTCTGGTAGCGATCGTTGGTCTTGAACTTGTCTGACTGGTCATTATGCTGCACTTGGGTTGGCGTAGGCCGGATCCAAGAGAGACCGAGCACATGGCTATGTCTCTTCTTATCCCTCTGGGATTTCACGCTCTTTGGGACGGTCCTTAACTTGGACCCAATAATTCGACAGGCTTCAATCACTGCCTTCGATTTTGGCCAATAAAGAGGCGGGTGCCTTGATGGCTGGGCGTGTCCTTAGCAGCCATTGACCTTGGCTGTTTGGGCTCCCTGAGTAAAGGGAGTGGTGCCGATTAGCCTGTATCTGTATCAATTACCTGAGCACAGTTCTTTTGTTCTGGGGAAATGGGCCATTAGAATGGGCAAACGAGCGAAGGTTTCGGTCGCGTCTAGCTATCTGGGTTGCAAATACACACACAAGCTCTGAGTCTGTCTGAGTCCTGAGTTGGCCATCATTCCCATGGTCCTTTGCAGGTGGCCATCTGCGATGGCTGCAATGCCCGATGTAAAAATGCCAAAGAGTATGTGCAACTCATGATGAATGGAGATAGAAAGATTGCAAAGTCAGTAGACCTCAGGGCCATTGCAGGCCTCTCACTGGTGCAGGGAGCTATCAACTGCACTCAATATCAGGGATCTGCCTGCAGCGTTACTCAAATAGAAATGGTTTCACTTCATCAATTGGTCGATGGCCAGTGGAAACAAATTGTCCATCTGTGTGCTCGATTTCCAGGAAGTGCTCATGATTACTCCATTCTCCGACATTTTTGGGAGCCACAGTTGTTAGAGGCACCTCTGTAATTGCAGGGATGGATCCAAACTGACAGGTTATTCACTGAAAACATGGCTATTGACACCAATCCGAACCCTTGAACCCCAGCTGAGGAGAAATACTATGCTTCCCGTGATGCCACAAAGATAGTGATTGAACAGAGCATCGGCTTGTTAAAGATGATGTTTCAGTGTCTGGATTGCTCCGGTAGCCTGCTATAGTATATGGGTGTTGAGGATCATTGTCCTTTGCTTCACGCTATGCAACCATGCGCAGGTGAGAGGTGAGGACTTGCCAGCTATATAGATGGAGAAGCCACAATCCCCAATGAATAAGGATGATGGGAAGTGGGCATGGGTGGAGGTGGGGCCAGTGGGGGAGATGGGGGTGGGGGCGAATGGTGGATAAAATAAGGAGAAGGCGTGCTTTTACGTTGCAACTTTAGTATCAGATTACAGGGCCTTTGAGAGATGCGTGAGGGAGCCCCTTAATCTGAATATGTTGGAGCAAGAATAATGTCCCTACTCTGGGTACATCATATTGATCTCTACATCCCCAATTACCCAAGCCTCCTTCAAAAACCAGTTACACAACCTTGATCACCTGAAAGGAGAAAGCCAGCAGGCATATGGGAACCCAATGTCCAAGGTTCCATCCCATTGATAATACCATTGGGGTATGAGAGTTTCCAGAGGGGCGGCCTGGGTGAGCTCCCACATCACCAAAGATTCTCTGAACATTTATAGAACACAGGGAGCAGTCAGCACTGTGAACTACCAGGAGTCTGGAAGTAACACCAGACGGGTGTATTTAAACCATAAACGGCAGTAATGGCGATCTGAGCCAGGCCATCCCAATCCCGAGTGGGACACTCCGAGGTCACGGACTTGGCACAAAGCTACTCCCCCGCCCAGGCAGCCATCTGCTAGCAAGTCCAACAAGTGTTGAGAGCCTTTGAGAGATTTAGCCTCTCATTCCCCTTCAATAGCCTAGGCACCCAGGCCCCACTTGTAAATACTTGCACAAAATGTGCACATGTGAATGACTTCCGCCTGAGAGGTGGAGAATCACGGAGGGGTGGAGCATGAAGTGTTCAACCGGCTAATAAGATTTAAATCCATGCAAATGACGGTTTTGCATGGACTCGCCGGTGCGTGGCGCAAACGTCAACAATAATGCCAGCAGGGGACCAGAGCATGGTGTGAATCGGTACCAGGCACAAATTGTGATTTTTCTTGCATGCATTCCCTGCCTGATCGCAATTCTCACTACCAGCGGTGGAGAATTCAGCTTCTTATCTTTCCGCACTTCCTTGCTACAATGTGGGTGCGACCCCAAATTCTACAGCTGAGCTGGAGGCAGGCTGCTGAGCGCAATGCTGTATTGCCTGATATTAACTTGGTAGCCATCTTCCAGTCAACGTGGAAAGCCCCGATATGCGTAGGGGCTCCTGCAGAGGTTCAGGTGGCCCCTCTTTAGCCTTGCCTACTCGGCTCACTGGCAATGAGGAGATGAGGAGCAGCAGCTCACTCTTGGAGAGCCCTGAGATGGAGTACCCAAGGCTTCTGCTTGGTGCTTCTCCTTTCACTCAATGTCTGATGACATCTCTCTGACTACCAGTGCAGTTGGGACAGTTGAAGAGAGGTCCAAATGCCTCATCTCCCTCTTGCCTAGCCACTGCTGCATGCAGCCTAAGGCCAGAGCTACTGTATGCAGGTCTGAGCGCATATCCGACCATTACAATAAATGGTTTGCTGAACTTGGCTCTCCATGGTGGTTTACAACTTCTCCATGGTGGCAACCATTGCCCTCCCATGTTCGAAACGTGGCAGAACTCATGGCCTGAATGATCATCATCCAGTCATGCCTGTACAGTGCCACAGCCAGATGTTTCCCTGCCTGTCTCTGCATCTCCAGAAGATTTCTGCTGGCCATGACCAGAGGCCTGTCATCAACCTGGGGCTGTGCATGTGCCTTGCACCCAACAGTCCTCTGACTGTCAAGTTCTTTGGCTGTCACAGCGTACATCAGGTGCTCCGGCATGCCTGTGATCTGCTCGCCAGAATGTGAATCTGATTCTAGCTGTAAGTGCATACTCAACGAGGTGACTATATTCTGCTGATGAAGGGTGTAGGGGATCGATGTCACAGTGCAATCTCTGGGGCTTCCGGCTTTTCATCCTCACAATTGGACTGCAAAATGGCAGCTGATGGAGCTGGCTTTCCCTCTTCAATGTGAGGGTCCACATTGAAGGACAGAAAGAATCAGCTTCCAGTCTGTCTCTGATGTGTGTCTTCTTTCTGCACAGTGATTGCCGCCAATCTCCAGTCCTCCTCACTCTCTTCTCTCTCTTCTCCTGCCTCGTCATCTGCGATTACCCAGTTGCTCTGTTGTTCAACCAGTTCCACCAACTCCTGCTCTGTGGGAATTCCCATGTCGGGCATTGCTCAAGCACTGCTATTCCTTGACATTATGTACAATTTTCTACTGCAGACATAAAGGGAGAATGAGTCTCAGATCAATGGGCATCAACCTCCTATATATCCCTCAGAGAGGTCATGGTGCCTCCCTGGTAACCCATTAACACTACCACCCTTATGCGCTTGCAGAACAATGGTAGTGAAAAACAGTTACTTGTTGGCAACTGACAATGGGTGACGTCTATTATTGATGTGCAACCTTCCCCACCATGAAATGCTTTATGCCCAGGTGGTTCAGATCAAAACTTTCATAGAATCATAGAACCCCTACACTGCTGAAGGAGACCATTCAGTCCATCGAGTTTGCACTGACACTCCAAAAGCGCACTCAACCCAGGCCCATTCCCCGGCCCCATCCCCGCTACCCCATGAACTAACCTGCACAGCTTTGGACACTAAGGGGAAATTTAGCATGGCCAATACACCTAACCTGCACATCTATGGACTGTGGAAGAAAACTGGAGCCCCCGGAGGAAACCCATGCAGAAAGTGCAAACTCCACACAGACAGCCACTGAAGGTTGGAATTGAACCCGAGTCCCTGATGCTGTGAGACAGCAATGCTAACTCCTGCTAATCACTTTCTCCTATGTTTCTAGCCTTTTCAGTTATTTATTTCAACTACGTGTATAGCCCTGATAAGTCTATAAATATTGTGAAAAATCAGGGGCGAAATTCTCCCCCAACGGCGGGATGTCCGCCGACTGGTGCCAAAGACGGCGCCAATCAGACGGGCATCACGCCGGCCCAAAGGTGCGGAATGCTCCGCATCTTTGGCGGCCTAGCCCCAACATTGAGGGGCTAGGCCGACGCCGGAGGGATTTCCGCCCCGCCAGCTGCCGGAAATGGCGTTTGTTGCCCACCAGCTGGCGCGGAAATGCGGCGCATGCGCGGGAGCGTAAGCGGCCGCTGTCAGTTTCCCGGCGCATGCGCGGGAGCGTCAGCGGCCGTTGTCAGTTTCCCGCGCATGCGCAGTGGGGAGAGTCTCTTCCGCCTCCGCCATGGTGGAGGCCGTAGCGGAGGCAGAAGGGAAAGAGTGCCCCCACGGCACAGGCCCGCCCGCGGATCGGTGGGCCCCGATCGCGGGCCAGGCCACCGTGGGGGCTCCCCCCGGGATCAGATCGCCCCGCACCCCCCCCCCCCCCCCAGGACCCCGGAGCCCGCCCACGCCGCCTGGTCCCGCCGGTAAATACCAGGTTTGATTTACGCCGGCGGGACAGGCAGTTTGTGGGCGGGACTTCGGCCCATTCGGGCCGGAGAATCCAGCGGGGGGTCCCGCCAACCGGCGCGGCCCGATTCCTGCCCCCGCCCAATCTCCGGTACCGGAGACTTCGGCGGGGGTGGGATTCACGGCGGCCAAGGCCATTCTCCGACCCGGCGGGGGGTCGGAGAATGACGCCCCAGGTATGCCGTTCCGAACTTGTGCTGAGAAGTGCAACAAATATGAATTTAGGATGAATTCCTCCTGGTGTTCATATAAGCGAAACAATATATCTCTTGAAGTTTGACTTCCAGGATTTCAGTAATGAAACTAATATTACTGGATACATAGTGCATGCTTACAAAGGGGACTTTCAGGAGGCTCGGAAATAAATAATGGAACAAAATAGTCCCCAGGAAACCAAACTACAACTATAATGATGAAGTCTGAATCAGGACAAAAGATGAAAATGTCCATATATTTCAAGAAAGCTGAACTCCATAAAAGATGGAGGTCAAGTTACATAGATTCATACCTGCTGCACTAGAACTCCTCCTGACTCCAAATTAATACCAATGCTGTTACTGTACCACCCCTTCAGATTGCCTCTCTCCTGATTTCTATCTCCCTCCAGATCTTGCTTTTCATGCTTAATTTTTCTCAGTCCCTTCCAAGACCTAATTGGCAATGTAATAGCCCAAAATTAACTTGCCTTCTCTAGGAGATGGACATCAGGAAACCCGAAGTCACATGCTGTAAATGAGACCCAATATTGAATATTGGTGAGACCTCAGTGTGGTGGGAATCTCCTCTTAGCCCCTTTTCCAGGCAAGTTTCCAGACCAAGATTACTGGCAGGCAACTCTTATTCTGTGGTTGGAGAGTACAATATGCATGGCCTATGTTATACACGTCTAGTCTGTCAAACTAGAACAGGGCCTGGATTTTCCACTTATCAGTAGACTTACTAACTATTATTAAGGGCCAGATTTGCCCCTTCAATGTGGTAATCATGATTTGGGCCATTTCCCAAAGTTGTGATCCCACTTTCCAGTGGCAATATCCACACACTCCATCTACAAGGTGGGAAAGAGAGATGGACAGGAGTCAGTGCTGCTACCTCCTGAAGCAGGCAAGTTGTGGGAATGGAGATGGATGGATGCCGAGGTGGGCTCGCTTCAGTTCACGAGGACATTGGTCTAATTCTGTATGTGAGTGTTAGGCAACACTCCTCCCACCCCCCATTAATCCTTCAGTTCCCTGTTGCTTCCTCCATGGCAATACCTCAATTAATCAGAGGCAACTCTGGGTGGCACGGGAGCACAGTGGTTAGCACTGTCGCTTCACAGCTCCAGGGTCCCAGGTTTGAGTCCCGGCTTGGGTCACTGTCTGTGCGGAGTCTACACGTTCTCCCCCTCTCTGCATGGGTTTCCTCCGGCTGCTCTGGTTTCCTCCCACAGTCCAAAAATGTGCAGGTTAGGTGGATTGGCCATGCTAAATTTCCCTTAGTGTCCAAAGAAATAGTAGGTGAGGTTACTGGGTTACAGGAATAGGGTGGAGGTGTGAGCTTAAGTTGGCTGCTCTTTCCAAGGGCCAGTGCAGACTTGATGTACTGAATGGCCTCCTTCTGCACTGTAAATTCTAGGATTCTATGAACAATCAGCGCCTTTTTCTCATGTTGTACAAATTGTTGATATTGTTTGAAATTTGTCCAAATGAATACAAGATGAAAATCTTGAGCAACATATCCGCTTTTCAGCAATTTTCAAATCCTGGGCTACCAAGCGGCTGTACCATACATCACAAAACTACCAATTTATTCCAAGTTTACAGTCCCCTTGATAGCAGTGTCTTCAGCCAATGGAATCCAATCGTGTAATTTGGAGCTCAGCCAAGCATTCTTAATTATGGACGCCATGCACAGCTGAATACACAATGACTGCAGAGCTGATTACATAAAACTTTTGAATTTGTTTTACAGATGGTGATCTGTTCCACTGTTTCAAAGGCTTAACAGATGTTTGGTCTTTCAATCAAAGAATTCAGCCATGTCCTCTGCTACTTAAAAGATTCAGCTGATGCCTGGTCTGTGAATCAATGTAAAAATGCAATCACAGGGTTCAAATAACACATTAAAATCCTAATCTCAATACTGTTGAATGCAGAAGAATGCTATATCATTTTATAATGTACTGTAATGTATCTGAACACTTTCACAATGCTAGTCAATTTAGTGGTCACTTACATTTAAGAACAAAGCCCTACCATAAATTATTACATTGAAAACAGACTTAAACAATCATATAGCATCTAATTATGATGTGTGATGTTACCAACAACTTAAAAAAATTTTTTAGAGTGCCCAATTAATTTTTTTCCAATTAAGGGGCAATTTAGTGTGGCCAATCCGCCTAACCTGCACATCTTTGGGTTGTGGGGGCAAAACCCACGCAGACACAGGGAGAATATACAAACTCCACACGGACAGTGACTCAGGGCCGGGATTCGAACCTGGGTCCTCAGCGCCGTAGTCCCAGTGCTAACCACTGCGCCACGTGCCGCCCACACCAACAACTTTAAAGCTCAAACGATCCTCACCTCCAAAGCAGATTTTCCTGTGATTCACGAATCCGCTGATCTGATGAGGTTTACACAGGCTTCTGAAATCCACCGACCTTGCAAAAAATGTAAAACTCTATGAAATACAAATCTGATGTAGGCAGCAACATGGAAGTCCTAATGTCAGTTTTCATGTGCATCAGGTAGCAGTAACCTGCTGTGTTTCCCCCCCCCCCCCCCCCATTAGAATCATAGATTTCTTACAGTGCAAAAGAAGGTAATTTGGCCATCGGGTCTGCATCGACCTTCTGAACGAACACCCCACCTAAGCCCACTCCCCTGCTCTATCCCCGTAACTCCATAACCCCACCTAATCTGCACATCTTTGGACAATAAGGGGTAATTTAGCATGGTCAATCCACCTAACTGGCACATCTTTGGACTGTATGAAGAAACCAGAGTACCCGAAAGAAACCCATGCAGACATGGGAAGAAAGTGGAAACTCCACACAGACAGTCATCCAAGGCGGGAATTGAGCCCGGGTCCCTGGCACTGTGAGGCAGCAGTGCTAACACTGTGCCACCGTGCCACCCTCTTAGAATTGGGAGAGGCCAAACGAGCCAATAGCAAAAGTAATATGGATAGGGAAGCATTTAGAAGAATTGTGAAAAAGGAAGGAAAAATACATGATAAAAATTGAATTTTTTAGGGTACATTAAGGGATGTGGAAAGGAAATAGAACTTAAAAACAGCTACAATAGCTGGATCAGAGGAGGTGAAAAATAATTCCCAAGTGGGGCGAGTTATTTTTTTAAACAAAGTGCAAGGAATTGAAGAATCATGAGACCATTGGAATGATTAAGAGGAAAATAGGAAGGCAGTTTAATGATAGAATTACTGTTTTTGAACTTCTTACCTGCCAGAACCATATACCACAGTGTTTTTCAAACTTTTTTTCCGGGGACCCATTTTTACCAACTGGCCAACCTTCGGGACCCATGCCGGGCGATCTTCAGGACCCACGCCAGCCGACCTTCGCGACCCACGATGAACGACCTTCGCGACCCACCATTTTCTCTTACCTTGTTTGCTGCTGACAAAATGGAGGAATCACAATCGTGCCAAAAGCACGTGACGTCGACGTTTGGGGGTCGTGACTTGCACTCTGTGTCTCTTCAGGCAGGAAGATTACATTGCATTTTTAAAAAAGTCTTCTGCTTCTCCGATTGCATAAACCTACCTTGGCTAATAAATGGAAGGGTTCCAGGTGCCTTCATAACCATCTTAGCAACCTGTCCTGCTACCGACAGGGATCTGTGGACATTCACTCCAAGGTCCCTCCCTTCCTTTACACTTCTCAGTATCCTTCCATTTATTGTGTAGTTCTTTGCCTTCTTTGACTTCCCCAAATGCATCACCTCACACTTCCCTGGGTTGTATTCTGTTTGCTGTATTTCTGTCCACCTGGCCAGACCAGTAGCTGCTTCATATTTTGAAAGACATGAGGGATAAAGTAATTGCTCCTGTATCAATTTGCATTTCATTCAATTCTGAGATGTGGGTTGGTTGGCTGGCCAGAATGTTCTTTTGTTTCTCCACTTGTTTTCTTTCCTGTATGAATAGTGCCTTATGCTTAATTGTGTTCCGAATGAAGCAAAATTGTGGACATGGGTTGGTTGGCCGAATGTGGTGGTATATTCAATGTAATTCAGTGTGACACAGGATTTGGCTACTTAGGTGCTGGTAGCTCAATCAGTTTTGGGATCAGAAATAGAAAAGAAATTCATAACAGAATTAGAAAAAAATTATCTTCACATGTTGGGTGAAATCTTACCTTTAAATGTTAGTTGATCAGCTTTCCTTATTGGAGCTCACGGAACCACGCAGTTCTGCGCATGCACGCCGATGAGTGGGCACGCATGTGCAGTATTTTTTTATATGGTCGCGGCCGTCATTTTGAAGGCCACTCGCAGCCAGCATTGTTAAAAGCCGGCTGCTGCGTGCGAATTTACGCAATCGGAACGCCGCGACGGACGGCTCCGCGACCCTCCCGACACCCACCCACGACCCACCCGCAGGTTGCGACCCCAACTTTGAAAATGCCTGCTATATCAGAAAATTGAATAGCACTGTCCTTTTTATACTGGGGTTGCCGTGCGATTTTCGAACACACACTCTTGGCTTGCAAACAATCAGCCAGAAAAAGAGAGCAGAAAATTTACCTCTTTTTTTTTTCAATTTGGAAAATTACAAAGGCCCTTCCCCTGAAAAACATGACATGTCACTTACTTTAGGCATCTTTGTAGAGCCAATTAATTGCTTTATGTCCCTTGCAGTGGCCTGGAAGGATTCTAGATTAAAAATTTAAGATGATTGTCATCTTCAGCTTGGGATATTCCCATAGCTTTTCTGGAGTCCTCTAAAGATCACTATGTCAATAAACTATGTCACTTTGCTAAAGAGCAGGTAGAAATGGCATGCGGGGCTGTGAATACCCACCCTGTGGTGCATGAGGATTACGTGCCCTGACGATTTACCCTCCTTATTCATGTTATTCAAAGGACAGCAACATTAAATAAAGTTTGGAGGCAAGCGTGTCTTGCAGAAAAGCATGCTTCAGCAAAACTTACCAACGATTGAGTTTTAACATGGTGTGCAACACACAAATTCCAATGCAACACACAAAGTGCCCACACCAAAAAATTCTCTTTGAAATTACTACACAGGAACCATTGTAAGCCAACTTCAAGAGGAGCCCGAAAGGCAGGTGAAGGCAGGCCACTTTGAACAGATCAATCTGCTTTATAGGAATGAGGGGCTTATCCCTCAGCTGAACCTCACCCAAAGTTAACAAAATCTCGCCGAGGTCATTAGGAAGATAATTTATATTTTTTAATGTGGGTTAAGTAGGCCAAATTTTGTTCAGAAAGTATAAGTAAATATTATTCTTTTTCTCATCCTTGCCACCGTTCACTTGCTTTAAACCTATCACAACTCCAGCTTTTCCCAGTTCAGATGAAAGGTCTTTGATCTGAAACATTGGAGTAAATTTTCAGATTCTGCCCACCGCGAAAATTGTCGCGGGCAGGAGGGAAGATTTGACGGTCCATTAAAATGTCCGTTGACCTCGGGCGTGAGATTTCCGGTCCCGGGGCGAGTGGGACAGGACAATCCTGCCCATTGACTCTGATTCACTCTCTCCAGATGCTGCATGACCTTCTGAGTATTTCCAGCATTTTCTGTGCTTGTGCCAAAGGAAGAGCGGCAGTTAGAGTGAACTGGGTTTTAGGGGAGTCCGCAGGGTACTAGTCCTTTAGAGGGGAGGCAGAAACCTAGGAGACTGCAGCATCTGTTTTGTCAGGGAAATGAGGTCCGTTCATGTGGACTGAAACTAATAATAATAACAATTGCTTATTGTCACAAGTCGGCTTCAATGAAGTTCCTGTGAAAAGCCGCTAGTCGCCACATTCCGGTGCCTGTGGAGAGTGGGGAAGGATTTTTAACCTGTCAGAGCAGTCAGGTAAAAGAGCACCAAATGCCAGCGAGTCAGGAAACTGGCCAAGAACCTACCCAATTCTACAATTAACGTGAGTGTGTATGTTAGTGAGCGAAACTGCCATGGAAAAGGCCAATCTGACATTTGAGTATGTTCAAACACAATTGAGTGGTGTTTTAACCCTGGACTCTTTGTTTAACTCTTAGAGTATGGGGTTCCCAGGCTTCCTGGAACTCATCGGGTAAATTAAACTGAGAGAACAATGGGACTCAATGGGGCAGAGTAATAAAAAAGCAAAAAAGCCTTTAAATACTGAGAGAGGCTGCCTATTTGTACATGGCAGGATTTGTTCAGAGCGTGCTTTCAATGGGGATGCTTGCAATACACCCAGCATAGGGCATACAACCTGAGGATTAGCTTTCTGCACATGGCTGAGGAGCAGTACCTCAGGAGGCTCGGTATCCTCCTGTAAGGTGGCATCTGATCTCCTGCCAAGCGGGCAGGAAGGCACACATTGCTAGTGACAGTCATGGTCACAACAATCCTGTTTTTTTGCCTGACTCCTTCCAGGGATCTGGGACGAGATTCTCCGCCCCCCCCGCCGGGCCGGCTAATCGCGCCACGCCGTCCCGATGGCAGGACGCCATTCTCCCACCCGTGAAAAAACGGGCGGGCGCTTATGGCGCTGGGCCACATGGAGAATCGCCGTAAACGGCTGTGGCAGCGATCCTCCGGCGGCGCCGCGATTCTCTAGCCCGAATGGGCCGAGTGGCCATCCAAAAAAATCCGAGTCCCGCCGGCGCCGTTCTAACATGCTCTGGGCCGGCGGGACCTCGGGGTTGAAGGGTCCGAGGGCGGCCTGTGGGGGGGAGGGGGGGTCCAACCCCGGGGAGGGCCGGCCTGGTCCGCGATCGGGGCCCACCGATTGGCGGGCCGGCCTCTCAGTCAGGGGGCCTCCTTTCCTCCACGCTGGCTCCTGGATTCCTGCGCCATTTGGCGTTGGGGCTGGCGCGGGGAAGAAGGCCACTGCGCATGCGCTAGTTGGCGCCTGCCCAACTGCGCATGTGCGGACCCCGCGGCGCTGGATCGACGCCGGGACCGGCAGCTGGAGCGGCATGGGCTGCTCCAGCGCCATGCTGGCCCCCCCAGGACACAAGAAACGGGTCTCGGAATCAGCGCCGGTGCCGGAGTAAAGTACTCCCGTTTTGGCGCCAACGCCGGCACTCTGGCGCCGAACCAGAGAATCACGGCTCTGATGTTTACATTTGCACAATCTCACAATCTGTTGTGCAGAAGTGCTTCTCCCTTATGATGGAAGCCATATCTGCAATGCAAGGGCCACAACTTATATCCACTTCACTACAGATGAGAGCAGTCTGAATGGCAACTGACCCAAGGCTCCTTTGACAGCACCTTCTTAACCCACTACTTCTACTACCTCTAAGGACAAGGGTAGCAGATATATGGGAATACCGCCACTTGTATGTTCCCCTCCAAGTCACACACCTCCCTGATTTGGAAATATATCACTGTTCCTTCACTGTCATTGGGTTGAAGTCCTGAACTCCCTCCCCAACAACACTGTGGGTGTACCTCCAACACATGGACCGAAAGGGTTCAAGAAGGAAGCTCACCACCAACTTGTCAAGGAAAATTAGGAATGGGCAATAAAGATGCTGGCCTAGCCAGTGATGCCCACACCCCATGAATGGTGTCAGGAGGGGGGGGGGGGGGTTCAGAAGGACTGGAACCTGCCAGAGTATCCCTGCTGAAATACTTGAGCGCTTCGTCCTCCCTTGGGGTGCTCGTGGGCACCACTGTAACTCCATGGGGTGGAGGGGGCATCTGAAGTGAGCTCCAGAAGCCTCAATGCCACCTGGTGCTGCCAGTCCCGGAGGCCCGCCATTGTCTGCACTATGGTGTCGAAGCCCTCAGCAATGGTCCTCTGTGTCTGGATCATGTTTTAGAGGCTGAGCCATGCCTTAGACTTCCCAACTCACGGCTCTGACATCTTTCCCCAAACTTTCCCCTGCGGTTGCCACCCTTGCCGTGTTGGTCTGGGTGCCAAGCAATGCCAGCAACATCTCCTGCGACTGAAGGCTTTGAGACTCTTCCAATTGGCCTTGCAGTCATATGAGTGTCACTGACAACCCCTTTTGGAATTATCAGCTCTGCCTTTCCATCTGTAACAGCTGATGAAGGAATTTGCCCAGACACATGGCACCTGGCTGAGACACAGCCGAGCCCTAGATTCAGCAGACCTCTGACTGCCCGCCCTCTGGAACGTTCATGTCTCCACCTGATTTGCATCAGGAGTAGTATGGTGCTCACCAGATAGTGACCCTGAAGCCTGTTTGCTAAGTTTGCCCACTACGGTGTGTGTATCTGCTGGTGGATGGTGTGGGTGATAAATATGATGCCTATTCAGTGTCCTCCTTAGAGACCTGGGGCGTAGTTCTCCGACCCCCCGCCGGGTCGGAGAATGGCCGTTGGCCGCCGTGAATCCCGCCCCCGCCTCCGCCGAAGTCTCTGCTCCCGGAGATTGGGCGGGGGCGGGAATCCGGCCGCGCCGGTTGGCGGGACCCCCCGCTGGATTCTCCGGCCCGGATGGGCCGAAGTCCCGCCCAGGAATTGCCTGTCCCGCCGGCGTAAATCAAACCTGGTATTTACCGGCGGGTCCGCCGTTGGGGGAGAATTTCGCCCCTTGTCCGGGGTGCTGTTGAGGTCTGAAGTGAGGCTCTGCTGGGTGATGACCCAGGCTCAATGGATGGTGTTCCCGCAAGACAAGGGACGTGGTTTTAGTAAATGGCAAGGACAAGGGTTTGGGCACTTAATAACTCACTTGACGCAGGTCATCTGGATGAAGGTGCAGTGGATCCTCACTTCTCTGCTGTAGGCCAAACTCAGTGCCGGTGAGGGCTCACTCCTGGCTCTCCTCTGCGAGCTCCATTGCTCTTTCCTCGTAGGGAGAAGGTAGCCCATTACAGATGGGAAAGGGAGAAGACGGGCTTCCCCCATCTTCGGAGCTTGGGCATATCCCCGCCCGTCTTCTCCTTTTCCCATCTGTTATGGGCTACCTTCTCCTGTGGGAAACCAAAGGGGATATTGTGGGAGCCAGATGCCTGGTGGGTCAGAGATCGAGGACAATTAGCATCCATGGGCACCGTGCCTAGGCAGAAAGCAGTTGTGATGAGGAGTGCCGGGTGGGTTTGAGGATGATGCTGGGAGTTTGGATGTCGGGGTGCTACACGGTGGCAGTGAGTGGGTTAACGATGACATCCTAGAGTTGACGTAAGGAACAAATGCCAGGGGAAGACATGCGGCACTCCCCCTTGCAGCTCATAGGAGATCATTCATCTTTTTTCGACATTAAACACTGGCCCTCTTAGTCATACAGCTGGCATTTACGACTGGTGCCATCGCCTCCCAGGCGGGATTGGTGACCTTGCTCGGGAGCCTCCTGCCAACACGTGGGTATATTGTGGCTCTCCACTCTTCCACGCCATCCAGACGCCTGGTGAGGGCCCCCTACGAAAATCTAGGAGCAGGTGTTCTAGCTGCCATCTTCCTGGCTTGAGTGAAAGTGAGTGCTGAGAGTCGGTTAATATGCAGCGCCCCCCGATAGCACTGATCAGCTGACCCCTGGATGGGCGGACCAGACATCTGGTGACTGTGGGGGAAAATAATTTGATAAAGTGGAACATTCGCCTTATGTGTCTATCAGGGCAGTTATGTCTGTGAATCTTTTGAGAGAGGCAGAAAAGTATCGTTTGGGATTGGGGAACTATGAGATTGGAGGCTGAGGAGGTAGGTTTCCCAGAGGAGTGGCATGATGGAACAGTTGTTAGCACTGTTGCCGCACACCGTGAGGAACCCGGGTTCGAATCTGACCTCAGGTGACTGTCTGTGTGGAGTTTGCATGTTCTCCCCGTGTCTGCGTGGGTTTCCTATGGGTGCCCCGGTTTCATCCCACAGTCCGAAGATGTGCAGGTTGGGTGGAGCGACCATGAACAATGCGTGGGGCTACGGGGATAGGACGGGGAGTGGGCCTAGGTAGAGTGATCTTTTGGAGGGTCATGAAGACTTGATGGGCCAAATAGCCTCCTTTTGCACTGCAAGGAATCTATGAAGGAGATAAGATCAATGTAATTATTGGAAACAATGGGGGAAGGGGTTCTGTGCCCCTGCGGTGTGTTTCTTGGCGGCAGGATGTAGCCCGCTGTTGGCCAGTAGCAGGATCTTCTGGTCCTGCCACTGTCAATGGGCTTTCCCATTGAATCCACCACATGGCAGGGGTTTGCCATCGGCATGGCTGGAAGATTCCAATGGTGAGAATGGCTGTAAAATCCCTGTCAATGGCTTGATGTTCCTTGCTGAAGTCTGGGGGAGGTAGGAGTCGTTTGGTCTCAGTTAAATAGAAACCAGTTCACTAGTGGGTCCAAAGACAGTTTTAAGGTGAGATTTGATAGCTGCAAGTTCAGAGGCAGGTCAGTGAGAGTGTGTGAGCAAAGTGGCAATACTGGGCTGAACACGGACTTGAAGGTTGTTTCCAATGACGTCATCTAGATGGAGCAGTCCAGGTGGAACTGGAAAACTGCAAACAGGAGAAATGGTCCATTGTGCGGGGGCTGGGAATTAGATTACAGACTAAAGGTGTAGGCAGAGATGAAGGCAAAGAATGAAGAGCTCAGCATTGTGCCAAGTTTGAAATTCATTGAGGTGACGTGTAAGGGGTGAAGCTGAAGCCTTTTGCTGAAGGCGCCTCTGTTGAGTTCAGTAAGGAGAAGTTCAGGGGGAGTAATGGAAACATGACAAAATAGTGAGACTTGGAAGGAGGGGTTAATGGAAAGTAATGGTGAAGAAAAATCTAGGAGGTCATTACTAATCAAGAGTTACAGCTTTATTATTATTTTTATTATTATCATGTACTGCACAACTGAAAGGAGGCAGCAGGTTTTTGTTAAAATGCTAATGAGACACACGATGAACCAGAACTGCCAAAGTGGATGCTGCTGAAGAGAGAGCATCCATGCATTGAGATTGAATCTTGGGATATGGCAAAAAGCGAAACAGAAAGTAATGAAGCTAAAATAAAACCAGAAAATGCCGGAAATATTCAGCAGGGACAGGTGGCATCTGTGGAGAGAGAGAAACAAAGACCAGTTAATGGTCTTCAAACAGAACTGGAAAGAGTTAGAGATTTAAAAGGTTTTAAATGTGTACAAAGGTAGGCGTAGGAGAGAGGGGAGAGAAATGTATCTCTTATTGTCTCAGCTTACTGTTAACTACAAATTAAAATGCTATTGATCAGAAATTGTTCTTGCCCGGCCACCAAGTGAAATAAGTTATACCGTAGAAGTCCACAGCATCTTAATGCCTGTGGATCAAAAATAAATCCCCTCTCCCCATTAACGTGATAACTTAGTGGAATTTGAGTCAGATTTTTGAAGCAGTCTCTCTGGATGTCATGAGACTGAGCCTATCTGATTTTTTTCTAGCCCAGCAATAATGCCCCTTTAAGTTAAGCTCTCAGTTTCTTGCATGACGGCTAAAATAGTGTCATTGAGAAATGACAACCAGGAAGTTAGCTTCTAGGTAGGAAGTTTCCCTAACTGTGAGACTGCTTGAAACTGAGAAGCAATTACCCAGGAGCTGCAGAACTCCCAAGTTGAGCATTTTCACTGGTCCTCATTGCTAATCATGAAGGAGGGAAACATTCTGTACGACATGTACAGTTAGCAGTTCAAATAAGTAATTGAAAAGGGACTGGATTTAGAGGCTGAAGTTCCATTCTCTTATGGCTTGTAGGATTCAGACAATAATTAATGATTTTACCCATAACTGGATATTCAGAGCCTTTGACTATTCTTCATTCCACATTAGTAATTGGATAAGAGCTGGGAGGCGGGGGTTGCAAATTTCCCTCTTACAGATACTGATTATAAATAATTTTGTCCACAACTGGAGATTGTCGGGAGTTGATCTTTCTTCAAAGGTTCCACGAGACTAGAAACAAACAACTTTACTGACCCACCACCCCCACCTTCCCAAATAAAACTGTACAGGATCTGATTTCTTTATGTAACATATATGTTGCAAATATTTCATTAAATTGGTCAAATTACCCGTGGTTGTTATGAGACATGCAGCAGAAACAGAACGTTCACTTGAAAGATTAATATGAAGTTTAAAAAAAAATGTATTTAACTCATTCTTCAGACTGTGTAACGGTCCAAATTTATAGCAACACCAGAAGAAAGCCGTACAGCAATGTGCTTTGTGTACCCTGTTTAAACTAACACATGTGGAAACTGACACACTCTCGCTCAAAAGTCTGAATTGTAATTCTGTATATATTTTTAATCATTCCCATGTGCATGTTGCTTTAAAATTTTGATTAGCATTAATTAATCTTGAAAGCTATTACTTACAAGACTGCTGTGACCATAATTCATCAAAACAAAATCTTCGAAAGCTCGCAACAGAAATGGGAAATCTCTATGAACCAAAGCTGGAATCGACCTCAAACCAACAAGTTAACATTCCAAGCTTTTTGCCACTGACTTCATTTTTCCAGTATGATGGCATCGTGGCTCCTTTAATATGTAAGGAGTCAATAACCTGACATATATTTGAAGCAAAAAAAGCAACATGTGGCCAGCTTTTAGTTGTTGTTCAAGGTCAAATAAAAGAACATATTTTAGTTAAATTGTGATAGCACTTTTGTCTGATGCCACTGTAGTTTCAGATAGTGCTAAGCAGAGACTAACATTTAGGGCTCGATTCTCCGATTTGAAGACTAACTGCTGATGCTGGCGTGGGAACAATAGCGTTTTATGCCCGCACAAACGGCGCAAAAGCTGCACCGATCCTCTGTCTGATGGGGGCTAGCAGCACGCAACGTGAACCTCCGCCGTCAGCCGCGCGTGGACCGGCCTGCCAAAAACTGCCCCCTTTGACCAGGTTCGCCACCCCTGTACCCCAGCCCCTGCCAAAGACCCCCTGCACCCCCTGACTGAATCCGCAGCCACCACACCGGGTTCACGAAAATAAATAGGATAAGTGTTCCACACCGTCGGGAACTCGGTCCATCGGGGAGGAGCATTGCGGGAGGGCCTCAGGTGATGTCCTGAGGCCGTCCTGACAGCGTGCGCCGTACTCTGTGAGTACGCCGTTTTCAAGGGGACGGAGCATCGCAAAAGCGTCGCCCCCCCCACCCACCCCAATTTTGGCGCAAACGGGGATTCTCTGTCCGATCGCCGAACGCGATTTCAGCGTCGGAGACCAGAGAATCCCGCCCCTAATCTTCCTTTTGAAGCATTATTCCCAACTTGCAACACAAGTCACTGTTAAACAACAGGGGCGAAATGCTCCCCCAACGGCACGATGTCCGCCGACTGGCGCCCAAAACGGCGCCAATCAGACGGGTATCGCGCCGCCCCAAAGGTGCGGAATGCTCCGCATCTTTGGGGGCCGAGCCCCAACATTGAGGGGCTAGGTCGGCGCCGGAGGGATTTCCGCCCCGCCAGCTGGCGGTAATGGCGTTTGTTGCCCCACCAGCTGGTGCGGAAATGACATCTCCGGGGGGCGCATGCGTGGGAGCGTCAGCGGCCGCTGACAGTTTCCCGCGCATGCGCAGTGGGGAGAGTCACTTCCGCCTCCGCCATGGTGGAGACCGTGGCAGAGGCGGAAGGGAAAGAGTGCCCCCACGGCACAGGCCCGCCCACGGATCGGTGGGCCCTGATCGCGGGCCAGGCCACCGTGGGGGCACCCCCCGGGGTCAGATCGCCCCGCGCCCCCCCCAGGACCCCGGAGCCCGCCCACGCCGCCTTGTCCCGCCGGTAAATACCTACTTTAATTTACGCTGGCGGGACAGGCAATTTCTTGGCGGGACTTCGGCCCATCCGGGCCGGAGAATTGAGCGGGGGGGCCCGCCAACCGGCGCGGCCCGATTCCCGCCCCTGCCGAATATCCGGTACCGGAGACTTCGGCGGGGGCGGGAATCACGGCGGCCAACGGCCATTCTCCGACCCGGCGGGGGGTCGGAGAATGACGCTCCAGGGCTTGTCCCTGCCAATAGCAACACAGATAAAGCGCGCCTCAGTTGTACCTCTGACCCCAGAAACGCTGTTTAGTTTGAAAAGTGGAGCTGTGCATAAAAGTCCGATTTGCAATCCACATTGAAGCTAATTTCCTTGCCTGGTTATTCCATGATGTTCATTAGACGGAAGAGTTTGGGCTCAAAATTGGTATGCTTTGTACCTTTTATTTGTGATTCAAGTGCATGTGGTAATTCATGCATTAGCCCTGAGTATTAAAGCTTTTATTTTGCATTTGTATTGAGCAATAAGGCAAGAATCAGAGGTGAAACAATGAGAATGAGAGGAAGTGTTTCAGAGGCATAGGGCGAGATTCTCCGACCCCCCGCCGGGTCGGAGAATCGCCGGGGGCTGGCGTGAATCCCGCCCCCGCCGGTTGCCAAATTCTCCACCACCGGATATTCGGCGGGGGCGGGAATCGCGCCGGTTGGCGGGCCCCCCTGCGATTCTCCTGCCCGGATGGGCCGAAGTCCCGCCGCTAAAATGCCTGTCCCGCCAGCGTAAATTAAACCACATACCTTACCGGCGGGACAAGGTGGCGCAGGCGGGCTCCGGGGTCCTGGGGGGTGGCGCGGGGCAACCTGGCCCCGGGAGGCCTGGCCCGCGATCGTTGCCCACCGATCCGCGGGCGGGCCTGTGCCGTGGGGGCACTCTTTGCCTTCCGCCTTCGCCATGGTCTCCACCATGGCGGAGGCGGAAGAGACCCCCTCCAATGCGCATGCGTGAAATGCCGTGAGCGGCCGCTGATGCTCCCGCGCATGCGCCGCCCGGAGATGTAATTTCCGCGCCAGCTGGCGGGGCACCAAAGGCCTTTTCCGCCAGCTGGCGAGGCGGAAATTCGTCCAGCGCGGGCCTAGACCCTTAAGGTTGGGGCTCGGCCCCCAAAGATGCAGAGCATTCCGCACCTTTGGGGTGGCGCGATGCCCGACTGATTTGCGCCATTTTGGGCGCCAGTGGGCGGACATCGCGTCGATACCGGAGAATTTTGCCCATAGAGTGAGAAATATAGGAACAGAGGAAATAGAAGCAGGAGTAGAACCTTCTCTGCATTTAATAAGGTCCTATCTGATCTTGCTTGATGACATTTTCCCACACTATCCCCATATTCCTTGATATCTTTTCTAACCAGAAAATTATCAGTCTCAGGGGCGGGATTCTCCGTAATCGGTGCAATGTCCGCCGACCGGCGCCAAAAACGGCGCAAATCAGTCCGGCATCGCGCCGCCCCAAAGGTGCGGAATTCTCCACATCTTGAGGGGCCGAGCCCTTACCTTGAGGGGTTAGGCCCGCGCCGGACTGATTTCCGCCCCGCCAGCTGGCAGGAAAGGCCTTTGGTGCCCTGCCAGCCGGCGCGGAACTGACTTTGCCGGATGGCGCATGCGCGAGAGCGTCAGCGACCGCTCACGGCATCCCCGCGTGTGCGCAGTGGAGGAGGTCTCTTCCGCCTCCGCCATAGTGGACACCATGGCGAAGGCGAAAGGAAAAGAGTGCCCCCACGGCAGAGGCCCGCCCGCGGATCGGTGGGCCCCGATCGCGGGCCAGGCCACCGTGGGGGCACCCCCCGGCGCCAGATCGCCCTGCACCCCAGGACCCCGGAGCCCGCCCGCACCGCCGTGTCCCGCCGTCTCAAAGGTGGTTCAATCCACGCCGGCTGGCGTGGGTCGACAGCGGCGGGACTTCGGCCCATCGCGGACCGGAGAATCGCCGGGGGATTCCCGCCGACCGGCGCGGCGCGATTCCCGCCCCCGCTAAATATCCGGTGGCGGAGAATTCGTGACACGGCGGGGGCGGGATTCACGCCGGCCCCCGGCGATTCTCCGACCCGGTGGGGGGTCGGAGAATCGCGCCCCTGGTCTTGAACATAAAAAAAAACTTATTTCAGGGGATGTGGGTGTGGCTGGCTAGCTTAGCATTTTCCCTGATTTCCCTTGAGAAGGTGATGTTGAGCCGCTTTCTTGAACTGCTGCAGTCCATGTGGTGCATGTACACCCATGAGCATTCCCAGCTTTCTGGGGCAGAGAATTCCAAAAATTTACCATCCTCTGAGAGAAGAAATTCTTCCTTGTCTCAGTCAATTATTCTGAGACTATGACCTCTGGTTCTAGAGCCTGGCCAGGGGAAACATCCTGCATTGACCTTGTCAAGCCCTGTAAGAATGTTTATGTTTCAATGAGATTGCCTCTCATTCTTCTAAACCCTAAAGAATAGAGGCCCAGTCTCCTCAATCATTCCTCATAGGACAATCCACCGACCCAGAGATTAGTCTGGGGAACCTTTGTTACACTCCCTGTGGGGCAAGTATTTCCTTCCTTAGCAAAACTGCATGCAATACTTTAGGTTTGATCTCATCAAGGCTCTTTGTGATTGCAGCAAGACATATTTGCCCCTGTACTCAAATACTCTTGTGATCATATTATTTGCCTTCCTAATTGCTTACTCCACCGTATGCTTTCAGTGACCCATGAACAAGAACACCCAGGTCAACGTTTCCCAGTCTCTCATTATTTCACACCACATCCCATTTTTGCTCCCCCCCTGATCCCCAACCTCTGGGATTGGTGTCCAATTAAGTGCAGCAGGCAGGATGAAGAGTCAAAAGCCTGCATAAGGGCTGAGTATTTAAACAAACATCGGTACCACTTATAGTAGTTGCACTGCATGCTCATGGATACCGGAGGGCAAAGATAGACCCATGATTCACTTGAGGCCATGGTGGAAGCTGTGAGGATAAGGGGGCAGGCACTCTTTCCAGAGGATAGCTGGAGGACACCAGCCAACCTCAGAGAATGTGCAACACGTGACCCTGTATGAAGACACAGCCTTAAAGATCAATGCAGCCATTTATTGTTCCAATTGGCTTCAATGGAAAGACACCAAGTTCTGCTTTCTGCAAACTATCCAAAGTAATTGCTTCAAGGAGATGGTTTCATCAGCACCAGCCTTACTCTGTGGCTGATTGAGTGTTTGCCATTTTCCCCCTTTAAAATGCTGCAATGATGGCAGGTTGAGCCCTCAATGACTGCCCACTGCGCACGCGCCTTCCTCATTTTGCCGTCAACACAATGGTCTGAATTCTCTGAAATCGTGTTCGGCACAGGGGCGGAGAATCCCCAATGAAGAAGAAATCGGGGGCGGCACTGCTTTCGCAATGCTCTGCCCCCTGAAAAGCGGCATACTCGGAGAGCGGCACCCACCATTAAGCATGGCGCAGCCGATGCAGGCCGCCGCTGTGCGCATGTGCGGCCACGGACCCGGCAGTTCTCCGGGTCATATCGGCAGCTAGAGCTGGGAGCTCTATGCTGCCTGCTGTCCCCCGCCCCCGGAACAGGGAATCAGTGGCCGTTTTGCGCCAGTTTTCCTGGCCTAAAATGCCACCGTTTTCATGCCGGTGTGGGGACTTAGTCTCCAGAACAGAGAATCCAACCAAATATGTGACCTGTGCACTGTTGGCAAAGTGCAACATCATCCACAAAATAATAATTGTCCTAATCAGCTACACATTTCTCCTGCCACCACCCTCCCATCTGCGCCACCCTGCAGAAAACGGGCCTGGTGGAACGGAGATGCCCACCCCTGGGGCGAAATTCTCCCGAAACGGCGCGATGACCGCCGACTGGTGCCCAAAACGGTGCCAATCAGACGGGCATCGCGCCGCCCCAAAGGTGCGGAATGCTCCGCATCTTTGGAGGCCGAGCCCCAACATTGAGGGGCTAGGCCGACGCCGGAGGAATTTCCACCCCGCCAGCTGGCGGAAACGGCCTTTGTTGCCCCCCCAGCTGGCGCGGAAATGACATCTCGGGGCGGCGCATGTGCGGGAGCGTCAGCGGCCGCTGACAGTTTCCCGCGCATGCGCAGTGGAGGAAGTCTCTTCCGCCTCCGCCATGGTGGAGACCGTGGCGGAGTGGAAGGGAAAGAGTGCCCCCACGGCACAGGCCCGCCCGCGGATCGGTGGGCCCCGATCGCGGGCCAGGCCACCGTGGGGGTACCCCCCGGGGTCAGATCGCCCCGCGCACCCCCCCAGGACTCCGGAGCCCGCCCCCGCCGCCTTGTCCCGCCGTTCAAAAGGTGGTTTAATCCACGCCGGCGGGCCAGGCAATTTATCGGCGGGACTTCGGCCCATCCGGGCCGGAGAACCCAGCGGGGGGGCCCGCCAACCGGCGCGGCCCGATTCCCGCCCCCGCCGAATATCCGGTGCCGGAGACTTCGGCAACCGGCGGGGGCGGGATTCACGGCAGCCCCCGGGGATTCTCCGACCTGCTGGGGGGTCGGAGAATGACGCCCCTCATCTTTCGATGTTCAAGTAGGAATTCATATCTAATGCTCAAAACCTTCTACACTTATTTGTGTGGCATTTTGCTTCCCATACCACCCATCCCCTGAGGAACATTTAAGTCCTTGTTTTTTCTGAAGAACCAAATGTTAAATATCTCTCCTGCATTCATAATTTTAGAAAGTAACCCATGCATTTCATGTAGAATCAGTTGTAGTGTTTGCAATATTATCCCACTTCAGGGGCGGGATGTGGCACAATGGTAGCACTGGGACTTCGGCGCTGAGGTCCTGGGTTTGAATCCCGGCCCTGGATCACTGTCTGTGTGGAGTTTGCGCATTCTCCCTGTGTCTGCATAGGTTTCACCCCCACAACCCAAAGATGTGTAGGTTAGGTGGATTGGCCACGCTAAAATGCCCCCTAATTGGGAAAGAAATAATTTGGTACTCTAAATTTATTAAAAAAAATATTATCCCACTTCCTTTTATTACAGTTTATTAAATTGTACGTGGGAGTGTGTGAGGAATTGGGCATGGGGTAAACATAGGAACATAGAAAATAGGAGCAGGACGGGAGTAAGCCATTTGGTCCTTCGAGCCTGCTCTGCCATTTATTATGATCATGGCCGATCTTGCAACACAGTAACCTGTTCATGCTTTCACCCCATATCCTTTGATCCCTTTTGTTCCAAGGGCTTTATCTAACTCCTTCCTGAAAAGATATAACAATATTTTGGCCTCGACTGTTTTCTGTGGTAGAGAATTCCACAGGCTCACCACCCTCTGGGTGAAGAAATCTCTCCTCAACTCAGTCCTAAATGGTTTACCCAGTATCCTTAGACTGTGACGCCTGGCCCTGGGCTCCCCCGCCATCAGGAACATCCTTCCTGCTCTACTCTGAATAGTCCTGTTAGAATTTTATAGGTTTCCAAGAGGTTCCCTCCTCATTCTTCTAAACTCCAGCAAATATAATCGTAACCAACTCAATCTCTCATCACACATCAGTCCAGACATCCAAGGAACCAGTTGGGTTGGGGATGGTAGGCTTATTGTAAGATTATTGGGGGATTGTCTGATTGAGGGCTGTTTGAAAGATAAGGGGCGGTGACCGGACAATCGGCGCCATTGGCGCTGGCGCAGCGGCGGTTGGGGGCCGCGCCGGCGATTCTCCCCGTGCGATGGGCCGAATGCCCGCCGAGTTAGACCGAGTCCCACCGGCGTCGTTCGCATGTGGTCCGACCCGGCGGGACCTCTGCGTTCATGTTGCAGGGAGGCGGCCTGGTGGGGGGGAAGGGGGGGATCCAATCCTGGGGGGGGGCCTCCACGGTGGCCTGGCTGGCGATCGTGCCCTACCGATCGGTGGGCTGGCTTATCCTGGTCGGGGCCTATGTTCTTCCGCTCCGGGCCCCTGTAGCTCTCCGCCATGCTGCATCAGGGCCGGTGCGGAGAAGGAAACCCATGCGCATGCGCGAACTCCCGCCGGCCGTAGTGCACATGCCCAAACCCACGCCGGCCATAGCACGCATGCGCAGATCCGCGGCGCCCGTTCTGATTCCCGTATCGGCAGCTGGAGCAGCATGAGGCTCTCCAGTGCCGTGCTGGCCTCCTGTGCGTTGCAGGATCGCTGATCCTAGGGGCCTGTTGACGCCGTCGTAAAACGCTCCGGCGTTTACGACAACGTCAACACTTAGTCCCAGGATCGGAGAAACCCTTGGTGGAAACAGGAGAATTACTCTATTTCTGATCCACAAGCAGTGCAATAAATGTATTTACCTCAAAAATCTGGTCCCCCACATCTCTTTTCATTTGTTGGGTTTCCCAAGGTCTGGCAAACCCAGCCTACTAAAGTTAGAAATAAAATGTGAGGTAAAATAGAAGCATGAAGCCCCTTCAAAATAGATTTTGGTTGCGAACCTGCCACTTGAGAATGGCTTGTTCACCCACATACCTGGCCTCTGATAAAACTGGTTAGAGTAATCCGAAGTTGGGTTTCTTCAGTTTTTCAATCTTTTAATTGAGAATTTCAGGATTTTGATTTGTAACAGTTACATTTGACAATGGAGGAACAGTGATACATGTTCAATCCGGGGTGATGTTTGGCTTGGAGCAGCATTTGGAGGTAATGTTGTTCCCAGGAAATTCTTGCACTTGGTCTTCTCAGTAACAGAAGATGTGGGGTTGGGAAGTGCTGTCAAATTTGTCCATGAGAAAGATTTCCTTCAGCCACTTATCCAAACAAGGTACATATAACATTAATGATTCTGGATTGGAGAACCTTGAAAGTGTTCTTTGTGACTACTGTGTTCCTTGAGCAGGGTATATAGCCAACAAATGTGTCTGGTTTGAAACTGCATTTTTGTTTGTACTCTTTTTCATTTTCTTCTTCTCTCGAAAGTATTGCACCCAAACAAATGAGATAATTTAAGAACATTGTGAATTTCATCTTTATTGGATAGGGTGTCAGATGTATTAACTTTCAATATGCCCGGGTTGACATATGTTGCTTACAAATCAAATGTCATGGGAGCTTTTATGTGTAATAATAAAACAAGTAGGTGAAAATGCAGCGAAGTAATATTGTACCATTTTACTTGCATGGGAAATAGAATAGACTTGGCCCTTCACACAATAAATCAAATTATAATCGTTTACTTTCCCAAGGCAGACGAATATATATAGTTAAAAGTACAACGTAATGTAAATATATGTGAGACATGGTACAGTGAAACACTATGGGAATTCTTGCTACTCCCATGAGGTAAATGTTTCCCCACCTGCAAATCTCTGGAGTAGCATATCTGCAAGATAATTTGGAAAGTTACACCGTTCTGTATGCTTGCTTTCTCCATTTCTCATTTAGGATGACAGATGGTGAGCGATTGTGAAATGGAAGGTAGGTGACATTTACAAAATGGGAAAAAAGGATATTCTAGAATATATGCTGTGCTATGACAATAAAAATGAAGTCGTAAATTTTCACCCAAATAAGCATTGATTTTTTTCTTCTGCAGCTTGCAACACAAATAATTCCCAAGCATAACAACTTAGAACGGGATATCATTGTGGTGAAGGGAAGTGAGAGTAAATATAGACACAAATACTCTTAATCAATGTATTTCTGCAAAAGAAGATTAATAAGAAAAATGTAGGGCGGGATTCTCCGACCCCGCGCCGGGTGGAGAATCGGTGGGGGGGCCGCGCGAATCGCACCACGCCGTCCCGACGCCCGGACGCGATTCTCCGCATGGCTTCTCCAGCATGGCGGTCCCCCCCCCCACGATTCTCTGGCCCGGATGGGCAGTAAAAAAAAAACGAGTCACGCCGGCGCCGTTCTAACCTGCTCTGAGCCGGCGGGACCTCGGCGTTGAAGGGTCGGGTGGTGGCCTGTGGGGGGGGGGGGCGACCCGGGGGGAGCATCCGATGTGGCCTGGCCCGCGATCGGGACCCACCGATCAGTGGGCCGGCCTCTCTGTGTCCCGGCCTCCTTTCTTCCGCGCCGGCCCCTGTATTCCTGCGGCATGTTGGGTGGGGGCTGGCGCGGACAAGGGAGACACCGCGCATGTGCGGACATCGCGCCGGTGGGACTGCGCATGCGTGGGTTTGCGTTGGACCCACTGCGCATGCGTACATCCCCGACGCCTATTCCACGGCCGGATCAGCAGCTGGAGCAGCGTGAACCATCCAGCGCTCTGCTGGCCCCCTGGAGGGGACTGAATTGCTGAAATTGGGGCTGTGTTGACACTTAGCCTCAAGATCAGAGAATCCCGCCCGTAATTCCTGGCAATATTGGTCATACACCAAGGCCATAGAATTCAGTTCCATTAGCACCACTGGAAACCTTAAAATTGGCTCTCCTTCCAGGCTGAATACTTCGCTTAGCAACACTGGCAGCGAGAACCGCAATCTGGTGGAGAATAGTGTGCGATGGAAAAATCCCGACTTGCCCCCGGCACCGATTCTGACCCCATGCTCCGGTCACTCGCTAGCAGCGCTATCGAAGTTTACGCCCCGCTCCAGCGATTCTGTACAAAACCGTCATTTGTATGGATTTAAATATCATTTGTGGACTGGACACTTCATGCTCTGCCCCTCCGTGACGTTCTGTCCTCTTCAGTGAATGTGACGCTGGCGCGAATTGGTGCAAGTATTTACAAGCGGTAAAAAGGGAGTGAGAAGGTGAGAGGGAGTGAGAAGGTAAGAAAACTCTCAAAAAATCTCAAACATTGTCAGGCTTGCTGGAGGTTGGCTGCCTGGGCTGGGGAGGTGTAGCTGGGAATGACTTGGTGTCAAGCTCATGGACTCGGAATGTCCTCTTCAGGACCAGGGTGGCCTGCCTCAGATTTCCATTGCTGTAGTATGTGGATTTAAACTCACCCATTTGGTGCTGCTTACAGGCCCCTGACTGTTCGCACTTCTGACTGCTCACTGTGTTCTGTAAATGTTCAGAGAGCCTCTGATCATGTGGAAGTGTACCCAGGCCACCCTTCTGGACACGCTCAGACCCCAGCAGTATCATCAATGGGTTGGGCGTGGCCAACCTCAATCAATGGCCCACCAGGTGCTGCCACTCCTCAGTGCGCTCAGCTAAGGTGCTTCCCCACTCCAGGGGAAACAAGGGAATAGCAGAGCTCTTTCCAAACAAAGGACGCATGCACTGTGGCCTTTGGCAACCTCCCTGGCACACTGCCCCCCTCAGGGCACAGGCTTCCCGAGTGACGCTATCAGCTAGCTCACCCCTTAGGACCACAAGCTGTCTCCAAGCGCTGCCTGTGCTCCGCGTCCCTGCTCCCGTCCATCCTGCCCCCCGACCAGGAAACCCGACCAGCTCTCTGTCACAACTTGTGTGTCACATCCAGGACCCACGTCACACTGCAGCTAAGGTCCCAGCAGACACACACTTCCCTTGCTCACCCCCATCTGTAGGGCCTGTCCACACACATGCCTCTAAGCAGGAGGCAATCGGTGGTGTTGTGTTATGTACTCTTGGATAACACAGGCTGCAACTGGATGCAGTTTTAACCAAAAGATACTCCAGACCTTGAACTTAGTTCAACCTGATTTATTGAACCAGTAGCACAGTTAGCACAGTTCTCTATGAGTTCGACTCTCTGCTAACCTAAGTGTGGTTACTCTGTCTGACTGAACCAGACTAGCTCTTAGCCACGTGCTGGAGGTTTGATACTGTACATACACCCTGGCTCACTCTGTAGATGTTCATCAGTGGAAAGAGGTGGAGTGTGAGTGCCTCGTGCCTTTTATAGTGAGATACCACCCCTGAGTGTCCTGCCTGCTCATTGGTCATGTCCTGTTCTCTGTGTTCATTAGCTGCCTGTCTGTATATCATTTATCTGCATGTCTGCATATCATGACAGGTGGCACACGGTGGTCTTCTCCACCGCTCAACCAGGTATCACCCTGCTGGCGGGACAGCACACAGCCCACTCAGTGAGGAGACCCACTGTAGACCCCACTGGGGGAAACAGGACAGGGACCACAGAGCCTATCGCTGACAAGGGTTGCGGACAGAGGCTCCCCAAATGACAGGGCCGGTGCCACTCACTGATGGGGACAGTGATGCAGTGTGGATAACAACATATTGAGGGTGCTGAGTGAGTGGTGGGGGTGAGCGGATGTGTTGAGGGTGGAAGTGAAGTACAGCTCAGGGTCACCATGTAAGGATGGTCAAAGAAATACTTATCTTGCCAACATTTGTTCCTCCCCCTCTGCGGAGAATTAATTTTTGAGAACAGCCAGCAATGCTTGGTACCGACATGGTTGCAACTGCCGTTGCGGACGCTCGGAGGCTGGAGGAATAGGGCCTGCCCGGGAGGACCCTACAGAAGAGGAGGTTGCCCCAGATGAGCAGGGGCCATCCAGTGAAGCTCGGGTGCCGGCGTCAAATAGGCCGAGGAGGAGGTGCAAAGCAGGCCCCGCATCAGGGTACGTATATACTGTCCGCGCCTGTCCTTTGAGGAGCTGCCGGACTGCTTGTGCCGCCGAAGAATTCAGCCCACCAGGGAGACCATGCGCCACCTGTGCCAGATAGTGGCACACCTGGCACCATGGGAGTTTGGAGAAGGACACCTGCTCCCGGTGGGCATCAAGGTGACGGTCGCCCTGAAACTTTATGCCTCATTGGGTGAGGGGCTGGCCCCCTGGCATCAGTTCCGCCTGTGACCCCCAGACCTTTAACCACCCCTCCCCGTCCCCCCCTCTACCGAGTCAGCAGCTGACACCTCACACCCTCCCCACAACTGATCACTGCACTTGTGCCCCAGCAGACCTTGGCACCAACCAGCACAACCCCTCCATGTCCAGGTGTGGTACCCACAGATGCCACCTGCCAAAGACCCCCCACCCCCCACACCGATGCACCAAGCACACAGCTCATTCTGTCCCCTCTCTGTCCCCACTGGAGAAGTTAGCCGATAATTGGCGTGAAAGGGACCAGACGGGCGGCGGAGTTCCAGACATCAGAGTCCTTGCCCCATACGAGGAGCGGGCCCTGGATATTGCGGGATTGGCTGAGGAGATAGCAGTCACCAACAGTGAGGTTGGCCTGCGCTGCAGAGGTGAGGATTCACTGCCCCTTCACCCAGATGACCTGCCTCAAATGAGCTTTTCATGTCAGACAAAATGATCTTTCCCTCACTGACCACATGTTCATCCTCCCGCAGGATCTCCATCCTATGGGGCCAGGCCATCCAGGATCGTCCCCCCAGCACCACCCAAGAGACCGCCTTGGAGGGGACCTACGCGGACACCACCATTGAGGCGTCACAGCTATCACCATCTGCCAATTCAGAGACACACACCTCGGTGGGCGACATTAGTGGACAGGCTCCTGAGGCACAATCTGGTGAGCACCCCACAGTTGCTGATGCACATCAGGTATAGGCAGGAACTTCCAAGTGTCCTCCCTGGGCTTGTCCTTCATCCCCTCTTGGTCCAGCTCCTTCTCCTCATCTTCAGACGAGCCCGTATGTCCCTCCTCCTCCTCCAGCATGTCGACCTGCTGCTGTGCCTGGTTGTGGAGAGCACTGCAGACCACCACAAAGCAGGAGACTATCTGGGGTGGGGGGTGGTGGTGTACTGCAGTGCACCACCAGAGCAGTCCAGGCATTAGAACTATATCAGGATGCACTAATGAGCTGTAGATTGAGAAATGCCGCACACGTCCCCGCTCGAGCCCTGGAATGACCCGGTGGCACAAAAGCTCAGCGTTACGGTGACTTTCAAGGCCACCGGGAACAGGTATCGTCCTCGAGGACATGGCACAGGTTCTGCACTGTCCCTCTGCTGAGACGGAACCTCCTGCAGCATATGCTGTCCATCATCTCCTCGAAAGACCAACCATGCCTGTACATGTTGGGCCGTCACCCGTGGTCCCTCTCTGGGACCTCCTCGGCCTGATTGGCGGTCGAGTCTGCAGGATGTGCGGCGGCCCCCATCACATGGGGCCTCTAGCCCGCGCTGACACTGCTGCCGTGTCTGGCGTCTGGCTGCCTGGGCTGCTATTAGCACCGTGAGATCAGCTGCTGCGGTATCGACAACACTATCCACTGTGGTATCTGTAAGGAATTGGAGAAGGAGATAGGCCGACAATTGGTTAGGGCTTCCACCCCAGGACCCTCAAATCCCCCAAGCCCCCCCCCCCCCACTCCCTCAGAGTGCTATCCATCGAGGCAGTTGTGCTGGAGAGCCTCGCTCTGCACACTCACCCCTGGCCATAGCAGGAACCCCTATATCCAATATTCCTGCCGGAATATTAGGGAGACCATGCTCTGGTGCCCCCACCCCCCAATCCACACACTCACCCTTTGATCACGGGGATATCCCCAATGCTGAAGCTCAGCTCCTGGGTGTCTGGTTGTTAGCCGCTGCCTCTGTGGTGCTGACGTTTCCAGTGTCCAGGCAAAGTGTTCAGGCCTCACAGTTGAATTGGAATGCTGGGCAGTAACACTCGTCTGAGACGTGGCATGTGTACCCACGAGAATGCACTTGGGAGCTGTAAAGTGCTCACATAACTAACAAAGCCAATTCCATGATCACATTAGCTGTCAGCTGTGAAGCTAGAGGGGGGGGTCCCCCGCGCCCCAAGCACTGGGGCAGCAGCTTCAGTGCCATTGAGTGCATGTCAGAAAAAGGAAATGGCCATTGCGCCAGATTTACCTTTTTAAATAGCAGTGCTAAACGGCACCCCTGAGATTTCTTGCTGGGGAGTCGGATCATTTATGGGAGGCCGTTACATTGGATTCCCATCTCGCTAATGAGGTGGAGGTTGATGCTAATTGGAGTCAACAACCTCCTCACCACGTTTGGGTGAGATCCAGAACCCGCCTCTGGGAGCGGGCGGTTAGATGGCGAACTGATTAGCGCCTGGCGCGGATCTCGACTTTGGCCTCTCCTGCTATTTAAATGGTGTGCCCAGATCGCAGCGGGCACAACGCAGGGATTAAATCGCATCCTCAGGCTCCCAAACAGAGAATTCGGGCCAATAGTCTTGAAGTTGGAGACATTCTTCATTGCAAATAAATAATTCCCAAGCGTAAACATGAGCTGCTTTTAACCTTCTTTTCCTATTGCAGGGTTACTGGTAGAAAAGATGGGGTGCTGTGTGGCAGAGGTTGGGGGAAGAGGTGGATTCTCAATTCAAGGTGCTTTCCACCAAGAGTCTTTAGGGCCAACCTCTCCCACCGCCACCTCAACTGTGAACTATGTGTGAAGCATCTACATTTCACCAAAGGGGCAGTGAATGACCTCTGCCACTTTCGCCAACCCGACATGCAGCCACATGCCAGAGTAAGGATGGTGCTGCCAGTGGCTGTCAAATCACCGTGGCTCTAAATGTCTAGACCAGTGGATCCTTCTAGTTGGGAGCAGGGAACATGAGCAGCATTTCACAGTTCACCATCCATCACTGTACTGGAGAATGAGCATTATCGTAAACTCATTTTTCAGAGAGAAGCAGGAGAATCAACCATGCTCCGAGCAGATTTCCAATGGTGTACTTTGCAATAAACTGTATGCAGGTGACTCTGCAGGGGTGACACTGCAGGCCACACACATTAACAGGCTGATGTACTACAATTGCAAGGTCTACATTCCACTTGCCTGTGAGACCAAGCCTGCTATCCTGTCAGCAGCCACAATCCAAACATACTCTCGCAGCCTCTTGTATCTGCCGCCATTGACCAAGCATAAATAATCAAAGGCTGGCTTGTGGGTAACAAGGGATATGTGCTCTACATTTGGCTCACGACTCCCCTCCTGAATAATATACTCTTGTACAGTGCGCCCGGCAATGAAAGCCATGCGGCATCTAGGAACCTTGTGGTTGAAATCACTGGCATACTGAAACAACACGACCACTGCCTGGACCCATAGGAGGGAGACCTCTAGTACCCATGAGAGTATGCTCTAAGTTTGTGGTGGTCTCTGAAAACGATCTGCTGCAACCTCCGCAGTCTGGCTCTCATGAGGGTGCAACATATTTTGTTGTCTGGTTGGAGTCCATATGAGAATTTTGGGTATATTTCTGTTCTCGCAAAGTATGCTGCTCAAGTCTATAGTTTCTCAAAATCATTACATTATATTTACAGCAAGTACTTACACATTTGCATCTCTACACAAGGTCGGAGTTTCTCAGGGTGGCACAGTGACACAGTGGTTAGCACTGCTGCCTCACAGCACCAGGGACACGGGTTTGATTCCAACCTTGGGTGAATGTCTGTGTGGAGTTTGTACTTCCTCCCGACATCTGCGTGAGTTTCCTCTGGGTGCTCCGGCTTCCTCCCACAGTCCAAAGATTGGCTGGTTGGGTAGTAATGGTAGAGTTTGGGATATGCCGGGCCACTAGGTTGCAGATTGTGGTTGGGTTCTGCTGCAGCTGATGGCCCACAGCGCTTCATGTATGCCCAATCTTGAGTTGCTAGATCTGTTCAAAGTCTATTCATTTAGCATGGTGGTAGTGCCACACAACCCAATGGAGGGTATCCTCAATGTGAAGATAAGCCTGTGTGGTGGTACTATCTCGAATTGTATGAAGCTTACTCCAGCACATGAAGTTGAATAATTGACCCTGTGCATAATTTCACTCCATAGTCCCCATTCTAATTCCATATCCAACTCTTTCCCCACTTTTGTTTTATTTCTTCAATCAGTATATTCTTTGTATCCAGCAGCCATCTATAAATGTTAATTAATTAATATTCTTTATTGTCACAAGTGGGCTTTCATTAACACGGCAATGAGGTTTCTGTGAAAAGCCCCTAGTCGTCACAATCCGGCGCCTGTTCGGGTACATAGAGGGAGAATTCAGAATGTCCAAACTACCTAATAGCGGGAATCGCGCCGCGCCGGTTGGCGGGTCACCCCCGTGATTCTCCGGCCTGGATGGGCCGAAGTCCCGCCGCTAGAATGCCTGTCCCGCCGGCGTGGATTAAACCACCGACCTTACCGGCGGGACAAGGCGGCGCGGGACGATCTGGCCCCGGGGGGTGCCCCCATGGTGGCCTGACCCGCGATCGGGGCCCACCGATCCACGGGCGGGCCTGTGCCGTGGGGGCACTCTTTCCCTTCCGCCTCCGCCATGAAGAGACTCTCTCCACTGCGCATGCGCGGGAATGCCATCAGCGGCCGCTAACGCTCCCGCGCATGCGCCACCCGGAGATGTCATTTCCACGCCAGCTGGCGGGGCACCAACGGCTTTTTCCGCCAGCTAGCGGGGCAGAAATTCGTCCGGCGTGGGCCTAGCCCCTTAAGGTTGAGGCTCGGCCCCCAAAGATGCGGAGCATTCCGCACCTTTGGGGCGGCGCGATGCCCGACTGATTTGCGCCGTTTTGGGCGCCAGTCAGCGGACATCGCGCCGTTTCCGGAGAAGTTCGCCCCACGTCTTTCGGAACTTGTGAGAGGAAACCGGAGCACCCGGAGGAAACTCACGCAGACACTGGGAGAACGTGCAGACTCTGCACAGACAGTGACCCAAGCTGGGAATCAAATCTGGGACCCTGGCGCTGCGAAACCATAGTGCTAACCACAATGCTACCGTGCTGATCAGTTAGAAATGTTCCCATCTCCCAAATCATCTGGTAAGAGCAATTTATATAGGAGGTTATTTGGTAGTTGAGGGAATGAGGACAATGTCTCTTTCACCAAATGTCATAATTAAAGTCATTTAAACTTCCCCTTCTGCATTTTATGTTTTTCCCTCAATTCTTCAAACTTTGCAAGTCTACCTTTTAAGAATAAGTATTTTACTTATCTCAATCTCTCTTTATGCCACTGTTTAAATCTTGTCATGGTGAATCGGTGGTTTCCATAAATTGGGGTAGCACCGACATGTTTCTATCAGTAAACTAGAGGAACAGTGCACTTGCTACCGCTCTGCGCTTGAAAGAAAACTGCACGCAGACCTGTAGACCATGCATCTACTGCTACTATGGTTGGCAATTCAGGGTGCCAAGAATTCATAAAAGATTAAAAGTTGTGTACTCCTTTCAAAAATTATTTGCCGGCGCACATTCCAGCACCATGGTTGACCCTGTCCCAGCAGTTGTCTCAAGGGCTCATTGACCTCTGCTAAATTTGGGAGGAACTTGCCTATTTGGTTCATCATCCATTCCCCACGGAATCTTTAAATCTCAGTTATGTTCCTAGTTGTGGAAATTCTCTCATACTTTCTTGTTTTGTGGATCAATTATGATTACAGTGGCTTGTACTCTGTGACCTACAAACTTGATCATACGTTTGGCAAACCCACATTTTTCATTTCATGTTAGGCCTGCACCCTGCAAGACTCTCAGGGTTGCTCTGGCTCTGCGTCATTCTCTTCTCCTATGGAGCCATATGTGACTATGGCATCCAGATGACATATTGCTCCTGCCATGCCTTCTGGAGTGTGCAACATAGTTCTCTAGAAAGTTTCTGGGGTGGATGCTATTCCAAAAGACAATCTATAGAAACAATGACTGAAGAGTGTTGCAAACATGGTTGGAATCTGGATTCTTTGCCCAGAGGCAACTGCCAAAATCCACTGTTCGCATCCAATTTGGTAAATAAAAAACTCTTGGCTAGTTTGTCAAGGCTGTCATCCATTGAAGCCTTTTTTCGGTGTAAAGAGGCAAATATATTTAGCATCAGTTTGTAAGGTGATACACTGCTTAGCTTTTAACATCCCTCGGTCTGGAAACAATTTTGGAAGTTAGCTTTGCAATGTACTACTGCAGTCCTCCTTAACAACTTCATCCACTTTATGAAGTTGTTCAGCCAAAGGCTGCTCCCACAGCAGTGTTTACCTCAGGCCTCCTAAGTCCAATTAAAGCGACAGTCTGCCCTGTAGTACTCTCCACTTTTGATCCCTTTTTGGAATCCTCCTTATGAACTCCCATCAGTCCCATGGGCTTTCCATGCAATTTCCAACATGCTGAATGAACATGTCCCACCTTGTTACAATGGTAACACCTCAGCTACCGAGTCATCATCTCCACTCTCAGCATCTTCTTTCCTGATCTGAGAAATTCTCTCCAGCTCAATTTCCCCACCAGAAAATGCCCTTGATGCTACACTACTTCATGGGCAATTCTGTGTTTCAAGCATCTCTTACAAATTTAAATGTTGAGCAATCGTGTCAGTTATTTCCACCTTGCTGGCTCTAATTGGTACCTCTATTTTGAACTCCCCTGCCAATTCAACTAGCTTGTCTTTTCAACGCTCTTTTAAATACACCAGAGATACGGACGTCCACCTGAAGAAAACCCGTAACATCTTCCAGAGCCATCCTGTTATATCATTACAAACCGGGGGGGGGGGGGGGGGTGGGATTCTCCAACCCCCCGCCGGGTCGGAGAATCGCAGGGGGGCAGTGCAAATCCCACCCTGCTGACCTGATGCCGGATGCCGTATTCTCCGGCATCGTTTTTCGGGCGAGGGCGGGATTCATGCCACGCTGGTTGGGGGCTGTTGGCAACAGCCCCCTGGCAATTATCCGGGCCGAGCGGACGTCCGTTTTTGGGCATCCCGCCGGCATGGGTTACGCATGGTCCTTGGCGGGGGCGGTCCTCGGGTGGGCGCGGGGGGATCCGACCCCGAGGGGGCCCCACGGCGGCCTGGCCTGTGACGGGGCCCACAGATCTGTGGGCGGGCCTGTGCTGTGGGGGCACTTCTTCCTTCCACGCTGGCCCCTGTAGGGCTCCACCATGGCCGGCGCGAAGAGACCCCCCGCGCTTGCACCAAAATACGCCGGCCGGTCTGCGCATGCACGGAACTATGCCGTGGTTACGCACATGCGCGAAATCACGGCAGCCCTTCAACACATGCGCAAACTCGCGCAGTCCCTTCGGTGCCAGTTAGAGTGGCGCCAACCCCTCCGCCGTCCACCTCACCGTTCTCCACACTTTCGGGGGCTGTTGATGCCGGAGTGGTTGATGTCGGTTCTCCTGCCAGAAGGGAGAATCCCGCTGCTGGTGCCTGTTTAATTTATACTGTAACCGAAACGCTGCCGTCTACCATTCCAAAGACCCATGCCCCCAAATTATGTTGCGACACCTTGGGCTAGTGTGCAGTGAATTCCAGCACCAATTTACCTGGTGTCACAACACAAGTGAATTGAACAGTGATTCATAGAAAAATACGCAAAGTCGGCTGCCCAATCATTATAGTCATCAGGTTTGTAAATGTAAACACAATTACTTATTACTAATAACAAGAACTGTAATGAAATATCCAGCAAATACAACTGTTAACTATTATCTAATTCCTAATTCCCCATTTTAACCTGCACCCCTCCCCCACCTTTTACACACACGCACACATGACCGACAAACATGGAGCACAAGAAAGGGATAAAACAATCATAAGTACAATGGAAAAAGAGTTGTTGTTTCAGATGGTTGCTCCACCGTACTCCTGTGAGGGCTATGAGGAGAGAGTGAATAATCTGGGATTGTTCTCCCCAGAGAGACGGAGGTTGAGGGGTGACCTGATACAAGTTTACAAAATTATTAGGGGTATAGATAGGGTGAACAGTTGGAGGCTTTTACCCAGGGCGGAAATGACAATTACAAGGGGGAATTACAAATTCAAGGTGAGGGGGGAAAGGTTCAGTGGAGATGTGCGGGGGTAGTTTTTTACACAGAGGGTGGTGGTGGTGGCTTGGAGTGCACTGTCAAGTGAGGTGGTTGAGGCAGATACATTAGCGACCTTTAAGACTTATCTGGATAGGCAGAACTGGCGGGGTATAGAAGGATACAGGTGGTTGGTCTAGATAGATGGGGATCAGCACAGTCTTGTAGGGCTGAAGGGCCTGTCCTGTGCTGTATTGTTCTTTGTTCTTTATTTTATTATGCCAGCTTGCAGTATTGGGCTAAGTGGGATCTGGGAATGGGGCTAAGGCGGGGCAATACTGTCACCCAGATTGCTCTCAGTGACCAATAGCTCAGTCGCAGTTGGTTCCATGATGGTATCCTTTCCTTCAGAGGGCTCAGGGGTTGCAAAATATTTGACTCTGTTGTCATTGCATAACCATGGTTTAAGGGATGAACATTTCAATTTATTACCTCTCCACTGGTGCAAGACTTATGGGTCTTTAAATAACATAACCCTCTACTAGATTCTGGGGTTGTAAATTTATGTGGGAGAATGAGTTCAGGCCTGATATTGAGCATTGGGATCATGTTGCATGATGGCTCCCTGTCATTCTGCACCACCTCGTCCTTCAAGAGAGAGGGAAGAATGTAAATCACTCTGTTGCAATGTGTCGGAGTAATGGGCCTGCCTTGGCTGGATAGCTGGCTCTATGTGGAAGCTGCGAGATGTGGATGTGAGCATTGTAAGTGTGTTACGCTGAGGTGGAGCATCTGAATGTCTCAGATAAGTCTTGATTTCTGCTGTGTGAGTGATGGGAACGTGGTGCACTGAGCAGTGTGAGAGGTTGGTGGTGTGGTTGGTAGGAGATGTTTTGCAAACATGTATTCACTGACCTTGACCACTGGTGTGAGGCCATTGAAGTTTTTGCAGCTTCACAGGCAGAAGCTCAAGGCCAGATTCTGAAATTTGACCTCTGCGCCATCTCTTCCCGATTTCGTTTTCAGGGACTGGCTTGAGGGTTTCCTGGCCCCTTGTGGAAAATGCCATGGCATATATAAATGACTTCCATCACAAAGGCATCCAAAGCTTCATCCAAAAACTTGGGGGTCCTCTCACTGTTCTGTGGCTGCATTTACTGTATTGTATCTTCCGCCAAAGCCTTCCTGAGACTGTCCAAGCAGGTCCTATGGTATGAGTGCAGATCCATTTTAGAGAGGCAGGTTATCTTTAAGAGGTGCAGACTAGCTGAGGATCATGCTAGTCATACACCCAGCAGAGCCCCCTGCTGACTGGGCAGCCAGTCACCATCACGTTGTGCACTGTGCTACATTCTCCAGTGATATAGATCAGCGGCAGTGTGGCTTTTGGGTGGTCCCTCCCGCAACAAACTGTATAACATGCTTGTTATGCCATAACTGGAGTTCTGTGTACAGTTCTGGCCACCACATTACAGGAAGGATATAATTGCTCTGGAGAGAGTGCAGAGGAGATTTACAAGGATGTTGCTGGGGCGTGAAAATAACAGCTGTGAAGGAAGATTGGTTAGGCTGGCGGTGTTTTCCTCAGAACAGAGGAGGCTGAGGGGTGACCTAATTGAGGTGCACCAAATTAGGAGGGGCCTAGCTAGGGTTGACAGGAAAGCCCTGCAGCTGGCTTCTCCGTTCCCGAGACTAAGTGTTGATGCTGGGGCAGGATTCATGGACTTCCATGACAGCAAAACTGGCGCCTCACCCGGACCGATTCAACAACCATTGAGGGGCTAGAACCGACGCCACGTGGAACACGAGCACAATAAGAAATGGTGCGGGATTCGCCGGATTCGTAATTGGCACTCAGGAGGTTGACAAGCTGCAACCGCATATACACACTTCACGCCCCACACACATCATCCCAGTCAGCAAGACGGCACTGGTTGAGCTGAAGTGCGCCCATACGGCTGATGGGTCGGGTGGGGCGGTAGGGCACCTACGGGGGTGGCCTGGGGGGGGGACACCCATATGACCCGTGGCCCTAAGTTCACAGTGGGCAGTCAACGGCGTGTGCAGTTTCATGGCTGCCTTGCCGGCTGTGGCAATGGTGTTCCATGCCCATCCACCCCGACCCCACAGTCCATCTCCTGACCACATCCCGCTACTCCACATGGCCCATCCAGAAGCCCACCGGCCAGCGGCACAACTGTCAGCAAACTATGGCTATGTTGGACACTTTCCTTACCCACTCTCTCCCCTCAGAAGCCACGGCGCCTGTTTCACGATTTCTGAAAGCACAAGTGAACCTTGGCATCAGGAATTCGGCCCATTGGGGGGGAGAATTGCAGAGGCCCCGGAGAATACCAGGTCGGGCCCACTAATGATATGTCAACGGCGTTTACAGCACGTGCGTTCTGGAATGCATTGACGCTGCTGTCGAGGCGACAGAGAATTGCGATTTAGTGTGAAATCGCCGCCGCCGCGATTTCACCGTTCGGAACCGATTCTCTGCCCAATCACGTTTCCCGATTCCGGCGTTGGCCGACAGAAAATCCCGCCCCTGTTTTCCCTAACTGAGGAGTCAAGTAAGAGGGGCATATATTTAAGATGATTGGTAGAATCATTAGAAGGGACATGAGGAAAAGCCTTTTCAAACAGAGGGTGGTGGTGGCTGGAATCCGTTGCCTGAGTTGATGGCTGAGGGTGAAACGCTCAACTGATTTAAAAGGTAGCTGGATCTGCATCTGAAGTGCTGCAACCCGCAAAGCTCTGGACCAGGCACTGGAAATTGGGATTAAAATGAGTAAGGGGCTGGTTCACACACAAGGGGTTGGTTTAGCACACTGGGCTAAATCGCTGGCTTTTAAAGCAGACCAAGGCAAGCCAGCAGCATGGTTCAATTCCTGTACCAGCCTCCCTCAACAGGTGCTGGAATATGGTGACTAGGGGCTTTTCACAGTAACTTCATTGAAGCCTACTTGTGACAATAAGCGATTTTCATTTCATTTAGTGTTTTTCCCCCAGTTTTAGGCCGGCTCAGACACGATAGGCTGAATGGCCTCTTTGTGCACCATAACCTTTTTATGGTTCTGTGGCAACATGACCCCAATGCTCAATTTTGGGCCTAAACCAATTCTCCCCCTTAAATTTACAACCGTGGAGTCTAGTAGAGAGTTATATTATTACAAGACCCATAAATCTTGCATCAGTGGAGAGGTAATAAATTAAAATGTTCATCCCTTAAACCATGGTTATGCAATGACAACAGCTCAAAATATTTTGCCTCAGAGTACTTAAATCAAATTTAATATGTAACCTTTGCTGTGTGTTTACAAGAAAGGTAAACACCGTGTATCTGTTTTCTTTTTGTTCAGATGGCAACCTCGGTTGTTGACAAATGGTAGAAATAGTGTCAAAAAATCATTTTTAAACCTTTTGACCTGCAAGGTTTAAGAGAATTAGGCACAATTCTTGGTTTTAAGCCCCTTGGTGACAAGAAAGATGTTAGTTTGCCAGCTAGATTGATTGACAGTGGCGTTTGGAGTTCAGCTGCTAATACTGTATGCCCTGCTACAGATTCACGGTGAGTAAATATAGAAGACTATTTGTCACCCAGATTGATGGATTATTCATAAATGAGACAATGCAGTTCAAATTCTACTGCATGGAAGAAAGACACAACTTTTACAGGCTGTGGAAGCAGACAGGTAGTACCTGTGAGCAGGTTAAAACATTATCGAAAGAAATCACTTGAAGTAGTGTCAAGCGCTGTCTTGACATCACCCTTAAAATACATACTGGCATCTTTTCATATTTTCAATCTGACAACGTCAATGTATTTTAAAAATAAATATATGCAGAAGTAGACATTGAATAAACCAAAATTACACATGGAACGGCTTTATCAATCTATCCCATACCAATGTATTCTCAATATGTTCCTGCTCCTCCAGCCATTTATCCATCTCTGACAGAAACAAAATTTATTGTTAGCTCAATATTGGACCTCAGTGCCATACATTATCCATTTTCTTACAAGTCCAAGATTTAGCATCTAGTTATAATAAACCTCAAATGTGATTCTCAATGCAGAAGAAAATTATGGTTTTGATTATTATTGGCTGATTTTGCAATTGCAGATTTCTGATGAGGTTAGGAATGGTTTATGAAGGGACACGAAAGCCCAAAGTTGCAGATGTACCTAAATGAGCTTGATGACTATGGGCCTGAAATTCCACTGGTGTCACTGTGCCATTGGAACTCTGACAGAAGAGGGCTCCTGCCTGCCTGCAGGTAGCAGCACCAAACTTGCCATAAATGGTCGGATCAGTGAAGTTAAGTTTTCAGTGGTGTGTACATTGTGTGCCTCCAATGCTTCATGTACACACAGTGGGTGGGAGGAGGAAGGACTACACATAATGAGGGGGTGGTGTAAACTTAACATTAGCTGAGACTAGATGGCAGAAGGTATCTGGGAGAGGGAATGGAGGGGAGAGGGGCAGGAAACAGAAGAAAAAGATTGTTACTGCTTAAAGAAGCAACTGCAAAGCAGAAGGAACCAGGCCACCTGGTTGACAAGGATGCTAGCCAGATTGAAGAAGCAAATAGAGCAATATCAGGGAGGACTTTCATGGCTTTGTAATGAGATACAGAACAGGCGAGACAGGCTGATTGTAGCTGAGGGTAAGAGACATACCAAGAATGCATTACAAATATAATCGGCGCATTCAAATGGCCTCGTCGCACCCGACTTAGTGGCATGACGAGGCCGTTAAATCCCACGAGCGGCCTCTCACGAGATTTCCAACGTTCGGGATGCCTCGTGAGATCTAATGAGACCTCGTGACACGTCACGATCTGGATCTTGCCCTTAGGCTCATTGAAATATGTCTATGCCCGATTCTTCTGAGGCCCGGCAACTGATGCCCACGCCTGGGAGACCTCGTCATTGCGCCTTTTAGCACTGGTCATACAAACATGGACCAGGTGTAACAGCACCTGGGAAGGGTTTCCCAGGCCATCAGAGGCCCCCGGGTGATCGGGCTCTGGGCAGAGTGGTACCCTGGCTCTCTCACTGGCATCCAGGCACATTTGCAGTGCCAATCCCCCCAGGGCACTCCCCTAGGGACCTTCTGGCCCCAGCTGACATGGGTGGCTCCAGCACAACCAATGCCATCTTGTTGGCTGGGATAGTGTGTGTGGGGAGTGTAATGTGCATTTGCAGCTGCAGCTTGTCAGCCTCCCGAGTGTCAATCACGGAGCTGGCGATTCCCGCACCATTTTGCATTGGAATCGATTGTGTTCTACATGACGATGATGCTAGCCCCTCCACAATTGCTGAATCGATCCAGGTTCAGCGGCAGTTTTGCTGTCGTGGAAGTCCATGAAGGGCAGCAAGGTGGTGCAGTGGGTTAGCCCTGCTGTCTCACGGCGCCGAGGTCCCAGGTTCGATCCCGGCTCTAGGTCACTGTTCACGTGGAGTTTGCTCATTCTCCCTGTGTTTGCGTGGGTTTTGCCCCCACAACCCCAAGATGTGCAGGGTAGATGGATTGGGCACTCTAAATTGCCCCTTATTTGGAAAAAATGAATTGGGTACTCTGAATTTATTTTAAAGAAAATTGGAAGTCCACGAATCCTGCCCCGGTATCACCAGTGAGGGCACAGTTACCCGGACAAATTTCTAAGTGTGGTAACGAGCAGGAATTGCTGCAAGCTTCCTGGTGCTCGGCCCAGCTAGGCCCGGCAATGCAATTCAACGTTAACTGGTCGACTTAACGAGGCCTCGCGGGCTTCTTGCCGCAGATGAAGGCTCGCCTGCTGATTCGCCGGGACTGTGCTTGCCTGCCCCTCCGCTAACAAGGTAACAGCACATAAGCAGTACTTTCTCAGCCAAAACCAGACAACTCGTAACAATGGTGCTGAGGAGGCCAGCACCAAGATTCGGGGACGCAGATCGGGGGAGGCTCCTGGATGTAGTGGAGGACAGGAGGGATGTCCTGGGGCTGCCTAGAATGAGGTGGTGGCAGCTGTGAGCTCGGAGAGTGTGAACAGGACTGGCCTCCAGTGCAGGAAGAAGGTCGGGCAGTATGAGTGAGTAGACATCAACTCCCGCCCCCGCCCGCCCCCCAAGGGCGCAGCCACCCCCCAACTCCCCATGCGACCCACAACAGTCCCTCCACCCACTCCCCCTTCAACTTCCCCCCCCCCCAACCCTCCCTTCACACCCACCTTCCCACGACAGTGAACCACATGATGCTCTCTCTGTGTCTCCTCAGGAAAAGCTATCCCCCAATCGTCGGGAAAGGGCCCAGACTGGCGGAGGGGTGCCGGACTTCAGAATCCTCATCTCCTTCGAGGAGTGAGACCTGGAGGTGAATGGGGCGGCTGAGGAGAGGACATTCACCCACACAGAGGCTGGTGGACGCCGCAGAGGTGAGGAACCACCAAGCTACACCTGGGGGACCTGTCAAGTGTGAGTGTTATTGCCTTATTGACTGACCCAGCCCTCCCTCTGGCCACATGTCAGATGAGCAGAGCCTGAGCTCACAAAAACACAGTCACTGCCAAGTAGAGGACCATGGAATGGTGTGAGGAAGAAATTCCAGAGCTTGGGGCCTGGTCAGCTGAAGGCGCAAGTTGTGGATAAGCAAGAAGCCAGTGTTGGAGTAAAGCAGAGTTCTTGGAGGGTTGTAGATCTGGAGGAGATTATAAACATGCAGGGCTGGATTCTCCATTCCTAAGACTAAGGGTGCGATTCTCCAGCCTCGTTACGCTCTCACTCAAGCGAAACGAGACCAGTGAATAGTGGGAAAGCCAAAAACGAGAACCACGGCAGGCGCCAAACAGTTTGCGATGCAACTGGACCACTCCCTTCGGCAAAATCGGGGTCGCGCCGCAGTGTGGCGAGAAACCAATTATCACACCTTAAGCCCTATTTCCATACAATTAATGAGAGCCACCCCATATCCAGCGGCCTCCCGTCATTCAGCGCCCTCCTCCTCAAGTGGTCACGCTGGCACCGATCCTTATTATTTTTTTAAAATAATCTTTATTGTCACAGGTAGGCTTACATTAACACTGCAATGAAGTTACTGTGAAAAGCCCCCAGTCCCCACATTCCGGTGCCTGTTCGGGTACACAGGGAGAATTCAGAATGTCCAATTCACCTAACAGGCACGTCTTTCGGGGCTTGTGGGAAGAAACCAGAGAACCCGGAGGAAACCCATGCAGACAAGCGGGAGAATGTGCAGACTCCACACAGACAGTGACCCAAGCCTGGAATCGAACCTGGGACCCTGGCGCTGTGAAGCCACAGTGCTAACCACTGTGCTGCCGTGCTGTAGATTAGTACTCCTTTTGAAAAATGTGAACCTGGTGGAAGGACTTTTGTGGGGAGGAGGTGAGTAGCCATCTTTGTTAACAGGCAAAGAGCCCAAGGGCGCTGGGCTTGCCACCACAGTGGGTGGTGGGGGACCCTCAGCTGGGGGTGAGGGTCCTTCCGCAGGGTGGTCCGCCACAGGAGGGTGGGGGTGAAACGCTGTAGGGGGGGGGCAACCAGGGGGCCAGTGCTCATGGCACCACCATGCCAACTCCTGAATAGTCTACCCATTCCAGGGGCAACCCTTGTCCCTGTCCATCTGTCCCTACGACCACCCACATCCCCCACCGACTGTCGAGGCCACTTGCTGTGCGGTTGAAGGCTATTGCTAATAGAGAATTGACAATCGTGGTTAAGTGAGCACTTCACAAAACCCAAGTGGATTCCCATGGGTGGTCGGGCCATGTTTTTGTGGACATCATTGCCCAGCATCCCAATCACACCTTGATGCATGGACGCTGTGCCTGAGCACTGCGGGAGGCAACACCACACACGCTGCAGCCAATATCCGAACACCCAGGGGATGGGACACAGCTCCGGGACACGTCCAGGGACGGAGGGTGGGTTGGTGCCACGGAGAGGGAGGGGGATGCCTGGAGAGACGGACCAAGGGATCAGAGGTCAGCTCACATTGTGGTAGAATGTGACAGAGGCATAATAATGGTTGTGCACAAGGGTGTTTAATGTGTTTTACAATTCCACGCTCTCCAGACGGTGCCTCCCCCCCACACCGTCAACCCCCACCCCCCCACCCCCCCACCCCCTTCTTCCCCGCACTAAACTCCACCACCACCTCCCCCCCGCACCCCCAGAACCCTCAGTGATCCTCAACGTGCTTGGCCCTCCTAGCTCTTCCACTACGTCTAGGTGTGTCCCCAGGATGCAAAGCAGAGGTGGAAGCAGCCAGCTGCCTACCTTGTCTCATGACCTTCGATGCCCTTGGCGGGCATCCTCTTGCGGCTCTGGTGCCGGAGGGCCCCAGCGCACCTGTTGACGGCACATGCATGGCTGTGCTGCCCTGTCCCAAGTGCTGACTTTGAGACGCAGCTTCATCAGAGGGGTGGAACTCAGGGGAGCTGGTGGCCACCGTCACCTGTCCATGGGAATGGTCCGGGTTGGCACTCAGCGCCCCCTCCCCCCGGTCAGTGCCCATAGGCCCCTGAGGTTCACCTTGGGATGGAGGGGCTGCTGGTTTGAGCCCCGGCTGCCCCTGCATTATCTGGCTCTGCCAGCCCTGGAGGTTCCCAAGGTCTGCACGATCGTGTTTCGTGTGGACGCCCTCAGTGATGCTCCTCATTGACTGGGACACATCCCCCAGTGACCGAGCCATACTCTGCCGCGCCTCAGCCATACCCATCTGAGAGCAGGACATGTCCCGCAGAACCTCATCAAGGTCAGCCTGGTACTGGGTGACATCCCTCAGCGAGTTGGACATTCTATCGAGACCCTCAGCCATGGCTGTCCACGGCTGTGTAACACCTTCAACACCTTCACTCAATGGTGCCAACGTCATGCACCAGGCTCGCCAATGCGGTCGCCACCCAGCAGTGTTGGCTTCGCTGCCACGCATTGCTGGTGACATCTCCTGCTCATCATCAGGCTGGGATCCAGCTGAGTCCTGGGATCCAGCACACCTCAGACTGCTGTCTCACCTGAGGGTTCATGCCTCCACCTGATGTACATCAGCAGCAGTGTGGTGCTCACCAAATTGTGCCCCGGCAGCCTGTCCACTAACATTTCCCACCGAGGTGTGTGTATCTGCGCTGGTGAGGGTGAGGATGACAGCTGTGCTGCAACTATAACGGTTGCTGATATGCCATCAATCAAGACGGAGAACGCAGAGTGAATTAACTATGGCTTTAATTGACTTACAACAGAACTGGCAGCGTGCCCCAGAATGAGGCAGTGTGAAAGGTCGGCAGCCTATATACCCAGGCCCTAGGGGGAGGAGCCACGGGCAGAGCCAAAACCGTACATGTCATATGGTGGCAATACTGTACAACACGTAATACTGTGGCAGCACACTTTAACACAGTGTTTTCACCACATTCACCCCCTGTTTAAAAAAAAGTCCGGTGGGGTGAAGTGAAAAAATTGTGTCAGAGATTGAGCCTGACGGGGGCTTTGATTGTCCGCCATGACCACCTCAGTTCCGGCAGTGGTGTGGGCATCGTAGTCGGCAGAAGCGTTGAGGCCGGCGTGTCCGGGAGCAAGACAGCTTCTGTGTTCCCAGATGGGTGGGCAGCAACGGGGAAAGGGGGTATAGGGTCAGGTCGAGTAGCAGTAGAGAGGGGAGGAATAGGGTCGGGAGCGCCGGTGGTAGTCGCTGGGGAACCTATGAGTGCCAAATTTCGAAGGTCGGGTCGAGTAACAGTAGAGAGGGGAGGAATAGGGTCGGGAGCGCCGGTGACAGTCGCTGGGGAACCTGCGGGTGCCAAATCTCGAAGGGAGACTGTGTCCTCCCACCCGTCATGGTGAGCCACCAAGGCTTACTGGGGATTCGCATGGAGAAGAAGAACCCTCTCGACCAGAGGATCTGACATGCCGTCGGAGAAGGACTGGCTCCGGAGCTGTCTGCCAGGTCGGCAGCGAGACCCCCGAGGTGGGGAAGGCAAACATCCTCTCGTGAGGGGTCACATTAGTCGTGGTGCAGAGAAGCAACCGGATGGATTGGAGCGCCTCGGGAAGGACCTCCTGCCAGCGGCAGACTGGGAGACCTCTATCCCGTAGGGCAAGAAGGACGGCCTTCCAGACCGTCGCATTCTCCCTCTCCACCTGCCCGTTCCCCCGGGGATTATAGCTGGTAGTCCTGCTTGAGGCGATGCCCTTGCTAAGCAGGAACTGATGCAGCTCATCACTCATGAAGGAGTAACACCGATCACTATGGATGTAAGTGGGGAAACCGAACAAGGTGAAGACACTGCTCAGGGCCTTGATGACTGTGGCAGAGGTCATATCTGGGCATGGGATGGCGAAAGGGAAGCGTGAGTACTCGTCAAGGATGTTGAGGAAGTACACGGGACGGTTAGTGGAGGGGCCCTTTGAGATCCATGCTGAGGCGTTCAAAGAGGCGTGAGGCCCTTACCAGGTGTGCTCTGTCTGGCCGATAGAAGTGAGGTTTGCACTCCGCGCAGACCTGGCAGTCCCTGGTCATGGTTCTGACCTCCTCGGTGGAGTAAGGCAGGTTGCGGGCCTTGATATAATGGAAAAGCCGGGTGACCCCCGGGTGACAGAGGCCATTGTGGAGGGCCCGCAGTCGGTATACTTGTGCGCTGGCACAAGTACTGTGGGAAAGGGCATCTGGGGGCTCATTAAGCTTCCCAGGACGATACTGGATATCATAGCTGTAGATGGAGAGTTCGATCCTCCACCTCAGTATCTTATCGTTTTTGATTTTTCCCCATTGTGCGTTGTCAATCATAAAGGCTACCGAACATTGGTCGGTGATGAGGGTGAACCTCCTACCAGCTAGGTAGTGCCTCCAATGCCGCACAGCTTCCACAATGGCTTGTGCTTCCTTCTCAACACAGGAGTATCGAATCTCGGAAGCATTGAGGGTTCTAGAGAAGAAGGCTACTGGCCTGCCCACCTGGTTGAGGGTAGCAGCCACGGTGACGTCTGACGCATCGCTCTCGACCTGGAAGGGGATGGACTCGTCCACCGCGTGATTGGCGGCTTTAGTGATATCGGCCTTGATGCGGCCAAAGGCCGAACGGGCCTCAGCCGTCAGGGGAAATGTAGTGGTTTTAATAAGTGGGCGGGCTTTGTCCGCATAGTTGGGGACCCACTGGGCATAGTAGGAGAAAAGCCCCAGGCATCGTTTGAGGACCTTGAGGTTGTGGGGAAGGGGATGATCTGTGAGGGGGCGCATGCGGTCGGGGTCGGGCCCTAGGACTCCGTTTTCCATGACATAGCCGAGGATGGCTAGCTGGGTTGTGCGGAAAACGCACTTCTCCTTGTTGTAGGTCAGGTTAAGGAGCTGGGCAGTGTGGAGGAATTTCTTGAGGTTAGCATCGTGGTCCTGCTGATCGTGGCCGCAGATGGTGACATTATCTAAGTACGGGTATGTAGCCCGCAGCCCGTACTGGTCCACCATTCGGTCCATCGCTCGCTGGAAGACCGAGACCCCATTGGTGACGCCGAAGGGTACCCGGAGAAAGTGGTAGAGGCTGCCAGCTGCCTCAAAGGCAGTGTGCTGGCGGTCCTCCGGGTGGATAGGGAGCTGGTGGTACGCGGACTTCAGGTCCACGGTGGAGAAGACCCGGCACTGCGCAATCTGATTGACCACGTCAGATATGCAGGGAAGGGGGTACGCATCGAGCTACGTGTACCGGTTGATGGTCTGACTGTAGTCGCTGACCATCCGGTGCTTCTCCCCAGTCTTGACGACCACAACCTGAGCTCTCCAGGGGCTGTTACTGGCCTCTATTATCCCTTCTCTCAGGAGTCGCTGAACCTCCGACTTGATGAAGGTCATGTCACAAGCACTGTATTGTCTGCTTTTAGTGGCGACGGGCTTACAGTCTGGGGTGAGGTTGGCGACGAGCGAGGGAGGGGTGTCCCTAAGGGTCGAGAGGCTACAGATGGTGAGAGGGGGCAGGGGTCCATCGAACTTCAGGGTGATACTCTGGAGGTTGCACTGGAAGTCGAGACCCAGAAGAATTGCCGCGCCGAAGTGTGGGAGGACAAAGAGCGTAACATTTTTGAAAGATACGCCCCGTACCGTGAGAGTCACGACACAGTATCCACGGATTTGCACGGTATGCGACCCAGAGGCCAGGCAGATTTTCTGGGCTGCGGGTAAAACGGGAAGTGAATAGTGCCGTACCGTGTCCGGGTGTATGAAGCTGTCTGTGCTCCTGGAGTCAAAAAGGCAGGCCGTCTCGTGGCCGTTGATCCGGACCACCATCGTAGATTTAGCGAGGCCGTGAGGCCGAGACTGGTCTAGGGTGATGGAGGCGGCCACCGGACGGCGGGTTGGCTTTGGACGGCGGGCGTGCTTCGGACAGCAGGCGGGCTGGTTGAGAGTAGCGGAGGCCAGCTGACGGACAGGCGAGCCGGAGTTCCGGGAGGCGGCGGTGGACTTCAAAAACGGCATTGGAGTTGCGGCGGTGGACTTCAAAAATGGCGTCGGAGATGGCGGCCCCCGCGGGTCGCAGGTGCCGGATTGCGTCGAAGATGGCGGACCCCGCGGGTCGCACGTGGTGGGTGATGTCGAAGATGGTGATCCCCGCGTCCCCAAGGGTGCCGCGTGGTCGGAGGCATAGGCACCCATGTCACGGAAGGCCACCTCCAGTGATTCAGCAAGCTGCACCGTTTCCCGGAGGTCGAGTGTTTCCCTCCCGAGCAGGTGCTGGTGAACACAGTGTGAGTCAATGCTGGCAACATAAGAGTCCCGGATCAGGAGTTCGGTGTGCTTAGCAGCCGACACCGCCTCGCAGTTGCAGGCCCCGCCGAGCACCCGCAAAACGCACAGAAATTCTGCCAGCGACTCTCCAGGGTGCTGACGCCGTGTGGCAAGGAGGTGCCGAGAGAACAGTCCGTTAACCCGCCTCACATACCGTCCTTTCAAGAGAGTAATGGCTTCATCAAACGAGGCTGAGTCACGGAAGATGAGAAAAATTTGCGGGCTCACCCGGGAGATGAGGACTCGCAGCGTGTGTTCCTCGGAAACAAAGAAGGATTCTAGACAGCGAAGCCAGTGTGCGAATAAGACATCGGCGTCGGCTGATTGGGGGTCGACCTGCAGGAGGACCGGTTTGAGACACGGATCCATATTAAACAGCTCTTTGATTGAATGTAAGTCAATAAATGATGAGCCACGGGCAGAGCCAAAACCGTACAACATGTCATAGAGTGGCAATACTGTACAACACGTAATACTGTGGCAGTACAACACAGTGGTTTCACCACAGTTGCATTCTCGGAGCTCTGCCCCGAGGTGTTCTGCTCGGGGAGGGTGCCGCCCAGGATGGGCCGGGGCACGTGAGGGGCCGAAGGGGGGTACTATTTTTGCAGTCCGTGTCCGCGGGCTGAGTCCGCCATGAAGCACGACACGCCACTGCAGGCCGCCGCCGTGCGCATGCGCCGCCACGCACCCGGAAATGCTGCGGGCCATATCGTCAGCTAGTGCTGGGAGCTTTATGCTGCCTCCCTGCTCGCCCCCACCAAAACGGGGAATCGGTGGCCGTTTTGTGCCAGTTTTCCTGCCGTAAAACACCATCGTTTTCACGCCGGCGTGGGGACTTTTAGTCTCCCAAACGGAGAATCCAGCCCTAGTTGATAGTTTGTGAAGGATCCTTTGTCAGAACTGATGAACGGAATTTTGTTGAAGGCTTCCCTGACACATTGAATGTGAAACTCAATTGCATAGCACTCCATTGAATACCAAGAGGTGCCATTGGTTGCTCCTCACATAGGGCACCCGATGTCCGGTGACTGGAGTAGTGTAAGTAGGTGTATCCCCTGTGTGCACCTGAAGAGGTTGAAAGAATGAGTTCATGAAATCACAGTCATCATTGGGCTGATGCAAGTTACACATGCTAGAATTGGCCAACAAATATGGAGGAAACGTTTCCTTATTCACTCCTGAAGCAATAAGCGTTGGCAATCCAGGTGCAGCCTGTATTGGAGTCATTTGAAGAGCCACTCAAGTTGCAAATGTGGTGTTTTTGACTTACTTGCTTTGAGCTAAAACTAGTGGAGGCACTTTGGTGAGTTGCTGAAGGAATTTGAAGATTTCTGCTGACCACAGAAACCAGAAAATAACATTGCCTTGCATTAGTCTGGAAGCAATAGTTGTCGGGCCAGTTGCTCCGCAACACGACAGGCAGAGGAAGAGAGGGGGACCTCCAAGAGGAGGGAGGAGAAGGAGCACTCTCCTTAGATGATTCAATTGTCCTATTCCAGAAATGTCTTCTCGAAGCACTATTTCCATGTTGGGATGTGCTAGGATTGGTGTCCGAGGATATCATAGAATCACAGAATCCCTCCAGTACGGAAGGAGGCCATTTGACTCATCGAGGCTGCACTGACCATCTGAAAGAGCACCCTATCTTTGCCCAGTCCCTCACCCTATGCCAGCAGCCTCACCCAACCCGCCCATTTTTGGACACTCAGGGGCAATTTAGCATATTCAATCAACCTAACCTGTGCATCTTTGGACAATATGATGGTGTGTCATTTTCATCAAGAAGACCTGGAGCCACAAGCCAGGGTGACGATAGCCCTCCAGAGGCTGCAGGGAGCACCATACCCTTTCATTCTTGTATCTGCGTCCTTGTGGGCATGAGCTGGTGACTTTAACAAGATATTACAGTTCACCATCCACACAAGCGTCCAGATGAGTGAGACTCACCACAGGAGGAGAGGGAACTTCATTTTCTTCTCGCTGAGGAGGGAAAGCCAGAATGAGAGGGATGTGGGTTCAGCAGGATATCCAGTTTGTGAATGGTGCAAGGCTGTCAGTGGTTGCATGCGCAGGGCTCTGTGGAACCCAATTTAATAGGGAACAAAATCACATCCACAAAGTCTACCCACCTCTGTTATTGTGCAGTTAGTGTGTGACTAAACTAAGAAATAAATCTTGCTGAATGCCCACGATTCTGGCTACATCCATGATGCTTTCACCCTCGTGCTGTTTGCAATACCCCCTCTCTTCTCACCTCTAAGGCAGACTACAGAATGTCTGGTCAACAACAGAGGCAGCCCCCACCCTCCCTGCCCATAACTCCCAATTATTGTTCCCTCCACACAAGGTCGGAGGGCCTTCAATGACTGGAGTTATTGAAAGACTGTTGAGGCAGATGTTTTGTGGCTCAGATCACTTGGGCGATCTCTGCAGTTCACGCTTGAGACATGTTTGTGGTGGTGAGCTGTGTCCGCCACAACCACACAATCATGAGGGCTCATCCAGTACTTCCTGGAATCTGGAGGCTACCTGGGGAGGAGGAGGAGAAAGGGAAGAGAGAAAGGGAGGAAGAGGAATGGGGAAGGAGGGAGGGAGGAGGAGGAAGGGGAGAGAAGAAGGGAAGAGAGGGAGGAGGGGGAGGAAGGGAAGAGAACACATGCACCAGCTGTAAATAGACAGAGTGGGAAGGGCTGCAGATAGTGAGGCATTGCTTCAGCTGAACTGAACTTTCCCACCACAACATGGACCCACCATTCTCTTACAGCACATCTCTTATATTGCCCATGTCAACATTTCCTGGCATGCATCACTCACAAAAAACAAACAGCCTTTTCTCAATATTGTTACACACCAATACTGGATATAATACAAAAAAAAGGTGAAATATCCATTTGCATTGCCTTCGTGCCTATCTTTCAAGTGTCTAGAAAAGCTCAGGAAGCCCGAGAAGGTAAATTGAACAGTGTTAAATAAGTCTACATAAAATGAAGGCCACAATGTGGCTTACAGCTCAAAGGTCCCAGTCAGTACTACGGGAAGTGCCAGTCCCAGTCCGAGTCAGATTTTAAAGAGTGAGTTTACGAGCCCCAGCTGACCAGGCCTCTGCCCACTATTGGGGACCTTGTATTCCACAGGTCCCACGGAACGATCAATTGAGGTGTCCCCATGTATCTTGTGAGGGTTATTATAGTGTTTTTCCCTGTCCTAATGCTTCTACACAGTAAGACCCCTGTGGTTGCAGCATGGTTTATGGAAGGCTGTTGTCTTTCACTGGCGATGATTGTAGACGACCTGGGAAGATGACCTCAAGTATCTCTAGGCTCTGAAGGTCTAGTTTTGGAGCATACCACCACGGCACAAGTGGCAGCAGCCGACAGGCAACAGTGGAGTGGCAGTGGTGGGAGCACAAATATTGTCATTCTGAGAGAGAATAGTAACTTCCTGCCCCATGGAACCTCTGTCACTTCTATGGGAGGCAGCTCACAGTCCTCACCACCAGCTGCTGGGATCTGCATCCACAATGGTAGCAGCAGGGATTTCAGAATCTCTGAATGAGCTTCCACTGCAGCACTCCCTACTCCACCTGTATGGCAGTAGAAGCTGACACAGTAGTCAGCAAACCCTCCATGGATCAAACTAGCATTGCTGCCATGGAGGTGCCCACCACATCTGCAATGGAAAGGTTAGGCTTCGAGCTTTATACAATGCCCTGTGGCACAGTGGAGTTGGACTCCATGCTCCTTGACATTGAGAACAGGCTGAATGACATGCATATCAATGTAGCAAGTATCTCGGTGTGCGCGTCCATCAGCATTTTCTTGAGGTTTTCCCGAATAGCTTCTTCCTCTGAATCCCCTGCAGCAGAATTCAATTGTGACCTCCCCTGTCAGGGAGTTTGGACAGAAGCTCCTCCATCCCCTCACCTAGCTGCAGCTCCCTCATGCCCGGTGACTCACAATATGAAGGTCCCAACTCTAAACTGACCTCTAATGTTTACACAGTGCTGCTGTCTGATCCGGTGGCTGCAAGGTGATGGTGCTTCTTCTTCAGAGCTCTCATCCTCCCCTCGCCCTCCCATTGCTCCTGCAGGGGGCAAGCAGTCGGCAGGTCATGTTTACCTGAAAGCACAAAGACATCAAGGGAGGGTTGGAGCAAGGGAAGGATATTGGTAAGAAATCCGACGGTCTGCGGTCACTCCACCTGTAGTTTCCATTTCATGGTACCTCCCGGGATGAGGGTGAGGAGTTAGTGGATAATGTGCATAAGGCAGCAACTTATTTTCCTCCAGCACTGGGTGCCACTGGCTCCATGGCATACCTCAGGATTCAAAACACCATTTGCTGGAGGGCACTGAGGGGATGGTTGCCTCCCTGTGCTGCAAAACAAAGGCTAGAATATCAGCGCCTGTGCATCAGGGTGATGCCTGTCACTACTGCATAGCTGTGGGTGAGAGGCTGCCAGCATTGGTGTGTGAGGATGGGTGTAGTGTAAGGATGTTAAGGGAAAGTCCAGAGCGCCAGATTGTGCTCTGGGCTGGGTGATGGGGGCTTGGTGCATTGTGCCGTGTGACAGGTCTGTGATGTTCTGGGCCTGAGATGTGACATGCAGATGCATTCACTCATCTTGGCCTCCTTGGTGAGGTCATTAAACTGCTGTCAAGTCTTGGTGCCATGCTCTACGCATTTACAACATTAACCACATGCTCCCACTTTCTTCCCAAGGTGACTCTGGAGGGCTTCTTGCCCCCTCTCCAGGACCTGTGTCTCCTCCCTGGTTTCAACACATCAACAAAATAGGTCCAAAGCAGCGCTGCGAAATGTATGAGCGCTCTCCCTCACATAGTATGATAAATGGACTCTCACCCATTGCCCAGCATTTCTCCAGCAGCTTGAGTGCATTGCTACATTCTTTTTATCGGGACTGTGACTGAATTGTATGAGCCCCATGGCAATGGTGACTCACAATATGAAGGTCCCAACTCTAAACTGACCTCTAATGTTTACACAGTGCTGCTATCTGGTCCGGTAGCTGCAAGGTGATGGTCCGTTTTTTTGAGAGAGGGGCACAGCAGTAAGACAGCCCAATGGCTGGTCAGCAGAGTCACTTGAAGATCTAATGAATTGCCACTTCCTGCACCCATGGGCACTTTATCAGGAGAGCCCATTGCCGCATGGTTAAACAGCTGGATAAACCTTGGAGGCACCCCAGTGGATTCTTGCTGCGGGTGTCCTTCCTGATGGGAACTCTGTGGCCTCCAGAGGGACCTCCTGGTGGCATGGAGGGTAAAGGGTTAACTCTAATGGTAACTACTGAGCATGTGTGTAAGGAGATAAGTCACAGTTATGTCACTCATTAAGAGGAGTGCGAAGTATCTCAGAGAATAGCTTGGACTTATTTAACCTTTGTAAATTGTTAGCATGGAAATAAATGACGGGAACAAAGGACCATTGCCTCCAGCAAGATCTCTTCCAAAGTAAGAAGCCATTGAATCTTGAGATAAACCCACAATAACTGAGCAATGACTCTGCTTCCAAGGTGCTGCCACCGGAACAATAACCCACCTCACCCCATTCCATTCGCCAGGGCACGCCTGCTCCCAGCTTCGTTCAGAAGAGCGGCACGGTGGCACAGTGGCTAGCCCTGCTGCCTCACAGTGCCAGGGAGCCAGGATCAATTCCGGCCTTGGGTGACTGTCTGTGTGGAGTTTGCATGTTCCCCCTCTGTCTGCATGGGTTTGTTCCGGATGCCCCGGTTTCCACCCACAGTTCAAAGATGTGCCAGTTAGGTGGATTACCATGCTAAATTTGCCCCTTAGTGACCAGAGACGTGCAAGTTAGGTGGGATTGCGAGAATGGGGCGGAGGAGTGGGCCTAGGCAGGGTGCTCTTTCAGAGGGCCAGTGCAGACCTCATTCTGCACTGTTGGGATTTTATAACTGTCTCACCAGTCTTCGAAGGCGCCTGGGAATTAAGGAGTCCTCTCCTTTATGACGCAGCCCCAGCATTGGCCACATCCAGTCGTGGCCCTGACTGCTGTGCTTTTTTAAATTATTCATTTATGGGATGTGGGCATCGCTGGTTAGGCCAGCATTTATTGCCCATCCCTTCAGAATCCACTGTGCTGTTCGGGAGGGAGCTCCAGGTTGTTGCTTCAGCAATAGTGAAGGAGTGGTGACATATTTCCAAGTCGGGGTGGTGAGTGACTTGGAGGGGAACCTCCAGGTGGTGGGGTTCCCAGGTATCTGCTGCTCTTGACCTTATAGATTGTGGTGGTCGTGGGTTTTGGAAGGTGCTGCCTAAGGAACCTTGGTGAGTTCCTGCAGTGCATCTTGTACATGGTACACACGGCTGCCAGTGTTCATCGGTGGTGAATGGTTTGAATGTTTGTGGAAGGGGGAGCAACCAAGCGGGCTGCTTTGTCCTGGATGGTGTTAAGCTTCTTGAATGTTGTTGGAGCTGCACTCATCCAGGCAAGTGGAGAGTATTCCATTACACTCCTGACTTGTGCCTTGTAGATGGTATGCAGGCTTTAGGGGGTCAGGAGGTAGGTTACTAGTCCTTGACATGCCCTGGTAGCCACAGTATTGATATGGCTAGTCCAGTTCAGTATCTGATCAATGGTAACCCCCAGGATGTTGATTCTGGGGGATTCAGCGATAGTAATGCCATTGAATTTTAGAAGATGGTCATTGCCTGGCACTTGTGCGGCACAAATGTAACTTGCCACTTGTCAGCCCAGGCCCGGATATTGTCCAGGTCTTGCTGCATTTGGACATGGACTGCTCCAGTATCTGAGGAGTCATGAATGGTGCTGAATATTGTGCAGTCATCTGCAAACATTCCCATTTCTGACCTTATGATGGAAGGGAGGTCATTGATGAAGCAACTGAAGATGGTTGGGCCTAGGATACATCCCTGAGGAACTCCTGAAATGATATCCTGGGACTGAGATGATTGACCACAACCATCTTCCTTTGTGCCAGGTATGACTCCAACAAGTGGAGAGTTTTCCCCCTGATTGCCATTGACTCCAGTTTAGCTAGGGCTCCTTGATGCCACACTCGGTCAAATGCTGACTTGATGTCAAAGGCAGTCATTCTCACCTCACCTCTGGCATTCAGCTCTTGTGTCCCTGTTTGAACCAAGGCTGTAATGAGGTCAGGAGCTAACTTATCATGGTGGAACCTAAACTGAGCACCTGTGAGCAGGTTATTGCTGAGTAAGTGGTTCCTGATTGCACTGTTGATGACACCTTCCATCACTTTGCTGATGATGGAGAGTAGACTGATAGGGCGGTAATTGGCTGGGTTGCATTTGTCCTGTTTCTTGTGTGCAGGAAACACCTGAGCATTTTCCACATTGCCGGATAGATGCCAGTGTTGTAGCTGTACTGGAACAGCTTGGCTAGGGGTGCAGCAAGTTCTGGAGCACAAGTTTTCAGTCCTATTGCCAGAATATTGTCAGGGTCCATAGCCTTTTGCAGCATCTAGTGCCTTCAGCCCTTTCTTGATCACATGGAGTGAATCTTATTGGCTGAAGTCTGCTGAGCTGCCAGTCTTCTGATTGGGCCGGAGATTCTGGAGCTTTCCTCAGTTAGTGGCAGCGACCTACTAATTGGCTGTTGCTGACAAAATGCTGCTCTACATTCCTGCCGCCTGTTCAGCACCATTGGCTCCTGATTTCACCTTTGTGGTAAACCACTGTAATATATAATACGTGTAATGTGGTAAATGGCCACTGTATTATGTGTAGTATGGTAAACCACTGCCCGATGGCTCCGCCTCCCCTCGGGCCCTGTATAAAGGTGGCTGGTCTCCGCCTCTGATCCAGTTCGGGATCAGAGGCCAGGAGGCTTACTGTTTAGTTTATTAAAGCCTCAGTTACGTTCACCACTCGTCATGTGTTCATTGATGGCACATCAATTTAATACACTAAACGTCTAATATGAATTCGTCACTGAAGACTGATCGCCTGGAGCTGGACCCACAGGCAGCCAACGCCACTGCAACATTCGAGCACTGGCTAAGCTGCTTCAAAGCGTACCTCGGATCCTTCACCGAACACTTCACTGACCTCCAAAAGAAGCAGGTCCTCCATGCACGGGTGAGCCCGCAAGTCTTTCTTCTCATCAGGAATGGCCCATCGTATACAGAGGCGATAATGCTGCTGAAGGGACACTATGTTAAGTCTGTGAACGAGGTGTATGCTAGGCACCTTCTCGCCACGAGACGACAACGCCCTGGGGAATCACTAGCAGAATTCCTGCATGCCTTGCAGAACTCTGCCGGTGACTGCCAGGTGCTATCGACTACCCAACACGCGGAACTGTTTGTCAGGGACGCTTATGTCACAGGCATGAAATCAAACTACATCCGCCAGCGATTGCTAGAAGGGGTACACTCGGCCTCCCAGAGACAGTGCAGCTCCCAAACTCGCTGGAGGTGGCCTTCCAGAACATGGAGGCCTACACCTCCAACCGCGTGGCACCCTCGTGGACCTCGTGGGCGCCGCCATCATCTGACCCGGGTGCGGCGCAAGCCTGTGCCGCGCAGCAGCCCGCCAACGCCGGAAGCCCGAAGTGCTATTTTTGCGGCCAGGCTAATCATCCCAGACAACGCTGCCTTGCATGGAACGCGGCTTGCAACGGGTGTGGGAGGAAGGGCCACTTTGCGAAAGCCTGCCAGGCCCGATCTCTCCCTAAAGCTTCTAGGCCTGGCAGCGCTGCCTGCTGCCTGTCGGGGCCGCCCCCAGCTGCCGCGCCACCCGTCATGTGCGATCCGTGGGTGCCGCCATCTTCGTCACCATTTTCGATTTTGGCCGCAACGTGCAACCCGTGGGGGCCGCCATCTTTAACGCCATTTTGTGTTTCACCCGCCACACACGACCCATGGGGGCCGCCATCTTTGATGCCATCTCCGATGCCACCCGCCACGCACGACCCATGGGGGCCGCCATCTTGGGACCACCCTGCAGCCTCCCAGGAGCCCTGCTCACCCGATCGTACGCTGGCCGCCGCTACCTCCGACCAGCCTACCCATCACCTTCCGAAGCTCGCCTCCATCACGCTCGACCAGTACCGGCCTCATCACCTCACTAAATCTACGATGACCGTCTGGATCAACGGGCACGAGATGGCCTGCCTTTTCGACTCCGGGAGCACAGACAGCTTCATACATCCAGATACGGTAAGGCGCTGCTCCCTCCCAATCTTACCCGCGACCCAGAAAATCTCCCTGGCTTCCGGATCACACGCAGTAGAAATCCGGGGGTACTGTGTCGCGACCCTTACTGTACAAGGCGTAGAGTACACTAACTTCAAACTCTGTCCTTCCCCATCTCTGCGCGGCCCTATTACTGGGGCTCGACTTCCAGCACCACCTCCAGAGCCTTACTTTAAAGTTTGGTGGTCCCTTGCCCCCCCCTCACCCTCTGTAGCCTCACGACCCTTAAGGTCGCCCCACACTCGCTCTTCGCTAACCTCACCCCGGACTGTAAGCCCGTCGCTACTAGGAGCAGTTGATGCAGTGCCCGGGACAGGGCCTTTATCAGGTCGGAGGTCCAGCGACTCCTACGAGAGGGGATCATTGAGGCTAGTAACAGCTCCTGGAGAGCCCAAGTGGTGGTCGTCAAGACTGGGGAGAAGCACCGGATGGTCATCGACTACAGTTAGACCATCAACCGATACACACAGATCGATGCGTACCCCCTCCCCCGCATATCTGACATGGTCAATCAGATTGCGCAGTATTGAGTCTTCTCCACAGTTGACTTGAAGTCCGCGTACCAGCAGCTCCCTATCCGCCCGGAGGACCGCCAATACACTTCGGCGTCACCAATGGGGTCTCGGTCTTCCAACGGGAGAAGGACTGAATGGTTGACCAGTACGGGCTGTGGGCCACATTCCCGTACTTAGATAATGTCACCATCTGCGGCCATGACCAGCAGGACCATGACGAAAACCTCCGGCACTTCCTCCACACCGCTAAACTCTTGAACCTCACCTACAATAAGGAAAAATGCGTTTTCCGCACAACCCGCCTAGCCATCCTTGGCTACGTTGTGGAAAATGGAGTCCGAGGGCCCGACACCGCCCTTAACTCCTTAATTTGACCTATAACAGGGAGAAATGCATTTTCCGCACAACTTGACGAGCTATCCTTGGCTATGTCGTGGAAAACGGAGTCCTAGGGCCCGACCCCGATCGCATATGCCCCGTCCTGGAACTCCCCGTCCCCCACTGCCCCAAGGCCCTGAAAATATGCCTGGGGTTCTTCTCCTACTATGCCCAGTGGGTCCCCAATTATGCGGACAAGGCCCGTCCACTCATTAAATCCACCATTTTTCCCCTGACGGCTGAGGCCCGCCTGGTCTTCAACCGCATCAAGGCAGATATTGCCAAAGCTGCGATGCACACTGTGGACGAGTCCATTCCATTCCAGGTGGAGAGCGATGCGTCGGATTTTGTCCTGGCCGCTACCCTCAATCCCCTCGATGCCTCCAAGATTCAACACTCCTCTGTTGAAAAGGAAGCCCAAGCCATTGTAGAAGCTGTGCGACATTGGAGGCATTGCCTGGCCGGCAGGCGATTCACTCTCCTCACTGACCAATGGACGGTTGCCTTCATGTTTAACAATACACAGCGGGGCAAGATCAAGAATGACAAAATACTGAGGTGGAGGATCACGCTCTCCACCTATAATTACAATATCTTGTATCGCCCTGGCAAGCTCAATGAGCCCCCAGATGCCCTATCCCGTTGTACATGTGCCAGCGCACAAGTAGACCGGCTTCGGATACTCCACAATGACCTCTGTCACCCGGGGGTCACCCGTTTTTTTCAAGGCTCGCAACTTGCCTTACTCCATCGAGGAGGTCAGGACCGTGACCAGGGACTGCCAGGTCTGCGCGGAGTGCAAACAGCATCTCTATCGGCCAGACAGGGCGCACCTGGTAAAGGCCTCTCGCCCCTTTGAGCGCCTCAGCATCGACTTCAAAGGGGCCCCTCCCCTCCCCTTCACTAACGTGTACTTCCTCAACATTGTTGACGAATACTCAAGATTCCCTTTTGCCATCCCATGCTCTGACATGACCTCCACCACTGCCATCAAGGCCCTGCACAGTCTTTTCACCCTGTTCGGGTTCCCCGCCTACATCCATAGCGATCGGGGTTCCTCCTTCATGAGCGACGAGTTGCGTCAGTTCCTGCTTAGCAAGGGCATCGCCTCCAGCGGGACGACCAGCTACAAACCCCGGGGCAACGGACAGGTGGAGAGGGAGAACGCGACAGTCTGGAAGGCCGTCCTCCTGGCCCTATGGTCTAGAGGTCTCCCTGCCTCCCGCTGGCAGGAGGTCCTCTCCGATGCGCTCCACTCCATCCGGTCGCTCCTATGCACTGTCACCAACGAGATCCCTCACAAACGTATGTTTGCCTTCCCCAGGAAGTCCACCTCCGGGGTCTCGCTCCCATCCTGGCTGACAGTCCCAGGGCCCGTCCTCCTCCGGAAGCATGTGAGGAGTCATAGATCGGATCCCCTCGTCAGGAAGATTCTGCTCCTCTATGCCAATCCACAGTATGCCTACGTGGCACATCATGACGGGCGACAGGACACAGTCTCCCTTCGAATCTGGCACCTGCAGGTTCCCCAGCGACCATCACCACTACCCCCGACCCTACACCATTCCCCCCCACCTCTACCCACCTACCTCAAGAACTGGCACCCGCAGGCCCACCGGTGACCATCACCACTACCCCCGCCCATAGACCGCCCCCCTCCACCGTCTCAACAACTGGGTGAAGAAGAGGACAACACGCTCCCAGACGCGCAGGCCTTGACACCGGTGCCCACACCACAGCCGGGACTGAGGCGATCACGGTGGAAGGTCGAGGCCCCCGACAGACTTAATCTTTAGGCCCACTTTACCCCTGCTGGACTCTTTTTTTAACATGGGGTGAATGTGGTAAACCACTGTAATGTATAATGTGGTAAATGGCCCCTGTATTATGTGTAGTATGGTAAACCACTGCCGATGGCTCCGCCTCCCCTCGGGCCGGTATAAAGGTGGCTGGTCTCCGCCTCTAATCCAGTTCGGGATCAGAGGCCAGGAGGCTTTCTGTTTAGTGTATTAAAGCCTCAGTTCCGTTCACCACTCGCGGTGTGTTCATTGATGGCATATCAACCTTCCCCTGGAAAATGCTGTCCTGTGCCTTTAAAATGAGAAGGCTGCCCAGTGTATGGTTATCTATCCCTGAATAATGCTTCTTAGTCCCGTGCAATCTGCAGAGGACTGCACGACTGAAATGGAGACCGGGAAAGCAAGGGTGGAGCGGCTGCACTTTTCCATTTCACAATCATGGAAATAAGGTGGGGAGATGAATTTTGTCCCCTCCATTTCCAACAAGCATGGGCACTCTGCGAACCATGCCCCCCCCCCCCACCCAAACATGTCAGTGAATGAATTTCATGCCCATTAACGACTGTATAGAACCATAGAGCACAGGACACCATTCAGCCAATTGGCCTGTGCATTGAAACAACATTATGAGCATTATTTCCGATATTATGCGTTCGTTTGTAAATCTTTTTATCACTGCTTCTTTACAGAACGCATTTCTAGTTGATTTTATTTCTTGGGGGTGGAGTGTAAAACCTAAGGAACAACTTCAGCCTTTCTTTCTCCGCAGTCAGCTTGTTTTATTTGGGAAATGTCCCATCCAGATGTTTCTTTTTTGAGCCACTGTAACTGATATTACAAGGTTTGCAAAAAATGTTCAGACATCGTGACTACTCAAACTCTCTCCCCATGTCACGCATTTCAGCTGTAAGGGGATTCTGTCTCTCTCGTGGTGACGGCAAGGCATGGCCTGCGTCTTTTGTTCAACTCATTAAGATGAAAAGATTAAAGGAGTGGGTTGAATGTTTTCCCAGTTTTACAGTCTTAATCGCACCCAAACAACTTCTGAAAAGAAATTGTTTTCGAGTTCTGCCCGATCGTGCAACCCCACATGGCGATTTTGTATCAAAGTTAAATGGAAACACAAAACCGATGTAGAACACTGTCCTTCATGGCACTGTGGTGAAGACATCCCTATTAAAGAGCACTCTATCAATTGTCTTCATCAGAAATGCAAACACCAAATGGCCAAGAAAATCCCCAGCTTCACCTTTTCAATTGGTCCGAGCTGCAGCTCAGTGATGGCATTCTCACCTGTGATAAGGACAGTGAGATGTCTTACAACACCAGGTTGAAGTCCAACAGGTTTGTTTCGAATCACTAGCTTTCGGAGCACAGCTCCTTCCTCGGGTGAATGCTGCGCTCCGAAAACTAGTGATTTGAAAGAAACCTGCTGGACTTTAACCTGGTGTTGTCAGACCTCTTACTGTGCTCACCCCAGTCCAACGCCGGCATCTCCACATCTGTGATAAGGAGGTTGTGGGTTACAGGCCTACAATGGAGCCCTGAGCACAAAGTCTCGGGTGACAATTCAGCGCAGTGTTGAAGCAGCACTGCATTGTTCCATGCTCCCACTGCCTTCTTTAAGGTGGATGGAAAGGACACGATGCTACTTCGAGGTAGAGCAAGCAGGTTTTCCCAGTCTACAGCCAACATTTATCCCAGAACTAAAGCCACTAAAAAACGATCAAAAGCATAATCGGCTCCTTCTGCACTGTAGGGATTCTATGATGAATACTTTAATATCAAGGTGTTGCTTACCTGGGAGTTGATGTAGTTCAGTAAGTACAGGGTGGTGGGTGCATGTCACCACCTTGACATAGAACCATAGAATCGCTGCAGTGCAGAAGGAGGCCATTTGGCCCATCGAGTCTGCCCCACCCCTCCAAAAGAGGGCCCTACCGATGCCCACACCATCACCCTATTCCCGTAGCCCCACCTACCCTTTTGGACTCTAAGGGGCAATTTGGCATGGCCAGTCCACCTAATCTGCATTTCTTTGGATTGTGGGAGGAAACTGGAGCACCTGGAGGAACCCACGCAGTCACAGGGAGAATGTGCAAACTCCACACAGACAGTGACCCAAGGTCGGGACTGAACCCAGGTCCCTGGCGCTGTGAGCCAGCAGTGCTAACCACTGTGCCACCATGCCGCCCCATGGGGAAGAAGCTTGTGCTCTCCAATGGTCCCTTGAGTGATGCCATTCGGAGATCCCTGCTCTTGTCAGGCAGCAGGGTTGTGGGAGAGGTGTGAGGCAAAGCATACTCCAAAAAGTCCTCACTGGCAGAACAGATAAAGGGGAACTGTGTGTCGCACCGGCTGTAAAGCTGAAAGCAGGCTACGGTGGCAAGGTAGACCCGGTCATCATAATTTGACATGTTACGGAAATCTAACCACCAACCTGACATGGTTGTGTGGTCAATGACAGCGCCCAAAGATCCCCGCGCTTATCAAAGTCCCAAGTAGGCTTTTGCCAGGATCTATTTTCCAAGGCTTGTGATGACGGAGAATTGGGAACATTTGGGCTGTGAACCCAGGGGTCACTAATCAAGAATCTGCACACAGGCAACACTTGCATGAAGGTCATAATACATGTTTATTGGGACTGAGCTGCCTTTGGACACGAGCATCTGTAACTGAGCAACCCTCTGCATACTGCAAAAGGGGAAGGGCTAGAAAAGGTCCCTATAAACATGCTGTCTCACTTTCTCCTGGGTGGGAATCACATTCTGTGGGATCACCATCTTTGTGGTCAAAAAAACCTATATTGAAATGTTAGAACATTCACGGAAAATCTCTAAAGTGACCGTCCAGAAAGAAGAACTGCAATCATATCATGTGAACTATCAAGGCTCCAAATTGACATTGTTAATCTCAGTAAGATCCTCTTTCCCAGAAGGAGCAACTGAAGGGACACGCACCTTCTCATGGAAAGGTAAGGCTGGCATTGACCTCTGTGTCCATGGAGTTGGGTTTGCCGTCAGAAATAGGGCGATATTCTACGTGAATCGGCGCGGTGGCCCGAAACCGGCGCCAAAAATGGCGTGAATCACTCCGGCGTCGGGCCCCCTCAAACGTCGCAAATTCTCCGGCCGGGAATGGACTAGTAGCGGCATGACGCCATTCACGACAGCTTCACCCTCACGGACGTGCGCACCGTCAGTGACGCCGTGTGGCTCAAGTCGGACACGCTCAAGTCGGCGCCACCTCCGGGAGCTCAGGTCGGTCCTCTGCCCCCCCCTGAGACCCGGCAAAATGGCCACCCGCCGCACAGCGCCAAGTGAGACACCCCATTGCCTGCCCCCCTTTCCCCCTTCCCCATCCACCCTCCCCATATCCCCCCTTCCCCCATATCCCCCTTCCCCTTTCCCCCATATCCCCCATACTCCCTACCCCCATGTCCCCCCTATCCTCCACCCCCCATATACCCCATATCCCCCTTCCCCCATATGCCCTTCCCCATATCCCCCATATCCCCCCTTCCCCATATCCTTCATCCCCATATCCCCCTTCCCATATCCCCCCTTTCCCCAAATCCTCCTACCCCATATCCCCCTTCCCCCATATCCCCCCTTCCACCATATCCCCCTCCCCCAAATTTCCCTTCCCCCAAATACCCCTTCCCCAATGCCCCCTTCCCCCATATCCCCTTCTCCATATCCCCTTCCCCATATCCCCCCTTCCCCAATATCGCCCTTTGCCATATCCCCTTCCCCCATATCCCCCTTTACCATATCCACTTCCCCCATATCCCCCTTCCCCCATATCCCCCTTCCTCCATATCCCCCCTTTTCCCAAACCCCCTTCCCCATATCCCCATTCTCCCATATCCCACCTTCCCCATATCCCCCCATATCCCCTTCCCCATATCCCCCTTCTCCCATATCCCCCCTTCCCCATATCCCCCTTTCCCCCATATCCCCCTTCCCCCATAACCCCCATTCACCCATATCACACATACCCCCTTCCCTCATATCCCCCATACCCCCTTCCCCCATTTCCCCCATATCCCCTTTCCCCATATCCCTCATCCCTATATCCCCCTTCCCATATCCCCCCTTTCCCCATATCCCCTTCCCCATATCTCCCTTCCCCATATCCCACCTTACCCCAAACCCCTTCTCCCAAAGCCCCCCTTCCCCATATGCCCCCTTCCCCCATATCCACCTTCACCCACATCCCCCCCATATCCCCTTCCCCAAATCCCCCTTCTCCCATATCCCCCCTTACCCCATATCCTAATATCCCCCTTCCCTCATATCCCCTTCCCCATATCCCCCCTTCCCCCATATCCCCCTTCCCAGATATCCCCCCATATCCCCTTCCCCATATCCCCCCCTTCCCCCATATCCCCCTTTACCCATATCCCCCATATCCCCTTCCCCCATATCCCCTTCTCCCATATCCCCCCTTCCCCATATCCCCCTTCCCCATATCCCCCTTCCCCCATATCCCCCTTCCCCCATATCCCCTTCCCCATATCCCTCTTCCCCCATATCCCCCTTCCCCGATATCCCCCCATATCCCCTTCCCCATATCCCCCTTCCCCCATATCCCCCTTTACCCATATCCCCTTCCCCATATCCCCTTCTCCCATATCCCCCCTCCCCCATATCCCCCCTTCCCCCATATCCCCCTTCCCCATATCCCCCTTCCCCCATATCCCTCCTTCCCCCATATCCCCCTTCCCCGATACCCCCCATATCCCCTTCCCCCGTATACTCCTTCCCCCCTGGGGAAATGGGGATACGGGGGAAGGGGGTATGGGGGAAGGGGGGATATGGGGAAAGGGAATATGGGGGAAGGGGGGATATGGGGGAAGTTGGTTATGGGGGGAGTTATGGGGAAGGGGGACATGGGGGGAGGGGGATATGGGGGAATGGGGAATGGGGGAAGTGGGATATGGGGGAAGGGGGGACAGACACGGCCCATAAGGCATACAATGCCCCCAGGACGTTCCAGGATGGCCACGAGCCAGGGACAGTTCCGGAGCACCAGGTGGACGCCGCTCACGTCTAGTGCGAGTGCGGCGACGCCGGCAGCCCTCACCCAGTGACGAGGAGGGGAGCCACAGGAACAGGCCCCCATCGCAGCCGACCCAGGACACTGATGCACAGGACACTGACACACAGGAATCTGACACACAGGACACTGACACACAGGGCCCTAACACACAGGACCCTAACACACAGGACACTGACGCACAGGCCATCAACACACAGGACTCTAACACACAGGACCCTGACACACCGGGACACCGACACCCAGGACACTGACGCACACGACACCCACACACAGGGGACGGGTGGACAGGAGTCACCACTCCAGGTGACCCCGGACTTCGGGTCAGATGAGGAGCATGCCATTATGCCACTGCCATCTCCTACGCCATCCACCATCGCAGAGACACTCACCTCGGTTGGGCACTTTAGCGATGAGGCATCTGGGACACTAACTGGTGCGCACAACACAGCCGTCCCGGTACAGCAGGTGGAGGCAGGAGCAGCCGAGGGGCCGGGCAGTCGGAGGGTAGTCCGGCGCAGGCAACCATCTGCCGCCCAGACGGGTCCCGGGTTCCTGGAGTTACCACACCCACCCATAGACCCGATGCAGGCATGGGCCAAGGGACGACCGAAGCGGGTGACGGCCGGCTTGCGGCAGCTGCAGACAAAGGTGGAGGAGCAGGTAGTGGTGCCGGTCATGCGTGCCACCCAGGCTGACACTGCATGGGTGGCGTCCGCAGTGGAGGTAATGGAGGCGACGGTGTCAGACATGGGTTGCAGTATGCAAGGTGTGGGGCTTTCCATGCAGGCGGCGTCCATGGCCCAGGACATGGCTGCCCTATCACAGGCAGCCATGAGCCAGAGCCAGCAGGAGATCGCAGAGACGCTCAACGCCGTGGCCCAGTCTCAGCAGGCAATGGCCCAGTCTCTGCAGGCCATTGCTGAGGGCATTGGCGCCATTGCCCAGGTGGTGGCCAGTGTCGCCCAGACACAGACAGGGATAGTCAACTCCCTGAGCTATATGGCTGCAAACTTGCAGACCCTTGTTGATATCAGGGCGGGCCTCCAGGGCTGGCAGCGCCAGGTGTCAGTGGGGCGTCGGGTGCTCGGTCCGTTCACATCCCCGATGCATGTAGAGGGCCATGGGCCATCGGGCACCCCGAGGGAAGAAGAAGTGCTGGGGCCCATTCGGGTTTCCCCTGTAGGGGAGGTCCCGGAACACTGCGATACCTCCGACACCCCCCCTTCCGTCCCAGGTGCATCTGGTGGGCAACGGGCAGGACAGGCTGGCAGCTCGCCATCCCAGTCACCCGAGCCGCAGCCTGGCACATCTAGGCCGGGCCGCCCCAGGAAACGGCCGCCAAAGGGGTCCTTAGTCACAGGGCAGGAGTCACAGGAGTCCACCTCCAGTTCTGCTGTACCGTCTGGGGAATCACCTAGACGTAGTCATAGACGTAAGGCCAAAAAATTAGACACTGAGTAAGTTGGCACGGGTGCAGGGCACAGATTAGTTCTGGGGCTAGGGCACGTGTATGAACTGTTTGTTATTAAATCACTTTGGCACCTATAGAAGCTGCCTTTGTGCTCTGTCCGATGCATGCGAGGTGTGGTGTGAGGTGAGCGCCAGTGTGTGTGTGAGGGGTGATAGAACGTCGGCCACAGTTGAGTGTGCCCCCTCTCCCCCCGGGTCGCCCTCGCCATCCCCCGGGCAGACGACGGGACCGTGCGCTGCAGTGTCACGGCCGCATGCAGAGACGGTCCGGGTGGAGGGTGGTACTGTGGCCATGGGTCAGACATTGTCCAACGATGTAGAGCCCAGAGCTCATCGCAGAGCAGGTTGTCATCATCGTCCATGGCCTCCAATAGACACGATTCCACCGGCGACCGTGTGAGCCCGGCCCGTTGTGCCGCAGGTGGATGTGCAATGGAGGGGTGCTGTGCATGCGGGTGGGGTGAGGGTAGTTGGTGCTGTGTGGGTGGGGTGAAGGTGGTAGGCTGGTGCCGTAGTGTGCAGTCGATTCCCACGCCCCCCCCTAGTCTGTGAACCAGGCGGCAATCAGCCTGTCCTGTGCCCGCTGGCCCAGCCGGCAGCCACCGTCCATGTCCTGCTCGTTTGTCCTGACCATTGCCCCCATCCTCCTCATCTGGGGAAGTCTGCGCCTCGTCTTGCTGTTCCTCCCCTTCCCCCTCCTCTACCTTCAGCACATCGCCCCTCTGCTGGGTTATGTTGTGCAGGACGTAGCAGACCACAACGATGTGGCCGACCCTATCTGACGGGTACTGGAGGGCCCCTCCAGAGCTGTCCAGGCACCTGAAGCGCTTCTTCAGCACGCCAAAGCACCTCTCTATCACACCCCTGGTCGCTGCATGGGCATCGTTGTGGCGGTTCTCCGCGTCAGTCTGTGGCCTCCGTATAGACGTCATCTGCCACGACCGCAATGGGTAACCCCTGTCGCCCAGCAACCAGCCCCTCAGCTGGGGGGGTGTAGGGGGGGTGGGGGTTGTCCCTCGAACATGGTGGGGATGAAAGATTGCGCCAATACAGATGAGTCATGTATAACTGCCCGTTCACAGCGTGCAGGATCCTCATGTGGTGGTCACAGACCACCTGCACGTTCATGGAATAGGTCCCCTTCGTGAACACGTCTGTGTTATACGCGGATGGCCGCACTGCGATGTGCATCCCATCGATTGCCCCCTGGACCATGGGCAACTTGATCACAGCAGCGAAAGCCTCTGCCCAGTCATCCTGGCTGGCCTGGTCCACAGGGAACTGGATGTAGCGGTCTGCAATGGCATACAGGGCGTCTGTCACTGCACGGATGCACCGGTGCACCGATGCCTGCGAGTTGCCGGACAGGTCCCCACTCGGCGCCTGGAATGACCCCGTGGCATAAAAGTTCAGGGTCACTGTAACCTTGATGGCCACGAGGAAAGGGTGCCCTCCCCCAGTGCCAAGCGGTGCGAGGTGTGCCATCAGGTGGCAGATATGGGCGACAGATTCCCGGCTCATCCGGAGTCCCCTCCTGCATGCCCGGCCCGTGAGGCCCTGGTACGACAAGTGGGGCCGGTACACACGGGGACTCATCGGGCGTCTCCGTCGCCGTGGCACCGCCACCTCCTCCTCCTCCTCCTCATCCTGTCGTGCGGGTGGCCCTGCAGCCTGGGCGGCTGCCACCTGCCTCCCTGCGGCACGCTCCTCTGTGGCAGCCTCCGCTGCCTCCCTGGCAGGCTCCTGCTCCAACTCCTCCAGGGCAACATGTAGAAGTGTGGCTCTCGCCACGGCGATCAACATCACTGGGTGATGACCAAACATAACGGCCTGCGGGGGTGGGGGTGGGGGGGATAGACAACATGTCATCATTGCTCATTCCCCCTCCTGCAGCCAGGTGCCAAGGGCTGCATGGTTGCGACTGTTGCCAGCTGGCACATAGCCAGGCCGGCAGCCTCCTCCCCCCACGCACCGTCCCCAAACCCCCCCCCCCCCCCTCCTCTCCGGCACACACCCTCCCCAACCCCCCTCCTCTCCTCTCTGGCACATACCCTCCCCAACCCCCCTCCTCTCCTCCCCGGCACATACCCTCTCCATCACTCGCCTCCCCGGCACCCCCCTCTCCTCCCCGGCACACACCCTCCCCAACCCGGTCCTCGCCATTGTCCGAGGCGCGCTGCGCGATTCACGTCAACGGGATTTTGGGGGGGCCGGAGAATATTGCGGTGCGTCCGGGCGGCATTTATGCTCCCCCCCCGGCGATTCTCCGACCTGCTGGGTTTGGAGAATCCCACCCCAAGGTCTTGTATGTACTACCAGAACCCCCCAATTGTACAAATAAAAGGTTCATGATACTTTCACCTACAGCTCAGCTGCAACCAATATGCCACCATCATCAACACTTATGCCCTGATTCTTGACTCCGATGAGCATTACCGTAACACAGTGGTTAGCACTGTTTCTTCTCAGCTCCAGGATCCCAGGTTCAATTCCCGGCTGAGGCCACTGTCTGTGTGGAGTCTGCACATTCTCCCTGTGTCAACGTGGGTTTCCTCCGGGTGCTCTGGTTTCCACCAGAAGTCCTGAAAGACGTGCTATTAGGTAATTTGGACATTCTGACTTCTCCCTCTGTGTACACGAACAGGCGCCGGAATGTGGCGACGAGAGGTTTTTCACAGTAACTTAATTGCAGTGATAACTTGTGACAATAAAGATTATTATCAAGATGTTAAGGAAAGTCCTCACTACCTTTCCAAAAGAAGAAAAGATCATCCTTCTGGGGAACTTTAATGCCAGGGTTGGCCATGATGTTTGAAGTAGGAAGATTGGGAAAAACAGGGTGGGAAAAGCCAATGCACATGATGTCGTTCTGCTGACAAAGTGCCCTCAGCATGGCCTCTTTATAATATATATCCTCTTCTAACAGAAGGACAAATAAAAAAGCACATGGAGGCATTTAAGATCAGAGAACTGTCGGCTGCGATTCTGCCGAATTTACTCCAGAGGCGGGATTCTCCAATAATTGTCCCCGCGCCCGCGAACGAACACGTGCGAATCACTCAAGACTTACCTGGAGTAAGTCCAGGGTGATTCTGCGATTTGCAGGGGGCTGGCAGGGCCCCAGAGTGCTCCTCGCCGCTCCGGCTGCTGATACGGGGCCTTGCACTTCCGGTTGGGAGTCCGCGCATGCGCATGGCGGCGGCCTGTGTCGGCCACCCTGCGCGACATGGTCGACCCACATCGCGGACCGGCACCAAGAAGATCGTGCGTGCCTGCGGATTGGTGGGCCCCGATCGGAACCTTGGCCGCCCTGGAGGCCCCCCCCCCCCCGGTGAATGATCCTCCCACCCCCCACCAGGGTGGCCGCGGACTGAGTCCACAGCCGCCACGCCGAGTGCCCGCCGGGTGGAACCATGAGAGAACCACGTCGATGGAACTCAGCCAGCTACAATTAGAGAATCGCGTACGCACAATTGGCGGCGATTCCCCGGGGACCGGCGTCAGACCTGGTCTGATGCTCATTCTCTGTCCCCGCGCCGAGCCCGATTCCGGCGCACAGTCTCGGAGAACCCCATCCCTGGTTTTGCTGTCAGCGGAGAATCGGGAGTGTTTCCCACTGGCGATGGGAGCACTGCTCAGGCGCAATTCAATGGCACTTAGAATTCATTTTTAACAGGGTCGGGTTTTATGCTGGCCTTGAGAGGGGCGGGGCCTAAACCCGAGACGGGTCCTGCGCCACGATCTTCGAGCAATCTTGCAGCCCTCTCCCCCCCCCCTCCCAATAGCTGGCAAGGCACCCCATCAATCGCCGGCAAGGGCCCCCCTAAAATCGTTGGCAAGGCATCCCCCAATTGCGTGACACTCCGTGATGGCTCGCCAAATGTTTCCCCCCTTCAGGGTCCCCGTTCCAGCACCTCCTCCCTTCACAATCCCCTTCCCCATGCCACACTTTAGGCGTCCCCACTCAGTCCCCTCCTTCAGGCCACACAGTTCCAAGCCGGGGCCTTGGATCTGAGCGGAGGCAAGAGGGTGACCAGCTTTTATACACTTGGCTCCAGGGTACCGAGGGGGTCCTTCAGGGGAGGCAGGGGCCGGGGGTGGGGGGGTGGGGGGGGTGGGGGGGCTTGGGCTGTGCTGAAGAGGATCAGGTCCAGGGTCTTTCCTGGGTTGGGGGTCGTGTGGCGAATCTTCCTTTTATAGCTTTAAAAATCATTAAATTGTCCTTCAGCATGTCAAGTTTTAGTTTAAAGTCTTCCCTCTGAAGTGTGGGAACCCTTTGATGTCTCTTCCAGAATGTCAAGTTCAAAGATCTGTCAGAAAAAGGTGAAAGTGTTTCTTCTGTTACCTTGAATCCCTTTGATGTCTCTCCCAGCATGTCAATATCACTGACCTGTCAGAAGAAGGCGAAAGTCTTCTCTCTGTAGCCTTAAAACCTTTAAACTCTCTCATTCTTTTAAATTCCAGTGAATATCATAGAATCATCGGATTTACAGTGCAGAAGGAGGCATAGGCCCAGTTGACCAATCCTCTCCTCATGTGACAATCTTGCCATCTCAGGAATCAGTGTGGTGAACCTTCACTGCACTCCTGGCCAGAACATTCTAGTCGTTCATGCCGGCGGGTTCTTCTGGTCTTGCCGATGGCACGCACCTGCCATGGGTTTCAACGTTGGGAATGCATTCAATGGGAAACCCCAGAAGGTCCCACTGTCAGCCAATGGTGGGTTGCCTCTCACTACCGTGAGACACGTGGTGGGTTGCACGGTAAATCCCACTGTCTCTCTGGCAAGTATATCCCTTTTAAAATAAGGAGACTAAAACTGCACCCAATAATCCTGGGGTGGTCTCACCAAGGCCCTGGAGAGCAGTAGTAAGGCATCCTTACGCTTGTACTCAAGTCCTCTTGCAATGAAGGTCAACATACCATTTGCCTTCCTAACTGCTTAATGTAACTGCATGCCTGCCTTCAGTGACTGGGGTACTAGGACACCCAGGTCCCTCTGCACATCAACATTTCTGCAGTCCATCATCATCAAATAATACTCTGCCATTCTATTTCTCCATCTGAAATGGATAACTTCACATTGATCCACATTACCCACTTTCTCAACCCTAAACTACCTTGAAGCTTAACATCATCCTCAGCACTCACATCCCCAATTTCGTGTAATGAGCAAACTTGGAAATATTACTCTTGCCACTTCCAAATATTACCTGATCCAAATCATTAATGTATATTGTGAATAGTTGGGGCCCAAGCACTGATCCCTGTGAGACCTCACTGCTCACCGCCTGCCATTTCGGAAAATACCCATTTATTCCTCCTCTGTTTCCTGTCTGCTAACCAATTCTCAATCCTTGCCAATATATTACCTCAATCGCATGTGCTTTCATTTTGCAAACTAACCTCCTATGTGGGACTTTCTGAAAATCCGAATACACCAAATCCACTCGTTCACCTTTATCCTCAAAAAAGTCCAAAAATTTTGTCAAACATGATTTTGCTGTCATAAATCCATGTTGACTTTGTCTAATGCTGTTGATATTTTCTAGGTGGTCCAGTTGTTGCATCTTGTATAATAGGCTCTAGCCCTTTCCGACAAGGCTAAATGGTCTGTAATTCCCTGTTTTCTCCCTTCCTCCTTTTTTAAATAGCAGGGTTACATTTGCTACCCTCCAACCTGCCTGGACAATTCCTGAATCAACAGAATTTTGGAAGATGACAACCAACACTTCCATTATTACTATGGCCACCTCCTTTAATACCCTGGGATGTAGATTATCAGGTCCTGGCAATTCCTGTACCTGAAGAAATCCTCCCAGAGACAGTGGGGCTCTAGAGGATCATTTGGTCTTTGTTGCCAGACAAATCAAATAAACTTTTGAGAACAACACCAGAGCCGGGGTTCTCCGACCCTGGGCCGGGTCGGAGAATAGCCGGGGAGGCGCGAGAATCGCGCCACGCAGCCCCGACTCGCACCGGCCGTGTCGCGCCGGCTGTCAGGCGCCGGAGCTGCGGACACCACTCCGGCACCGTACTAGCCTCCTAGGAAGGGTGAATAGCTGCCAGTTGAGGCCTGTTGACGCCGGAGTGGCTTGCGCCACTTTTAACGCCGGCGTCAGAACTTGGCCACAGGATTGGAGAACCCCGGCCCAGGAACTCTTCATTACATTCATCAACCTGGCCAAAACATTTGACTCAGTAAATCATGAAACGCTGTGGAATGTGCTCCAAAGATTTGGATGTCCAAAAAACCTTTTTAAAAATAAATTTAGAGTGCCCAATTCACTTTTTCCAATTAAGGGGCAATTTAGTGTGGCCAACCCACCCACCCTGCACATCTTTGGGTTGTGGGTGCGAAACCCACGCAAGCACGGGGAGAATGTGCAAACTCCACACGGACAGTGACCCAGAGCTGGGATTGAACCTGGGACCTCGGCGCCGTGAGGCAGCAGTGCTAACCACTGGGCTACCGTACTGCCCTCGGATGTCCAAGAATCCTGATCACAATCCTGCAACTGCTCCATGATGATATGACTGCAACTGTCTTGAGTGGCGGATCTGAAATAGATGTCTTCAAACTCTGGACCGGGGTCAAGCAAGGATGTGTGATAGCCCCTATACTATTTACAATCTTCCTGACTGTGGTTATTCACCTCATCAAGGCCAACGGCCCTTTAGTATTGGCCGAACTAGAAAACACTTCAACCTTAGTCACGTCCATGCCAAAACGAAACTGACCACTGTAGACATACATGATCTACAGTGTATGGATGACTGCAGTGTGGTTGCCCATGCTGCACCCGATTTGCAAGCCACTTTCAATCTCTTCGATTTTGCATACAATAAACCTAGCTTGATTGTCGCCAAAACAAAACTTGTATCTCAACTCACACCAAGTAAACCAAATATTCCGCTTCCCCCATGTGTTGAAAGAGAGACTCTGGAATATATTGAGCTAGACCTTGGCAACCACCTCTCTCAAAAGGCCACTATTAACAAGGAGATCCAACAGTGGCTCATCTGTGCCAGCTCAGCCTTCTACACACTATGGCAGTGAATGTTTGCCAACAAAGACCTCTGCAAATCAACAAAAGTCTGACTGTGCAGTTGTTGTCGCCACACTTCCCAGACCAGACCCCAACAGTGGCTCGGATACTGGATAGAAACCCCAATATTTTATTTTAATTTTGTGAGAAAAGGATACCTCGCTCCAGGAGTGATTTCACAAAGAAATTGTATATTAAAACAAACTTGATTACTAACACAGTATTAAAATATCTTTAACATCACAAGATAAAATAGCTTACAATTACCCCTTAAACAATGCTGCTCAACACAGTGAATATTAACTGCTATCTTTATTCCCACTCAAACAACTAGAAAAACCACCTCAGCTCTCAATCCATCATTAGCACTCAGGAATATCAGCTTTTTAGAGATGCTCTTTGAGAAAGAGAGATCTTTTCATGCTGCTTTAAAGAAAAGACCTGAACCCCATCAGAATGTCTGGTTGTATTTCTTCAGAAGCTATTTCAGCTGGTTTGTTCACCTTTCTAACCACACTGCTCTTCTATCTTTTATCTGGACTGCAGAGCGTAAATTGCTTGTCTTCTGTTCACAGCTTCATCTAGCTCACAATTGACCTACTTTCTGGAAAATGCCTGATAACTTGCCTCCACCCAGTAATTATGTCATTTTACCAAACTGAAATCTATTAACTCCACAGGGAATCCCTTAATCTAAAAAAAACTGCATTACCCCAGGATTTTTATGATGGTTTAATTGCACCCCTGGCTCCCAAAACCTTTGTTGTCTACTAGGATTCTTTTAAAACATGACTGCAGCAATCAAACACACTCTAACCCAAGCTTTTAACCCTTACTGCACCAAATAACTACCAAACAATATAGCTACAATTCCTGCATTCATCACACTTCCTGTACTGCAGTGACAGTTAGACTGTGTATCAGTGACATATATTAGGACAAGAGAACTTATATCAGCAATACCTGCACCGCATCCTCTGCGTTCAATGAGAGGACTGTCTGATAAATGTTAGTTTTTTTTAAAAACCAAGTCCAGAAGCATTTAAGCAAAACGCCTGCCAAAGCAACTAAGTGGACTGGACACTGTGTCCAGATGGCCAAAAAGCATCTCCTCTGCTAGGTCCTGTTTACTCAACTCTCAAATGACTAAAATCATGGGAAGAACAGAGAACATAGAACATACAGTGCAGAAGGAGGCCTTTCGGCCCATCGAGTCTGCACCGACCCACTTAAACCCTCACTTCCACCCTATCCCCATAACCCAATAACCCCTCTTAACGTTTTTGGACACTAAGGGCAATTTAGCATGGCCAATCCACCTAACCTGCACATCTTTGGACTGTGGGAGGAAACCGGAGCACCCGGAGGAAACCCACGCAGACACAAGGAGAACGTGCAGACTCCGCACAGATAGTGACCCAGCGGGGAATCGAACCTGGGACCCTGGTGCTGTGAAGCCACAGTGCTAGCCACTGTGCTACCGTGCTGCCCTTGTGCTACTGTGCTGCCCTAGGTCTCTGGTTGTGTTACAACTTGTCCTACAAGAGGATGTGTGCTGTGCCATCTGTATGGTTGATTTGGCTGTCATGATTAAATAGCTGGCAATGTGAGAAGCCTGTAAGGTGTGGGCATGAAGCTTGCAACAGTGATAAGTGTGTGAGGCTGAGGTGAGGCTGTGAATATTAGATGTGAGCCCAGATTGATAGAGATTATCAGTGAATGATGCGGATATAGTGAATTCAGCTGTGTGTGAGGCTGATTTGGTCAGATATGGCATTTAAAAATATATAAGCTGACCTTGATCACTCATGTGAGGGCATTATGCCCTTGTGTCACTCCATCGAGGTGTTTTGGGGCTGGACTCCTGGTATTGACTGCCATGGCTTTCTGCCTTCTGAGTTGTGCCTGGGGCACTTGCTGCCTCCCTGTGGGTACAGGATCCTCTCCCCTTTCCATCTCCAGTGCAGTTGCCTCTAAACATTGGAACTTCCTACGATGTGCCATGCTTCAATGTTGCCCTGTCACTTCTTGAATAGCTGCTAGCACCTGGTCTAGCCACAATGTTCCCCTCCTTTAAGAGGTGGAGGCTGGCTTTAAGTGGCCCTATCACACATAATATTGTCCGCCAGCTGATGCATTGAGTGCTGGATAGATGTTGAAAAAAATGAAAACTGGCACAGGTTAATCACGCTTTGTGATCACTGCACCCACTTTTGAATTTAGCCTCTGTGCACTCTGAATTGTCCTCTGAATGGGCCGAGCCTAAGTTGTATCGCACTGCCACTCCAGTGGTTTAGCACCTCTCACCGCCACCTTCTCACACCAACTACGGAAGAAAAATAAATGCTAGCCTTACCTGCAGTGTCCACATCCTAGAATGATTTCCTGAAAAAGATTCTGGATTGATCAGATTTCCAGATTAAATGCTGGTTGCTCCATAAATTCACCTTCAAGGATGCTTCAGGGTGAAAGGCAATGAACAAAATGACACATCTAAGTCAATAAAAGTGCAGCAGTGGATTGTGCAACCAGATGTTTTCAAAGAGTGGCACAGCTACATTTATTGTAGGTGTAATCCTCGTCTACTAACTCCTAAGCACCTCGTCATATACTGTTTTGCTCAGCTCTTCAAATAGAATTTATTGGCATTAGATACTGGGCTCCTGGTATATTTTAGTCAATGACTGTAATAATACCCTTTTACCCTGTTCAAATGGCATGCAGGGAATTTATTTCCTCTATTGTCTCATATGTTCGTGCTGGCATACGGCTGCCCTATGGTATTTGTGCTTTGTTTCAAGGGATTGGGCGGGATTCTCCATGAGTCGGCGTGATAGCCCGAACCCGGCGCCAAAAACGGTGCAAATGACTCCCGCGTCGGAGCCTCCGGAACGTCGCAAATTCTCCTGCCGGGAATGGGCTAGCAGCGGTGTGACGCCATTCGCGACGGCGTCACCCGTCACGGACACGCATGCCATCAGTGACGCTGTGCGGCGTCGCAGCACAAAGGACGGACCCCCCCCGTCGCATCACAAAAGACGGCCCACCACACCTCCCGCGTCGCAGCACAAAAGACGCCCCCCCCCGGACACGGCTGCAGGGCCGCACCACGCCTCAGCCGGCGCCTGTGGAGGGAGGGTGGCAGAGGCCGTCAGGGCCGTGGCCCTGACAGCAAGGACAGGTGTGCAGTGTCGCAAGAAGATCAATGACCTTGTCAGGGCAGCCAGGGTGAGTCCCCCCCACCCCCCCACCCCCGCCCACCTCCAATGGGCGGCACAGCCCTAGGTGCAACCGACATGGCTGCACCCACCCATTCAGGCTGCAGTGGCAGGATGGGTTGTGAACCTCTGCCAACATACACACAACCGCTGGTCCGCATGTATATGTCTGCCTAACACTGTTGCCCTTTATCCCTGCCACACTCCCGCCCCCCACAGGAGAAGCGCGCTCACAACAACCGGGAGCATGAGAGGACCAGAGCGGGTCCACCCGAACTGCGACCACTCACCATCCATCAGGAGAGGGCCCTGGAACTTGCAGGTGGACCCGAGGACCGGGAGATTGCGGATGCAGATGTCGGGACGCACCACCAAGTGAGACCCCCCACTGTCTGCCCCCCTTTCCCCATATCCCCCTTCCCCCATATACCCCTTATCCCCCTTCCCCCATATCCCTCTTTCCCCATATCTACCAAATTCCCCTTATCTCCCATATCCCCCTTCCCCCATATCCCCTTCCCCCATATCCCCAATATCCCCCATCTCCCACTTCCCCCATATCCCCCATATTCCCCCATATCCCCCTTCACCCATATCCCCTTTCCCCCATATCCCCCTTCCCCCTACTCCCCTTATCCCCCATAAAGCTATTGCCCCATATTCCCCCTTCCCCATATCCCCATTCCCCCATATCCCCCTTCCCCAAATCCCCCATATCCCCCTTACCCAAATCCCCCATATCCCCCTTACCCCATATTCCCCCTCCCCTCATATCCCCCTTCCCTCATATCCCCTTCCCCATATCCCCCATACCCCTTCACCCATATCCCCCATATTCCCCCTTTCCCCTTATCCCCCATATACCCCATATTCCCCCATACCCCCATATCCCCCTTCCCCCCTTTCCCCCATATCCCCCTTCCCCATATCCCCTTCCCCATATCCGCCATATTCCCCCTTCCCCATATCCCCGTATCCCCTTCCCCCTTATCCATCTTCCCCCATATCCCTATATCCTCCTTATCCCCCATCTCCCCCTTCCCCCATATCCCCTTCCCCCATTTCCCCTTCCTGCACATCCCCCATATTCCCCCTTCTCTCATATCCCCCATATCACCCTTCCCCCGTATCCCCCATATCCCCCTTCCCCCATATCCCCCATATCACCCTTCCCCCTGTAGCACACAAAGACTCACGAGAGACGAATAGAGATGAAGTCGATGAGGCTTTATTAAGGGTGACTTGTTCCCCGCAGTTCAGTAGCAGACTGGCCTGCGGGGGAGAACTCCTGGTTCTTATACTCCGCCTTCAGGGCGGAGCTAGAGGTCAACAGCCAACCAGGACCCGGGATCTGTCAGCCAATGACATCACAGCTTCACAGTCCCACATGACCCCTAATGCATACTACCACATTCACCCCTTGTTAAAAATGAACCCGACGGGGTGGTGCTTCGTATGGTGGTAAGGGTTTACAAGGCTGGTCCTGGGAGGAAAACTTTTGCATGTCATCACAGTATGTACAGAGGTTTTTTTTTTGTTTTGAACTATTTACAGTAAAAGGGGGAAAAGGAAAGAGTTCTCGTTAAAGTCCACAACATTGTAGTGTTACATCGATGCCACGAGTCGGTCGGGCGGTCTGGTCGTCCTCGTCGATTGCCTCGGCCCCGGTGGTGGTGCTTGTTCCCGTGTTGTCGTCTCCGGGAGCCTTACGGTTTCTGCTTCAGCTTCACTTCTGGTCGGATCTGGCAGGAGGACCGATCCTCCAGGGAAGGGGGCACTCGCGGGGTGAGCCGGTGGCAGGGAGGGGGTGATTGGTGTCGGGGGGGTGTGCGTGTTGCCGGCGGGCGCCAGATCTCGCAGGGAGACCGTGTCCTGTCGGCCGTCGGGGTACTCCACGTAAGCGTACTGCGGGTTCGCGTGGAGGAGGCGAACCCTCTCGACCAACGGGTCCGACTTGTGGGCCCGCACATGTTTTCGGAACAAGATGGGTCCTGGGACCGCCAGCCAGGTCGGCAGCGACGTTCCAGAGGAGGACTTCCTGGGGAAGACAAGGAGGCGCTCATGAGGCGTTTGGTTAGTGCTAGTACACAGTAGCGACCGGATGGAGTGGAGAGCGTCCGGGAGGACCTCCTGCCACCGTGAAACTGGGAGGTCCCTGGACCGTAGGGCCAGTAGGACGGTCTTCCAGACCGTGCCGTTTTCCCTCTCTACTTGCCCGTTCACCCGGGGGTTGTAGCTGGTTGTCCTGCTCGATGCTATACCGTTGCTGAGCAGGAACTGGCGCAGCTCGTCACTCATAAAGGAGGACCCCCTGTCGCTGTGGACGTATGCGGGGCAACCGAACAGTGTGAATATGGTGTTAAGGGCTTTAATGACTGTGGCCGCTGTCATGTCAGGGCAGGGGATGGCGAAGGGGAAACGGGAGTACTCGTCCACCACGTTCAGGAAGTATATGTTGCGGTCAGTGGAGGGGAGGGGCCCTTTGAAATCCAGACTAAGGCGTTCAAAGGGACGGGAAGCCTTGATCAGGTGCGCACCATCCGGCCTGAAAAAGTGCGGTTTGCACTCTGCGCAGATGTGTCAGTTCCTTGTGACTGTACGGACCTCCTCCACAGAGTAGGGGAGGTTGCGGGACTTTATAAAGTGGTAGAAGCGAGTGACCCCCGGGTGGCAGAGGTCCTCGTGGAGGGTTTGGAGGCGGTTACTTTGTGCGTTGGCACATGTGCCACGGGATAGGGCATCGGACGGCCCGTTCAGCATTGCCGGGACGGTACAGGATCTCATAGTTGAAGGTGGAGAGCTCGATCCTCCACCTTAAGATCTTGTCGTTCTTAATTTTGCCCCGCTGTGCATTATCGAACATGAAGGCTACCGACTGTTGGTCGGTGAGGAGAGTGAATCTCCTGCCGGCCAGGTAATGCCTCCAATGTCGCACAGCTTCCACTATGGCTTGGGCTTCCTTTTCCACTGAGGAGTGGCGGATTTCTGAAGCGTGGAGGGTTCGGGAGAAAAAGGCCACGGGCCTGCCCGCTTGGTTAAGGGTGGCCGCTAGAGCTACATCGGAGGCGTCGCTCTCGACCTGGAAGGGGAGGGACTCGTCGGTGGCGCGCATCGTGGCCTTTGCGATATCCGTGGTAGAATGACGCCCCTGAAGTGCATCTTTAACAGCCCAAAGCACCTCTCATTTGTCGTGTTGGGTGTTCTGATGCACAAATGATCCAACACGGCTGTAGATGGTACAACTCTGTTTTATTGTCTAATCAACGGTAACAACTAACTTGGGTAATGAGGGCTTGGGTACGAGCTTCACCAGCTAACCTGTGGGCCCAGCCCTATCACTATCTTAGTGAGGCACTCAGCACATGGTGTATGTCTGAGTGGCACGCTGTGAGCTCTGTGCTCTGAGCTATCTCCTGGTAGAATGAGCGGGAACTGTGGTGTTCCCTGTTTTATAGTTCGTGTGCTCTCACTGGTGATTAGCTGCGATGTTATGTGTGTGCTGGTTGGTCCAATTACCTGTCCATCAGTGTGTGTGTGATTGCACCATGATATGCTGATGTGGATATCATGGCATCTATCACACCCTGGTCGCTGCATGGGCATCGTTGTAGCGATTCTCCGCATCAGTCTGTGGCCTCCGTATAGGCATCGTCAGCCACGACCACAACGGGTAACCCCTGTCGCCCAGCAACCAGCCCCTCAGCCGGGGGGGGGGGGGGGTCCCTCGGGGGGGTCCCTCGGGGGGGGGGGGGGGGGGGGGGGTCCCTCGAACATGGTGGGGATGAAAGATTGCGCCAATATGAATGAGTCATGTACACTGCCCGGGTACCGGGCGCAGACGTGCAGGATCATCATGCGGTGGTCACAGACCACCTGAATGTTCATGGAATAGGTCCCCTTCCTATTCGTGAACACGGCCCTGTTATCCGCAGGTGGCCGCATGGCGACGTGCATCCCATAGATCGCCCCCTGGACCATGGGCATACTGGCCGCCACAGCGAAGCTCGTTGCCCGGGCATACTGGCTGGCCCGGTGCACAGGGGACTGGATGTAGCGGTCCAATGACATATAGGGCGTCTGTCACTGCACGGATGCGCCGGTGCACAGATGCCAGAGAGATGCCAGACAGGTCCCCACTCGGCGCCTGGAATGACCCCATGGCACAGAAGTTCAGGGCCACTGTAACCTTGACGGCCAGGGGGAGAGGGTGTCCTCCCCCAGTGCCACACGGTGCCAGGTGTGCCATCAGGTGGCAGATATGGGCAACGGTTTCCCGGCTCATCCGGAGTCTCCTCCTGCATGCCCGGTCCGTGAGGTCCTGGTACGACGAGCAGGGCCGGTACACACGGGGCCTCACCGGGCATCCCCGTCGCCATAGCACCACCACCACCTCCTCCACCTCCTCGTCCTGTCGTGCGGGCGGCCCTCCAGCCTGGGCGGATGCCACCTGCCTCCCTGCGGCACGCTCCTCTGCGGCAGCCTCCGCCGCCTCCCTGGCACACACCTGCTCCAGCTCCCCCAGGGCAACATGTAGAAGTGTGGCTCCCGCCACGGCAGCCAACATCGCTGGGTGATGACCAAACATAACGGCCAGCCGGGGGTGGGGGGTGGGGGTGGGGGGGATAGACGACACGTCAACATTGCCCAAACCCACCCCCCCTGCAGCCAGGTGCCATGGGCTGCATGGTCGCGACTGTTGCCAGCTGGTACATGGCCAGGCGGACAACCCCTCCCCTGTACGCACCGCCCCAAAACCCCCCCTCTCCTCCCCGGCACGCACCCTCCCCGGCATGAACCCTCCCCAACCCCCTTACTCTCTCCTCCCCGGCACGCACCCTCCCCAAACCCCCCACCCTCTCCTCCCCGGCGCGCACCCTCCCCAAACCCCCCTGCCCCCTCCCCTCCCCGGCACGCACCCTCCCCAACACCCCCGCCCCCCCCCCCTCCCCAGCACGCACTGTCCCCAACCACCCCCTCCTCCTCCCCGGCACACACCCTCCCTAATGCCCCCCCCCTCTCCTCGCCGGCACGTACCCTCCCCAACAACCCCCCCTCTCCTCTCTGGCACGCACCCTCCCCACCCCCTCCTCTCCTCCCCGGCATGCACCCTCCCCAACCCCCCCCCCCCCCCCTCCTCCCCGGCACGCACCCTTCCCAACCCCCCCCCCTCTCCTCCCCGCACGCACCCTCCCCAACCCCCCCTCTCCTCCCCGGCACGCACCCTCCCCAACACCCCCCGTCTCCTCCCTGGCATGCACCCTCCCCACCCCCTCCTCTCCTCCCTGGCATGCACCCTCCCCAACACCACCCCCTCTCCTCCCTGGCACGCACCCTCCCCAACCCCCCCTCTCCTCCCCGGCTCGCACCCTCCCCAACCACCCTCCCCCTCTCCTCCCCGGCACGCACCCTCCCCAACACCCCCCCCTCTCCTCCCTGGCACACACCCTCCCCAACCCCCCCACTGCTCCTCCCCGGCACGCACCCTCCCTGCCCCCCCTCTCCTCCTCGGCACGCACCCCCCCCCTCCTCCTCGGCACGCACCCTCTTCATCACGCACCCTCTCCATCATGCACCCTCTCCAATCCCCCCTCCCCTCCCCCCCGCCCCCCCCCTAGCCCATCCCATCCCTACCCTCCCCAGCTCCTCCCCCCAGGAGTGCACAAGACGCATCCCGGAGGTTGACCTTCAGGGTCTTTTATGGTACGTCCTCTCCCGGAAGGGTTTCCAAGTCATCAACTGTAAAACTAGCTTTTCTCAGTCAGGGACACTCAAATTTGCAGCAATCTCGTGAGTAAACAGTTGGCCATGGCATCTGAGCACTATTTGAGGTGGTTAACCGTCTTCTAATTGTAGGTCACAACCAGTTTTGAGGGTTAGTGCTGCCCTCTTCTTATTGGTTCACCCATGGTGTGGCAAAGAAAAAGCTCAAATCGTAGCCCACAAACTGAAAACAGCAAACTCATATATAAACCAGGAGACAAATTCTCCCAGAGATTTTTAATAACCCACACTTAACCTCTGAATAATGCATCAACAGCAATTTCTATGCTAATGTGCATTTCCCCCAATCTCAAAAGAGCACAACCTATTGCACCAGTGAGATATTTTCCATTTCACACATCAACCAATGTTAAGATTTCTGAACAAGAGGAAGTTTTGTGATTCACACTCACTAGGAACTGGGGTGAAATTGCCCAAGAGAATTTCACAGGTTACAGCAGGTAGAAAGACAAGATTTCCTTTTCGTTGTCTAAGGCGAAATTGAAATGGAAATGAAGGGAAATACCATAATTTACTACAATGTTCCATGTTCCTTTTAATATTATCACAAATACTGACCCAACTGAGCAAGGAAAATTGAATTTTTATTCATTCAGAGCATTTTATAACAAAATGATGGTGCCACAAATGTGCAAACATTCCAGAATCTTCTCAGTAATGGTATATGCTTGGCCTGTGGTCTTCCTTGTCAGAACTCTTGTTTGGGTTAATATTTTTTAACCATCAAACGTAGTCTCTTGTGTCACCAGGAGCTTCCAGGGGAGGGACCTCCCAGGTGGTGGGTGGTGGTGGTTATCGGCATTCTCCTTGGAATTAATGGCTATCCCAATAGGAGGTTGACCTGCTGTGACCAGAATTTCCGGTTTGGCTCGGGCAGTCTGGGTTTTTCCCTCAGCGTCCAGGTGTTTTGACTGTTTGCACCATATTGCTCAAATGTCAAGGTTTTCAGCTCTTCTGGGGCCTTGTCCTGATAAGCCGCCCCTCGCTTTCCAACCAAGGAATCAGCTGGGTGATGACAATGTCAACCAACCATAAGCTGCACTTATGCACTTATGCAGCTTATGGAACAGCACCCCTGCACCCCCCCCCCCCCCCCCCCCCAACGGCACGGTGGCACAGTGGTTAGCACTGCTGCCTCACACGTCAGGGACCGGGGTTCAACTCTGGCCTTGAGTGATTGTCTGTGTGGAGTTTGCACTTTCACCCCATGTCTACGGGGTTTCCTCTAAGTGCTCTGGTTTTCTTCCACAGTGCAAAGATGTGCAGGTTAGGTGAATTGGCCAAGCTAAATTGCCCCTTAGTGTCCAAAGATGTGCAGGTTAGGTGGGGCTACGGGGATACGGCGGAGGGAGTGGGCCTAGGTATGGTACTCTTTCTGAGGGTTGGTGCAGACTCAATGGGTTGAATGGCCTCCTTCTACACTGTCGGAACACTATGGACTTGTGGTTCTATCTTTCCATTGTAAAAGCAGTGACCCAAGAAGAATGATACTTTGGAGCAGTGAGATTCACAGGAACTGTGAACAGAAAATGAAAAATCTCTGGTTAGGAGATCAGTTCATGACAAGGTGGGTAAAATTCTGTCTTCATTTGGAAATAATCCAGAAAGAACTAGAGCCAAATATCTAATAGAATAAATAGGGATGGAGTCTGCAGGCCATTTCATTCGAAAGGTGAGCAGAACAGGGAATTAGTTCTCATAATTATGCTTGATAATTCTAACTGGTAAACAACACCAATGCTACTCAGAAATGTCACCCAGCATCAGAGGTTTGAACCCCCTTTTGAAATGACGCTATTTGATAAATGAAGAACTGTGTCTCAACAATTTGAGCAACAGGTGCTGCTAGCTATTGGATGCTATTGCAATAGAATGGTATTCTCCATGAACAGGATGCTGTTGTTAACTCAGAAATGTGTTCTGCCTATCTCACAAATGAGGAATGTGGGAGATGAGTTTCAATGAATCATAGAATCATAGAAACGAAGAATCTATAGTTCAGAAAAAGGGCAATCGGTCCATCGAGTCTGCACCAGCCCTTGGAATGAGCACCCTACTTAAGCCCACACTTCCACCCTATCCCCGTAACCCAGTAACTCCACCCAACCTTTTGCCCAACTAAGGGCAATTTAGAATGGCCCATCCACCTAACTTGCACATCTTTGGGCTGTGGGAGGAAACCGGAGCAGCCGGAGGAAACCCACGTAGAGACGGGGAGAACGTGCAGATTCCGCACAGACAGTGAGCCAAGCCGGGAGTAGAACCCAGGCCCCTGGTGCTGTGAAGCAACAGTGCTACCGTGCCGCCCATTGCCGGCCCGTGCCGGTGTGATGCCAGGTATATAGGCCATACATTCCAATGATTGGCGGATGATCTCAAATAGTACATCCCTTCAGCTGTCCACAACAGGCAAAGTACTGACAGTACCCAACTTGTCCTGCTTGCAAAACTCAAAACACAGGGCGGGAGTCTCCAGTCTCACCCGTGGTGGGACCCATTGCAAGCGACAACAGAAAATTTGGCGTTCTAGCCAAAACTCCATTCACTTTCAGCGGCTCCAGAAAATCCCAGCTGGAAATGAGGACGGAAGATTTCAACCATCGTGTCAAATATGAGATTTGATTCTGTGATTAGGTAAAACCTGCTAAACAGTCTTCACTGTGCTAAGAACGACACTGAAACATGATCAGGCTTATTGTGTGATCACTTATGAATGGTGGAAGCCACATATATTCATATACAGATCACTGCCCTTTGCTGACAGAAGGAGCATGTCCACACATTGCGCCTTTTTCAACTAAACAAAAGGAAACAGTCATTCCCCAGGGCAATGCCTTGACCAATCAGAGTCTACCTGTCCAGTTTGAATTTGAACAAGCTGGGCAGTTAACTGTTCCATGCTGCATTTTGCATGGCAACATGTCTACCAATCAGAGTCCACTTGACAGTAATCATCATTCTCATCTCATGCAGTATACATTGTTGCTCCACCGTTGCTGTTGGCAATTATTTGTCAGCTACCCTGATGAGTGCAAGACGAGAAGCTTCAACAGCATGTCTCTTTTCCAGTAGTACTCAAGTTCTGTAATACCAAATGACTAAATGAAAAATTGCAAGCAGTTGGGAGTGTAATTCTGCACTGTTTATTCACTCATCCGTTCTCTGTTCCATCTGAAACCCAAACCCTCCCCCCTCCCAACTTGTGCTTGTCTCCTTCAAACTTTGTGTGTGTGCCGGGAATGCAGTTAAAAGTCAAAGCCAGCTGTTGGCTCAGCGCGAAGGGATGTTTGGTGCCAAGTGTTTCTGCTTTAAAGAGAAGATGTATTGATGAATAAAGAGAAGATTTGAATTTATTCAGATTTGTGGTTTTGGGTTTAACTCTTGAGAAGAGCCCAGTTCCTTGTTTTGGTTGAAATATGATTTGAAAAGTGGGCATAGATTTTGAGGGGGTCTGAGAGAACCCTGGTCTGGACTGGAAAACATCAGCATAGTGTTCCAGCAGTTACTTGCAAATGAGTCAGTTGTCACCAATCATTACAATGACTATAGACCATGAAAGACTTAGTCTGGAAGATATCTTATTGCTAAAATCTATTACTGCCTCTGGCACTCACGCACCAGAATTTCTCCAAAGCTGCTCCGACTCCACTGCCATAACGTTGCTGGATGTGCAATGGAACCTAGAAATAGTCGGCTTTTCAGCCCCTTCAGCTTGAATTTACAGGCATTACTGAGCTTTTTGCTGCACTTCCAATGGTGCTATGGGGCAGGACAGGTGCAACTCCGAGGAAATTCCAGTCTCTGGAGCAATGGGCACCTGCTGCTTTATTTGTAATACTTTGCTGCGAATGTTGCTAGTTAAAACTTCAGCAGAATTAGTGGAATGTAAATAAAGTTCTGCCCATGCTTCTGCTGGTATGGAATACCACTGCATTAGGTGAGTATTGCCTTCCATTTCTTCTGACTGGCATAATATTAATATATAATACAAATATTAATGAACAAATATTTCTTAATTTCAGGCTAGTACGGCTGAATTCCAGGCACTGTATAAAAACATACTGTAGATTCAGTGTTCCCCTTGCTGAAAATATCCACCCCTGAACAGTCTTGATTAAAACTGAATTCATAGAATCATAGAATTTACAGTGCAGAAGGAGGCCATTCGGCCCATCGAGTCTGCACCGGCTCTTGGAAAGAGCACCCTACCCAAGTTCAGCACCTCCACCCTATCCCCATAACCCAGTAACCCTACCCAACACTAAGGGCAATTTTGGACACTAAGGGCAATTTATCATGACCAATCCACCTAACCCGCACATCTTTGGACTGTGGGAGGAAACCGGAGCACCCGGAGGAAACCCACGCACACACGGGGAGGATGTGCAGACTCCGCACAGACAGTGACCCAAGCCGGAATCGAACCTGGGACCCTGGAGCTGTGAAGTAATTGTGCTAGCCACAATGCTACCGTGCTGCCCATCGACGAGGATGGGATTCGAACCCACGTGTGCAGAGCACAATGGATTAGCAGTCCATCGCCTTAACCACTCAGCCACCTCGTCGCACGATTCATAATTTAAAACTCCAGTGATGGGATTCAAACATTGAATTGTATTATTGGGGGTCGACAAATGGAAATTGAAGATGCTTTGGATAGTTGGTGGACGTACAACTGTGGAATCTCTCAGACTCTGTGGCACATCACTGGAATTACTGCTGGCCGCAGTAAGGAATAATAGGAGGATGAAACCTGGGGCTCTCACCAACGAGGTATGGTTCGAGGTTGTAGAGGGCATAAGTAGGAGGAGTGTTGCACCCAGGTCATAGAGGCAGTGCAAAGGATGGTTCAATAATCTAACCAGTTCAGGAAAAGTAAGTATATTTTCAGATTCAACTACATCCTTTGCTTTAATCTCACCACTTCACCCTATGTCAATCTGCCCTGCAAAGCATTTTCCATCACATTGGTCATCATACCTATTCTCAGCGGTGCCCAGGCTCCAATCGCGATGCACTTCATCAACTCGGCATTTATCCACCAACTATTGTCCCTCACCTCAGTCGTCATGCAATGTGATGCATCTATCTCATTGCCACCCTCATTGAATAAATCCCTGACCTCCATTAATTCACAGAACTGTTTTCTCAACCCTTGTAGGAGGAGAAATCAAAACACAAGGGACAGGAATGTCTTTGGTCCCTGACAAATAGTACATCTCACTGATAGAAAGGGCAATGCTCTGGAGTTAAGTGACACATCTGTGGTCCTCCCAGTCAGAGATGGAGAAACAGGGAACCCACAAAAAGCAGGTGACAGAATTTAAAATATCTCTGACACACATGTCCTGACTTTATTTCACCAACGGCTGAATGATGAAAAGATTGAGTACGGTCATTCTTAAGATTGTCATGATTTGCTGCAATTAAATCATATCCCTTTCTTCCGTCCTTCAGTAGGTTTACACGTACATCTTAGGTGTGACAATACTTCTGTGGTGGCCCGAAACATACACTGGAGGCTTCCAGTAGTTAACAAAGGGGTATTGATGAAAAGCAAAGGCAGTCAAGTAACAGGCACAGACCATTGTACAACAGGTTTTGACACTCCCTGGTTCACACTGCCTGGAATCCTGCATTCAGGGCCCCCAGCAAACTCCTCACTTGCTGGGGTTAACATGCTTCTGTGTGATTGGCCCCAAGTCAGTCATGGAGCCTGCTCCTTTAAAGGAGCCATGCTACCACATCCCTCCCCCCTTAAGTCCCTTATTACAACTACCCCCAAAAATACAGAACTTACAAATGTTACCAGAGAGAATAGGGAAAAGAGAGTCCATCAAAACGTCAATCGGTGTTAGTCCCCAGAAGGGAGACTCCTTCCCCGGGTCTCCCAGCCATAACAACCTGTCGCCCTTCTGCTCTGACCGCGGACTCTTTTGTGAGGAACTGATGTGCCTCCAACTTCCCCGTCAAATTTGGAAATATTAGATCTAATCGGGTTCTCAACTGATGACCCATGAGCAGCTCAGCTGGTGTGATCCCCATGGTTGAATGAGGGGCTGAGTTGTACAACACCAAAGAATTAGCCAACCTCTAGTAAAGTAATTTATCAGATTGCTCTATCATGGCATTCTTCAAAGTCTGGATGGTCTCCCCAGCCAGACCATACGACGTTGGGTAGCAGGGGTCTGTCCTCATGTGTCATATGCCATTGGCTCAGACAAAAAGCTGGAAATCATCGCCAGTGAAGAAAGTGCCATTGTCCAAAACAATTGACTCAGGAATCCCATGAATGGTAAACATTTGGCGCAAGGCATCTATTCTGGCTGCCCATTTGTTGAACAAATAAGCATCCACCAGCACCAGAAACATCTTGCCCATAAATGGACCAGCATAATCAACGTGGGATCTGGTCCATGGGTGACCTATCCATTCCCAAAGGTGAAGGGGTAGGGAAGGAGGCAAAGATTGCTGCATCTGACAAGAGTGGCACTGTTGTACTCACTCTTCAATGGCTTTATCTATGCCTGGCTAGCAGACATAATTCCGCACCAACAGTTTCATCTTTGTCTGCCCTGGGTGGGCAGTATGTAACTCTTGAAGAAGGAGTCTCTTGGCTTGAGGCTGAATGACCACCCATGATCCTCACAAAACCATGCCATCTTCACATGCCAACTCATCCTGAGGACTGAAGTAGGGCCACAGCTATTTGGACTTATCGTAACACCAGCCATTCTGTATCATTCATTTAACCTTTGAAAGAATGGGATTTCTTTGGGTCCAGTGGAACTTCTTCACACCGAATATAATTGCTAAACTCTCCTTTTTTAATAAATTTAGAGCACCCAATTATTTTTTTTTCCAATTAAGGGGCAATTTAGCGTGGCCAATCCATCTATCCTGCACATCTTTTTGGGTTGAGGGGGCGAAACCCACACAGACACGGGAGAATGTGCAAACTCCACACGGACAGTGACCCAGCGCCGGGATTCGAACCCGGGTCCTCAGCGCCGTAGGCAGCAATGCTAACCAGTGTGCCACCGTGCTGTCCCTAAACTCTCCTTCTAATCTGGGCACTTTCGTTCAGCTTCAGAAAGGGTCCTTGAGTCAAAGACGATAGGGCGTTCCGAACCATCTCCCATTTTGTGGGATAAAACTGCCCCTATACTGTAAGGGGACACATCACATGTCAAGATGATTGGTTTCCTCAGGTAAAAATGCACTAAGAGGTTTGAAGACTGGAATGCATGCTTCATGATGTGGAAGACTTCCACTTGGATGGCTCCCTCCATTGCCACTGCTGATTATTCTGTAGTCACTGGTGTAATGGTGCCAATGTTGTGGCCAAATTCAAAATAAACCTTGCAAAATAATTGATCATACCAAGCAAGGATTTCAGCTTGCAGATACATTTGGGTGCAGGACGTCAGATATGGCCTTCACCTTTTCTTCCAAGTGGTGCAACCCTGCCACATCAACCCAAAATTCTAGGTACATCACTTCTGAGGCCTGAAAACTACAGTTTTCACATTTTAGGTGGACCTGGGCATCACAAAACCTCTTTACTACTTCTTCTCGGCTGGCCCTGTGTTCTTCTGGTATAATGCTGGTGTCTAGCATATCATCAAGGTAAACCACCACCGTGGAAATTTCCTAGAGGAGGTTTTCCATTGTGCGCTGGAAGATAGCGTAGGCTCATTCAATGCAGAATGACAGTTTGGCCTACCGGAAGAGGTCCTACTGGGCATTGATTGTAACCAACTTCTTAGACTCTTCATAAAACTCTAGTTGCAGACAGCTGTGACTGAGGTCCAATTTTGATGCCCCCACCAGCTTAGGATAGTGGTCCTCAATTTGGGGAACAGGATACAGATCGATCTGGGCAGCCTCACCAATGGTCAGTTTACAGTCCCAACAAATTCTTATTGTCTGATCAGGTTTAAGGACAGGGACTATCAGTGCCGCCCACTTCGAAACGTAGACCGGCTTGATTATCCCCAACTCTTCCAATCTCTTTAGCTTTGCTTCAACCTTCTGATGCAATGTGTATGGCATTGGACTGGCCCTGAAGAATGTGGGTGTTGAATCCGAATTGACATATATCTTTTATGCCCTTAATCTGTCCCAATTCCTTGTGGTTGACATCTTCATACCGCTTTGAGACATCTGGGAGGGTGCCGTTAGATATTTTGAAGATTTCCAGTCAGTTGAGCCTAATCATAGAATCATAGAATTTACAGTGCAGAAGGAGGCCGTTCGGCCCATCGTGTCTGCACTGGCCCTTGGAAAGAGCACCCTACTTAAGCCACCCTATCCCCACTACCCAGTAACCCCACCTAACCTTCTTGGACACAAAGGGTAATTTATCTCGGCCAATCCATCTAACCTGCACATCTTTGGACTGTGGGAGGAAACCGGAGCACCCGGAGGAAACCCACGCACACGGGGAGAACGTGCAGACTTCGCAGAGACAGTGACCCAAACCGGGAATCAAACCTGGGACCCTGGAGCTGTGAAGTAACTGTGCTAACCACTGTGCTACTGTGCTGCCATCTGTAACCAGTCTCTTCAAGAGAGACTGGGTCTACATCCTTCCATGACAACAAAAGGCAGATTGGCCTCCTTCCCTCTGTAGGTCACTGGGGTATTGGCTGTTTGGAGAATATTCAAAATTTCCCCAGTGTATGTTGAAAGCTTGGCTGGAGAACTCTTCAAACTTAAAGACTGCGTTTCTGCACAAAGATATTGGAAAATCTGCTCACCCACTATGGTCACCGAAGCCACAGTGTTGACTTCCATTTTAAGGGATCTAACATTTACCCGAAATGCAATTTCAATTGGAGCCATCTTATTCAATTGGGCTGCATTCAGCCAATACAATGCATGCTCTTCTTCAGAGCTCTTCTTCACTATGTTCAGTGGTGCTGTAGACTGCTGCTGTTGTTTTTTTGCACTGGCACACTTTGTCTTGTGCAACAACGTGCTTGAATGTGCCCTCTTCACTTCCATCAGAAGCATGCCAACACCTGAACATGGCAGGTGTCCTGGGGATGGTCTCCCATCAACGATAGCAGTCCACCTCGGGCTCAGCTTGATGCCCCAACTCCTTCCCGCTTTGAGAGTGCACTGTCGCAAGACCTACAACCATGCATAGGAAAGCATAGTTGCACTTTGGTGGATCCATTGGACAGTTAGTTGGGTTTTCAGCAAAAGTGTGATTCAGACCTCGCAATTGAGCACAAGAAGGCACTGCTGCCGAGTATAGCTGTGGAGAACCCATATTGGGGACGCAATTCTCTCCAAGTTCTGCTCAGCTGGTTACAGATACTATCACAGATGCTGAACCCTGGAAACTATTGTTGATAAGGGGAAGATTGGACATGTAGCCGAAAGTTTGTCAGGTACTGACAGATCTACCGTTCACATTCTCCATAATATCAGAGGTAATGAAGGAATCCAGCTTGATCACTCGTCTTAGCAAATTATGAGAACATCGCTCCTCGTGCACAATGTGGGAAATGAGGGACATTGCACTGCCTGGTGACCATGTGTGCAGAAGGTGTGTCCAAATGCAGCTTCTAGATAACCTAGATAACCATATTTCGGAGCTGGAGCTGCGGGCGGACACACTGTGGAACATCCACGATGCTGAGGAAGTCATGTATGGGACGTTTAACGAGGTGGTCACACCGGAGGTGAGGATTGCACAGGCAGAAAGGGAATGGATGACCATCCGGACCAGTAAAAGACTCAGGAAGGCAGTGCAGGAGACCCCCGTGGTTGTCCTCCTCACAAACAGATATACTGCTTTGGATAATGTTGGGGGGGGGGGCTTCTTAGGCGAAAACAGCAGCAGCCAAGTCCGTGGGTGGCTCTGGTGGGAGAAAAACAAGTGGCAGGGCTATATTGATAGAGGATCCAATAGTTAAGGGCATAGACAGACACTTCTGTGGCCACAAACGTGAATCACAGATGGTATGTTCCCTCCCTGGTGTCATGGTCTGGGATGTCAGGGCATTCTGGGGAGGAAAAGTGAACAGCCAGTGGTCGTGGTACACATTGGTACCAATGAAATAGATAAACTGAGGGATGAGGACCTGCAAGCTGAGTCCAGGCAGTCAGGCGATAAGCTAAAATGCAGGACCTCAAATGTAGTAATCTCAGGATTACTCCCAGTTCCACACGTAAGAGAGAGCAGGAATCGGAGGATAGATCAGATAAATGTGTGGCTGGAGAGATGATGATGTAGTCTGTAAGGATTCAGATTCTTGAGGCACTGGGACCAATTCTGGGGCAGGTGCGACCTGAATACAAAGTTTTCGGGCAAGACAAAGGGGGAGATAAAAAAATGAGGGGGAGTAGCACTAATGGTTAAGGAAACAATTCCAGTTGTGAGAAGGGATGATATATTAAATGGGTCAGCAAACAAGGCTTTGTGGGTTCAGCTTAGAAATAAAAAAAGGGGCAGTCACACTCTAGGGAACGGGAGCTAGAAGACCAAATATGTAGGCAAATTTCTGCCTGTAAGAACAAGAGGGCAATAAAAATAGGACACTTTAATTATCCCAATATCAACTGGGAATCAAACAATATAAGGGTAACTGAGGGAGAAAAATTCATGCAGTGTGTCCAGGAAAATGTTTTCATCCAATTAGTGATAAACCCAATGAAAGGAGCTGCAATTCTCCGCCTAGTCTTAGGGAACGAAGAAAAGCAAGTGGGTGAAGTGACTGTTGGTGACCATATGGGGATAGTGATCACAATTCAGTTAGATTCAGTATTATCAGGGAAAAGGACAGAGATAAAACAGGAGTAAAATTTTTGAACTGGGGGAAGGTAAATTTTGCATAAATTAGAAGGAACTTGGCTGAGGTGGACTGGCCAGCAATGCTGGAGGATAAATCTGTGGAAAAGCAGTGGGAAGCACTAAAAGGAGAGATCCTAAAATGTACAAAGTAGACATGTCCCCTCCAAAACTAAGAGGGTTACTGTCAAATCTAGACCTTCCTGGTTATCCAGAGGAATACAGGGGAAGATCAAACAGAAGTAGAATGTGTATTATCGGCACAAAGAACTGAGCATTGCAGATAGCCTTGACGAGTATAGGAAGTGCAGGGACAAAGTCAAAATAAAGAAGTCCAGGAGGAACACTGTGAGATTTTGGATGGGATAAGCATAAAGAGAGAGGAGTACTGGAAGGATTGAAGTCCTTGAAAGTTGATAAGTCGCCAGAGCCGGATGGATTGTTTCCAAGGCTGCTGAAGGAGTTCAGAGAGGAGATGGGAGATGCTCTGAGGATGATTTTCCAATCCTCACTAGACACAGGGGAAGTACCGGAGGACTGGAGAAATGCAAACGCGGTCCCATTGTTTAAAAAGGGATCGAAGGAAATGCAAAACAATTCTAGGTCAGTTAGTCTTGTCAGTGATGGGCAAATTTGTAGAATCAATCCTGAGAGATAGGATTAACTGTCACATAGAAAGGCATGGACTAGTCAGGGATAGTCAGCATGGATTTGTTAAAGGAAGGTCTTGCCTGACAAATTTGATCGCATTTTTTGAGGAAGTGACAAGAAGGGTTGATGAAGGTAGTGCAGTGGATGCTGTGTACATGGATTTTAGCAAGGCGTTTGACAAAGTCCCACATGGCAGATTGGTCAAGAAAGTGAAAGCCGATGGGATACATGGCAATGTGGCAAATTGGATAAAAAGTTGGATTAGTAACAGGAAACAAAGGGTCATGGTTGATGGCTGCCCTTGCAATTGGAAAGTTGTTTCAAGTGGTGTTCCAGAGGACTCGGTCGTGGGACCCTTACTGCTTGTGTTATTTTTAATGATTTGGACATGAACGTGGGGAACAAGAGTGGGAGATTTGACGGTGACACAAAGATTAGCCGAGTGATGGACAGTGTAGAGGGTAGCTATAATCTCCAGAATTATATAGATGGATTGGTGGAGTGGGCAATAAAGTGGCAGATGAAACTTAACACCGAGAAGCATGAGGTCCTGCATTTAGGGATATCAAACAGTTATAGGGAGTACACAATAAATGGGAATGTACTAAGAATCTTGGCGTACAGATACACAGGTCCCAAAAGGCAGCAGTTCAAGTAGACAAGGTTGTGAAGAAAGCATATGAAATGCTATCCTTCATTGGCAGAGGTATAGAATATAAAAGTCAGGATATAATGTTAGAATTGTATAAAACACTGGTGAGGCCACAACTAGAATATTGTTTGTAGTTCTGGTTACCATATTACAAGAAGGATGCTATTGCTCTGAAGAGAATGCAGAGGAGGTTTACAAGAATGTTGCCGGGGCAAGAAAAGTGTGGCTATGAGGAGAGATTGGATAGGTTGGGGTTATTTTCCCTTGAACAAAGAAGGCTGACAATTTTTTTGATTTGATTTAATTTATTATTGTCACATGTATTAGTATACAGTGAAAAGTATTGTTTCTTGCATGCTGTACAAACAATGCACACCGGACATAGGGAAGGAAGGAGAGATGACAGAATACAATGTTACAGTTAGAGCAAGGTGTAGAGAAAAGATCAACTTAATACAAGGTAGGTCCATTCAAAAGTCTGATGGCAGTAGGGAAGAGCTGTTCTTGAGTCGGTTGGTATGTGACCTCAAATTTTGGTATCTTTTTCCTGATGGAAGAAGGTGGAATAGAGTATGTCCGGGGTGCGTGGGGTCCTTAATTATGGTGGCCTCCGGACTTCCGGTGGCGGCTACGAAGGAGTAAGTCGCACATTTGGTGGCTCCCGTTTGGGTCGGACTTTTGGACCTTTTCCCCGATTTTCTACCGGATTTGAATTGTAAAACTGAAGACAGAGGCAATTGTGTACTGAATTCCCACATCGGTGCATGCAGAGAAGGACTAGAAGTGTTGTAAAGGCAGAAACAGAAAGACAGAGAAGGCTGGGCTGAAGCTGCAGCAGGAGACAGCATGGCAGAGGACCGGACCTCTGGTTTGTCGACCCAGCGGTCAATGGAGCAGCTGGTGCAAGTTATTCAGGAAGGCTTTGCTAAGCAGAAACAGACACTGCTTGGACCTGGTAAAAGAGTCGATTGAGCGGCTGGAGCTTAGATTGGACTCCCAAGATCGGGCGATCCAGAAGGTGGAGAAGGCGCTGGCTGAGCAGGAGGAATATCAAACTGCGGTGGAGTTGGAGGTGAGGATTCTGAGAGACCAGCAGAAGAAGCTCCTGGAGAAGGTGGAGGACCTAGAGAATAGGTCCCGCCAGCAGAACTTGAGAATCGTTGGGCTCCCGGAGGTCTCCGAAGGAGCGGACGCAGGGGCATACATCGCAGACATGTTTGAGAAGCTGCTGGGGGATGGGGCATTCTCCCGGCCCTTGGAGGTGGACAGGGCTCACAGAGCACTCGCGAGGAAGCCGCGAATGGGAAACCCTCCAAGTGCAATGGTGGTGAAATTCCACAGGTTCTTGGATAAGGAGCGCATTCTACAGTGGGCCAAGCAGACACGGAGCTGTAAGTGGGATAATAGTATCCTGCGGGTTTACCAAGACCTGAGTGTGGAGGTGTCCAGGAGAACAGCAGGCTTCAACCAGGTTAGGTCGATCCTTTTTAAGAAAAAGGTGACGTTTGGACTGTTGTATCCGGCCCGTCTCTGGGTCACGTACGAGGAACAGCACTTTTATTTTGAGTCGCCTGAGGACGCGCTCAACTTCGTGAAAAGAAAAGGACTGGTGGTGGACTGAGAACTTTTGAACTTTGCTGCAACGTTCATGTTTTGTTTTCTTTTTGTTTCTCTGTTCTTTTAAAAAAAAGCTTCTCGTTTTTTGTTTTGTGGAAGCTGTTTGTAATACCTTCTGTATTGATTTGGGACCAGTGGTAGAGCTGAGTGAGTTAAGGTGTTCATTTGCAATGTTGTGGGATGAAGGTGTGCTTGTTTTGATTTTGGTGTTTTTCTGTCGGGCAATTGTGTGGGGGTTGTTTGATGTTGGAGAATGTTTGTATGAGTAGGGGGGAGGGAACAATAGGTGGGAAACTATCCGGCGCCAGGGATGGGGGCTACCAAGCTAGCTGGGCAGGCTAGCTCACGGAAGCGCAGTGGGGGGGTGAATATTTTCGGCTTATCAAAGGGGTTGGGTTACAGAGTGTTGTTACTAGGGGGGAGGGGGGGAAAATGTTCTGCTGACAAGGGAGGGACTTGGGCCAAGGGACAGAGAGGAGGTTGGGGGCGGAGGCTGCCTGGGGGTGGGCCGGTGGAGGCACGGGGCACGGGCTGGAGGTGGGCCCAAAAAAAGGGGATGGCTGATCGGCGAAGCGGGGTGGGGGGGGCAATGAGCCCCGACTAGGCTGACCACCTGGAATGTTCGAGCGTTAAATGGGCCGGTCAAGAGGGCACGTGTGTTCGCGCATCTTAGGGGACTGAAGGCAGACGTGGTAATGTTGCAGGAGACGCACCTTAGAGTAACTGACCAGATTAGATTGAGGAAAGGCTGGGTCAGTCAGGTCTTTCACTCGGGACTAGACTCAAAGACTAGAGGGGTCGCGATCCTGATCAATAAGCGGGTGGTGTTTGAGGCGGATAGAATAGTTTTGGATGTGGGAAGTCAGTTCATTATGGTCAGTGGGAAACTGGAGGGGGTGCAGTTGGTATTAGTAAATATGTATGCGCCTATTGGGATGATGTGGAGTTTATAAAGAGGTTGCTGGGGAAGATACCGGACCTGGACTCGCACAGGTTGGTCATGGGAGGGGACTTCAACACAGTTATGGACCCTGGCTTGGACCAGTCAAGCTCAAAAACGGGCAGGGTGCCGGCAATGGCAAAGGAACAAAAAGGGTTCGTGGAGCAGATGGGGGGGGGGGGGGGGGGGGGGGGGGAGGGGGGGTGGATCCATGGCGATTTGGGCAGTCGAGGGTGAAGGAGTGTTGCTCTTTTTAGCCTTAGTCTATTTGCTCTGATTACGTCACCTTTGCTCCCGAGTCGCCAGGTATCTTTATGATACCGCCACGTGGTTCAAGTTCAGGTTATGATTAATAATACAGCACACCGCTTAGTAAGGATTAAAACAACGGTCATTTATTATATACAACAAGCATTATTAATACACTAATACTACTATCTACATAATAAACCTATCACTACTGGCCAATACTTAACTTAGGAAGAGCCCACCAGGTCAGGGAAACGAATGGCTTGTCCAATCAGATCTGGCCCGCGGGATTCAAAAGGCTGCTACAGGTCGGTGGCTAGGTGTCTCTACCGGATAGCGATCGCTGGATTCAAACTTACAGTTGCCGGTTGCTGGTCTTGCGAAGGTCTCGAGCAGGCGAAGAGGAGAGAGAGCGATCTGAACTTGGCCCCTCACTTTTATAGGGCTCAGGGGCTTCCCGCCTCCCGGGGCGGCCCTTGACCCTAAGTCCCAAGTAATTGTATTTGTCCCCAATCCCAGGGGTCGATGTGTCCAATGGTGAGGCGATTCCTCGATCGGGGGGTGGTCGTTCACCTGTCTTTGTTTCGGCCGACAGGCGCCGACAGGTCTGGCCCGGTATTCAATTGCTAATATGTTGCAATTGTTCCCGGGGATAGCCGATTTAACTGCAGATGTCTGGATAGATGGGCTGCTAACAGTCCTGAATGTAACTGCAAAAATCTGGGTTGGTGGGCTGTTGATAGCCCTGAGTATCGATCTGGGCCAACTTCCCCAGAGCCGAATATGCAATACTGTCTGCAGCTGCCTGCTTGTGTCTTGTTAGCTGCTTTTCCCAGCAGCCTTTCGGGTTAGCCATTTCAAACTGGGTTTTGGACAGATTAATCGGGACGCAGCCATTTTACGTGGCTACAGGAGTTCTCCTTCTACTCACACATGCATAAAGTGTATTCCCGGATTGATTTCTTTATTTTGAGCAGGGCCTTACTGGCAGGGGTGGTGGACGCGGGGTACTCAGCGATCACAATCTCAGACCATGCTCCGCACTGGGTTGACCTGCAGGTTAGTAAAGACAGTAACCAGCGCCCACAATGGAGGTTGAATGTGAGACTTTTGGCTGACGAAGGGGTGTGCAAGTGGCTGAGGAAAAGTATTCAGAACTACCTGCAGGTCAACGAGACGGGAGAACTTTCAGCAGCGGTGGTCTGGGAAGCACTGAAGGCGGCGGTCAGAGGGGAGCTGATCTCAATAAGGGCCCATAGGGAGAAGGTGGACAGGGCAGAGACGGACCAACTGGTTAAGGAGATACTACAGGTCGTCAGGAGGTATGCGGAGACCCCAGAGGCAAAGCTTTTAAGGGAATGGCGGAGGCTACAGGCAGAATTCGGCTTGTTAACCACAGGGAGGGCGGTGGAGCAGGAGGGCGATCAATGAGCATGGAGATAAGGCCAGCAGAATGCTTGCACAGCAGCTTAGAAAGAGGGAGGCAGCCAGGGAGATAGGGAAAGTAAATGATGGAGATGGGAACCTGGTTGGAGATTCAGCAGGGGTGAATAAGGCGTTTAGGGATATCTACAGTAGGCTGTATAGGTCGGAACTCCCGATGGGGCCGAAGGAACAATAGGTGGGAAACTATCCGGCGCCAGGGATGGTTCTTGGAGGGGCTGAATTTCCCAAAGGTGGACGGGGAGCTGGTAGAAGGGCTGGGGGCCCCGATCGGATTGGAAGCGATAGTGGAGGGTCTGAAGGCCATGCAGGCGGGTAAAGCCCCGGGGTCGGACGGGTACCCAGTGGAGTTTTATAAAAAGTTCTCTGGGATATTGGGGACGGTGTTGATGAGGATGTTCAATGAGGCAAGGGAGAGAGGGGTGCTTCCCCCGACGATGTCACAGGCCACGATTTCGCTGATTCTGAAGCGGAACAAGAACCCGGAGCTGTGTGGGTCCTACAGGTCGATATCTACTGTTGAATGTGGACGCCAAACTGCTGGCCAAAATTTTGTCCTCCAGGATTGTGTTCCGGACATTATTGGGGAGGACCAGACGGGGTTTGCTAAGGGTAGGCAGTTGGTGGCCAATGTAAGAAGGTTGTTAAATGTGATCATGATGCCCCCGGAAGGTAGGGAGGTGGAGGGAGTGACCGCAATGGATGCAGAAAAGGCTTTTGATCGGGTAGAATGGGATTATCTGTGGGAGGTACTGGGACGGTTCGGATTTGGACGGGGCTTTACTGACTGGGTCAGGTTGCTGTATCAGGCTCCTGGAGCAAGTGTACGGACGAATAGGACAACTTCGGACTATTTTAGACTGCACCGGGGGACAAGACAGGGATGCCCCCTCTCCCCACTGTTGTTCGCGCTAGCTATAGAGCCATTGGCAATTGCTCTGATAGCCTCAAGGGGCTGGAAGGGGCTGGTTGGGGGGGAGGGGGTCTGGAGCACAGAACCTCGCTAATGCAGACGACCTGCTTCTGTATGTATCGGACCCATTAGAGGGGATGGAAGAAGTCATGAGGATTCTAGGGGAATTTGGCCGGTTTTCAGGGTATAAGATAAATATGGGGACAAGTGAGATGTTTGTGGTCCAGGCGAGGGGACAGGAGAGGTAATTGGGGGAGCTACCGTTTAGATTAGAAGGGGGAAACTTTTGGTATCTAAGCATTCAGGTGGCGCGGGAATGGGACCGGCTGCATAAAGGCTGCATAAATTAAATCTGGCCCGGCTAGTAGACCAAATGAAGGACGATTTTCGGAGATGGGATGCGCTCCCATTGTCATTAGCTGGGAGGGTGCAGACGGTAAAGATGATGTTCCTCCCGAGATTCCTGTTCCTGTTTCAATGTCTCCCCATCTTTATTCCGCGGTCCTTTTTTAAACAGGTCAACAAAGTGATCTCTGGCTTTGTTTGGGCGGGCAAGACCCCGTGGGTAAGGAAGATAATGCTTGAGCGGAGTCGGGGAGAGGGTGGGCTGGCGCTGCCACATTTTAGTAACTATTACTGGGTGGTGAATATAGCCATGATCAGGAAGTGGGTGGTGGGGGAGGGCTCGGCATGGGAGCGTATGGAGGTGGCTTCATGCAAGGGCACCAGTTTGGGAGCATTGGTAACTGCGCCTCTGCTGGTCCCGCCGGCACGGTACTCCACCAGCCCCGTAGTGGTAACACCCCTACGGGCAGTCTGGGGGCAATGGAGGGGACATGTGTGAGCAGAGGGAGCATCGGTCTGGTCCCCAATCTGTAAAAATCACCGGTTTGCCCCGGGAAGTATGGACGGGGGGTTCCGGATATGGCGGATAGCAGGGATTGAGAGGATGGGGGATATGTTAATTGAGGGGAGCTTTCCAAGTATGAGGACGCTGGAGGAGAAGTTTGGGTTGGCGAGGGGCAACAAATTCAGGTATCTGCAGGTGCGGGACTTCCTACGTAAACAGTTGTCAACCTTCCCGCTCCTACCGCTAAGAGGGACTCAGGACAGGGTAGTTTTCAGAGTGTGGGTCGGAGAAGGGAGCGTCTCGGACATTTACAAGGAATTTATGGAGTCAGAGGAGATGCAGACCCGAGGAGCTGAAGCGCAAGTGGGGGGAGGAGCTGGGAGGAGAGATAGAGGATGGTCTATGGGCGGATGTGTTGAGTAGAGTCAACGTGTCTGCAACATGTGCCAGGCTCAGCCTGATACAATTTAAGGTTGTTCACCGGGCTCACATGACAGTGGCCCGGATGAGCAGATTATTTGGGTTGGGAGACGGGGACGCAAAATGTGCGGGAGGACCAGCAAACCATGTCCACAAGTTCTGGGCATGTCCGAAGCTTAGGGGATTTTGGCGGGGGTTTGCAGATGTCATGTCCATGGTGTTAAAAACAAGGGTGTCACTGAGTCCAGGGGTGGTCATTTTCAGGGTGTCGGAAGATCCGGGAATCCAGGAGGAGAAAGAGGCAGACGTTCTGGCCTTTGCTTCCCTGGTAGCCCGGAGACGGATACTGTTAGCTTGGAGGGATTCAAAGCCCCCGAAGTCGGAGACCTGGCTATCGGACATGGCTAGCTTTCTCTGTTTGGAGAAAATCAAGTTTGCCTTGAGAGGGTCACTGTTAGGGTTCGCCCGGAGATGGCAACCGTTCGTCGACTTCTTCGCGGAAAATTAATCATCAGCAGAAGGGGGAGGGGTGGGTTTAGTTTAGCTTAGAGTAGGGGGTTAATAAAGGTGGGATCTGTAAGGGAGCGAGACGGCTTTTGCACTATGTTTATAGTTTCATGTACATTGTTTATTGTGTTGTTAAATACAATAATTACAATACCAAAAATACCTCAATAAAATGTTTATTAAAAAAAAACTTATGCTGGCTGCCTTTCTGAGGCAGCGGGAATTGTAGACAGTGACTTAATTGACGTGTACAAAACTATGAGGGGAAAAGATAGGGTGGAAGGATAAATTGTTTCCCTTGGTGGAGAATTCTAGAACCAGGGGACATAGATTCAAGATAAGCGGCAGAAGGTGTCGAGGGGACATAAGGAAAAATTATTTTACGCATAGGGTGGTGGGTGTCTGAAACTCACTGCCCGAGTTGGCCGTGGAGGCAGACACCTTAAACTCTTTTCAAAGGTATCTGGATCTACACCTTAAGTGATCTAAGCTTCCGGGCTGTGGACCAGGGCAGGAAGATGGGATTAAAAAGGGCACCTGGGTGTCCTCAGGCCGGCATGAACAAGATGGGCCAAATGGTCTCCTTCTATGTTGTAACATTTATATATTTCCATGGGGTTGCCTCCATTAAGTTTCAAGCCTGGATCTCAAATTAATCCAGCGTTTTGTCTGCTAAATTGTTTGCCACCTCAAACAGGATGATAGATCTATGATCTTATAACATGACCCAGGTTCTGACAGTCTGACGAGGTCTCGCACACAGGTCAAAGAATCAGTGGAGAACCCCTGTCAGCACCATGGAGGATGCCAGATGGAATCAAATGTCTTTCAGGCACTGAAGGGGCCACCGCTGTGCCTTCCCCATAATTGAGGTCCTTAACAGTGGAAGTTCCAGCTGCTGGGAGAAGATGGCCAGTCAGTGTACCCATCCAAGGGAGGGACCCCAGGCCATAGACATGTGAAGGCGAAATGGGAATCACAGGATGGGGGTCATAGGAGGTGAAAAGCACGGATGGGGTCAGAGGCAAGGGGGGTGGGTGACTTTTGGGAGTGACTTCTCGATGCGGGGTCTCTTGATGGTGCACAGGATGCCCGACAACAAGGGATACTCCTGAGGAGGCCGCTGGCAAACCTGACAGAATTTTCTGTGCGGACTTCAAAGGATGCTGGAAAGCCATGCAGCCTCCATTTAATCACTGAGCTATTACTAAATTGCCATGGCCTCAGGTATCAATTGGTTCATTAATGACTCTGAATGACATCCTGCTGCTAGCAACCAAGATTCCCCAATCAGCATCTGAGGCCTTCAACTCAGTTGAGGAAAGTTTTCTCACCCCTGGAAGACTGACGCGCGGCCTCTCCGGCAATTAAGTCAGCTCGGTCGCCTTGTTTCCAGTCACATCAAATCCTGCTCCATGTCACCTGTGTTCAACAAGTTGGCTTTCAGCAGAGTGGCAGGATTAATGTGGAGCTAGTACAGTGAATGCTGCAGGGACCTGCTTACACTTTACTGCCTGCTTTGTTGCGGCCCAATCCTGCCCTTGCCCTGACAACCCGCTGCCCAACATGCTGCCTTGTCTCCAGATAGCTGACTCTGTCCACCTACCGGAGTCTTTGGTGGGGTCCCCACGGGCTCGAAACCAAGAAGGGCATTGGGCAAAAACCTAATGGATCATTTAAATATGCTGATGTGGATCATGGCCAGCAAGGGTGAGATCCTGATCGTGCCAGGTGGAACACATCGGGTGACTCGCGATCAGCTCAGTGCCTGGTGCAGAGTCTGATTTGGGGCCCTCCTGGGATTTACCCTGTGCGCCAGGATCCCCGCCGTGCACAATGCAATCGCTGAATCGTGCCTCATATTACTTTCTAATGTTGAAACACAAAACCTGCTGCTGTTGTCTTTTGTTTAAAGAGACAATTTCAGCGAGTGAACATTTCTCTTCTTAGTTCAAATTTATTCTTTTAATGTCAGATTTGGCTGATTTTGGTTCAGTTGGTTCAAATCCCAGATGCAGGAGCCAATTTTGTTATGGATGGGGGAAGAGAGATGAACTGAAAGTCTGCAATTCTTGTCCTTTACTGTCCATAATCGGTGTGGGAATTTTAGAACGTTGGACATGTATGTTTCTAAACCCCCTTTAGCATATGGTCAATTTAAAAAATAGCAGCAGACTTACATGGGTGTAAAAATAAAGAAAATTATTTATTCACGCACTCAACCCAAATAAAAATCTATGTACAATGTCGCTCACAGACCCCACACTCAAGAGAGATACAATTAAAGAAGATAATGCACTTCTACATGTGTTGGACTAATAGAATCGTTAACAGTTCAAGGGGTGAATTCTCCACCGTCGGGATGCTCTGTTTTCCTGGCAGCCCGGGGGTTTCCCGACGGCATGGGGCTGTCCCACAATGGGAAACCCCATTGACCAGCCCGCGAAAAGGAGAATCCCGACAGCTCTATAAAATCAAAATATGTTAACGCTCCCTCCTGTTCACAAGAACTCATTCTTGGGGGTTAAAATTCTTTCCTCTGGATTATTACTTCAGTTCCCTGGATTGTTAATTCTGTAACACGGCCTTTTCTTTCAGCTGCTTTGTTGCGTGATGAACCAGAAATCTGGCGCGGCGGGACCCATCCATTGTGTTTGGTTTGTCACAGCAGGTCAGTCAATGCAGGTGAAGGAAAGAAGAATCATCTTCCACTATTGAATTATAGTTTAGATGAGTTCAATCTGGCCATAGAGCGTGGGACACAATTGTCTCAGTGCTCGAAGTAGGCTTCAAACAATGGTATGTGTGCATTCCACAGAGGGATGTTGTCTCGATGCATCAACTCCAAACCGAAGGCCCCCACCCATGGTTATTCAATTTGGAAATTGCCAGAAGCTTGAGAAATTCTCTGGCAAATTTTCAAACGACACCTGGCTCTTGGCAGCCAACTTAACAGTTCACTGGTGTCCATTTTAAATAAAAGATAGTTCCAGAAATTTCTATGCTAATAAACTGTCCAAATTTAAAGTCATGAATTTGGACATACCTTCATTGGTCATTAGAAAGTCTTTCTGAAGGAGCTGGCATATATATGTCAGCCCCCCTCTGACATGGCAACCTCAGCATGTGGAAGCACTGATCTTCCGAGAGGTCAAGGAAACTAAACTTTTGTAAATCCTGTGAAGTCATTGTCATGATATTCAGGTAAACATCATAGCACAAACATACATACATACTGATGGACAGATCAACGGACCAATCAACACACACAACACCACAGACAATCACAGGCAAGAGCATACACAGTACAAAACAGGGAACACGACACTTCCTGATGATTCCAGCAGGAGACAGCTCAGGGCACAGAGCTCATAGCAAGCCACTCAGACATCCATCATGTGCTGAGTGCCTCTACAAGATAGTATTAGGAATAGGTCCACAGATTCTAGGGTTATGATCGAACCTCAGTAACCAGTTTACCACTGTAAATAAATGTTAGTAATAAAACTGAGTTGTACCATTCGCAACCGTGTTGGTTCGTCTGTGTAGCAGAGCACCCAACACATCAGTCATGAGTGTTCTTTTGACTTCAGTCCCTCTCCTATGCAACTTTCTCTTGTTGACTCCCACTCATGTATCACCCTCCTGTCCAGCTCTTTCTTGGGTACTCTTTCTGCACCTCTGCCCCTTGCATATGCTGCCCCCAATACAGCCCATTATTAGTGTCATAGATGGCACTGGTCTTCTTCTAATGTGCTGTCTAACACAAGCCGTCCGACTTGATTGTGCCACCCTGGAATCCTCCATAGTTGGAACAGCAATACAAGCGCTCTTTGACAAACATTCTCTGGTGGGAACTGAAAGCACCAGCTGAAATAAGTGAGGATTTATTCAAATGAGACAATGACACATTTATAGCCACCTGAATGATGGTTCAAATTTACCTTCATTTCCCTACTTAGTTTCCAGAGCTCTAGGAAACCTATAGAACAGAACATAAATTTGGAGCCAAGTTAAACACTATTTATCAAGACCTCATTAATGTCTCCTAAAGACATTAATTGCAACAATAAATGCATGCTTGCGCCCAATTTTTAAATCTTCGCTGTCGCCGTATAGGCTCCTTGCTTAATTCCTCCATTCCAACTTGGAAGCCAATGCTCCCGCTCTATAAAATCAAAATATGTTAACACTCCCTCCTGTTCACAAGCACCCATTCTTGGGGGTTAAAATTCTTTCCTATGTTCTCTGGATTATTACTTCAGTTCTCTGGATTGTTAATTCTGTAACACGGCCTTTCCTTTCAGCTGCTTTGTTGTACTGTGCGTGGCCTTTAGTTGCTTTGAATTATATGCCACTGAGCCTACTTAGCAATTAAAATCAAAATCTGACACTAATGATTGCCAGAAGATAAAATACCTCTTTCTGGCATTAATGTTGGCAACAGTTCACTGCTGAAGAAGTCGAGTGAGATACAGATGGCGCACCAATAAAAATAATGACAAGTTGCCCGATGTTTAAAACCATTTTCAACGAGACTATCAACTGCACGCCAGGGCTGGACTTCAAACATCAAATACCAAAGTGAGGGCGAGGTTATCCCAGGAAGATATTTCAGACAATAAAATTCATAGTCTAACTAAAATAGACTATACTCCTTACCATCTTCTCATCATCTGTTATGACTTGATTCCTGGGCTAAACCCTTGCTATAATCAGTCAATTTCTGGCAGTAGCTCAGGATGTGTGTAAATCAACTGGTTTTATATTGATAATAAACCAGTACTACCTGCTAGCTGGGATGTCTAATATTTTAATCTGTATGTTTAATACATCATTTTGCATATTGATAAAATATAGATTTCATTATTAGTCAGACTATTTCTGTGTTCTCAGATGACAGTAAGCGTGACACTAACAATGCTCGTCTTGAACATTTGTACTATCAAGTACTCAACTAAAATGAATAATTTGCAAGACTCCAAAATGTTCAAAAACAAAATAAGTGAATTTAAAATGCAAAGAAGGCTGATGGCTGAATTATCTGTAGGATGATCTCTGGTTGGCATCTCTGCTGTTCCAGTCTCTGCTGGAATTCCCAGGGGAAGCATCACAGAGGGGAGGGAAAATAAATGAGTGAGTTTGTGTATTCCACTCTCACACAACATTTAGCAGCTGATTGAAGAACCGTAATGGCAGAAGCCGAGGAGTGAGTTTTATGGCTCTCTCTAAGCCATGGTATTCTGTACATTCTGGGGCGGTCAATGCTCAGTGGAGTGTGAGATATGCCTCCAGTAACTGGAGAGTTTTCCAGTGAACCTGCATTGACCTCAGTTTTGCTTGGGCTTCTTGGCATCATGGCACGAATCTCCCAGACAGAGACTGAATGCTCCCGCCAACAGGAAAACCAGAGTGATTCCCCGTGGCGCTATAAGCCATTAAATTGCACTTAGAAGAAATGTTGTCCTCAATCGGGTTTTCAGTGCCATTTAACAGCACACCGGGGCTTTCCCTGGACCTGAGAGGGGCAGTACCTAATTTCTCTGACAGGGTCCGCTCCTCAAAGACCAGTCTCCCTTTTTAAAAGACACCCAGATCTCAGAATGCTGCTGCATTCCAGCCCCCTCCCCTGCATCATTGGGAAGGTTCCCCTCCCTCAGTTCTCCCTTCAGCACACCGTCCATTCCTTCAGCACATCAACCCATTGATAACAAAGAGACAGCCTCTTAAAAAATAAATGTGGTTAGAAAAATAGCTGCTCCTCTGGATTAATGGATCCCTACAGAGCTACATAAATAAACAATCTTAATCATCCCTTTGAAACTGCCTGGACCTGTCAATCAGAAATCTTGCAAAAGGCGAAAGCTGTGACATTTAATGTAAACAAGCTCAAAGCTTTTAAATTTCTAGGCATACAAACAGGCTAGAAAAAGTTAAAGATGGAATGGAATTGACTGTGGAAAAACAACTTCAAAGGTATCCACCTCCTTAATGGGAACACTTTTACCTTCATCTCACAGATCTTTGGACATGACATTGACAGACTGTTTAAAGGGTACCGATGGGAACATTTTCACTTTATAATCACAGAACTGTATGTTTGAGATCCAGACAGACTGTTCGTAAGACAAAAACTCCCCATCCCAGCAAAGACCCACCCCCTCATCTGAGCACCTCATGTCCCCCTGACCCACATATCCCATGAAGGACCCCTTTAGCACCCTGGAGACATTTGTAAGGATGGTACTCACCCACTTGTCACTCCTCAGGCTGCTGGCCGGCAGGTCCCCATTTTTAGGACTTGCACCATTTCATGCTGGCAGGACTCTCAGCTGGGGCGGGGGAGGGGGAGGTGAGGGGGGGAGGGGGGGGTGGTTGGCAGGGGGTGGGCTGTGAGGAAACTTGTCAGGGCTGATGGAGCAGGCTAGAAGACTCGCAATGAAACCTGCTTTTGGCCTGACACCCAATTCACTGGGTCATCAGGATTTTCCCCACTGGTGGGTGGTCCCAGAGAAGCCCGACCCACATATAGTTCAATGCTCCCTTTAATTTGAGGAGAATTACCACTTGCATTTATCTCTTCCATTCATGGCCAAATCAAGGCTGTAGTGAGGTCTGGATTCAGCTCATATGGCAGAGCTTTTATTGAGTATCTGCTTGCAGGTTATTGTTGAATAGGTGTTGCTTGGTAGGAGCATTGCTATCTCGTTCCTTCACTTTGTGATAATAGGAAGGAGGCTCCTAGTGCAGTAACTAGTCAGATTAGATTTATCCTGTTTGTAGCGAACGGAGGGATAATTGTGAGTAATTTTCACATTGTACGGCTTTGAGGGGAACATTGGTGATGGTGTTCCCATTACATGTAGCCCATATCTTTCTAAGTGGTGGAAGTTGTCGTGCTGCACCTATCCAGAAAAATGGGACGTATTCCACCCTACTCATGACTTGTGGATTTTATGTGGTGGAGGGGTGTTCGGGAGTCAGAAGATGAAGCCATGGAATGCACAGTCTCTGATCTGTTCTAGTGACTGGTTCAATTACATTTCTAGTCAATGGTTACTCTGCAAGATGTTGTTAATGGGGTCTTTACGATGGTACTGGTAATGAACATCAGGAGGAACGTTGTTAGATTCCTTCTTCTTTTAGATCACCATTGCTGGTTATAAACCCAAACTTCGATGTTGACCAGATCCTGTTGCTGACAATCACAGACTGCTTCCTTTTCTGAGTAATTGTGGATGGAGCGAAAAAGTACAATCATCAGCCAGCAGCCCCACCACTGACCTCACAACTGAGGAAAGATTATTGATGAAGTAGCTGAAAACAGTTGGGTGCAGGATGAGGGCAAATCAGTTTTGGCCCTTTATCATCTAATATAGACTCCATCTTAGAACATGGCCAACTTGTTCAGAGGTGGTGCTGTTATCATTAAATAAAAAAGTAAGCCATGAGATTTTCTCTATGTCAAGATATGCCTTTGTACTACAGTGTTACAGCAGACATTAAACAACACGGGAATATTATATGGAAGAGTCTGCTTCAGATATGTTTTGATTTAGACTCTTCTTTTAAAATATAAATTTAGAGTACATAGAACATAGAACATTACAGCGCAGTACAGGCCCTTCGGCCCTCGATGTTGCGCCGACCTGTCAAACCACTCTAAAGCCCATCTACACTATTCCCTTATCGTCCATATGTCTATCCAATGACCATTTGAATACCCTTAGTGTTGGCGAGTCCACCACAGTTACAGGCAGGGCGTTCCACGCCCTTACTACTCTCTGAGTAAAGAACCTACCTCTGACATCTGTCCTATATCTATCTCCCCTCAATTTAAAGCTATGTCTCCTCGTGCTAGTCATCACCATCCGAGGAAAAAGGCTCTCACTGTCCACCCTATACAATCTGTACCCAATTCATTTTTTCCAATTAAGGGGCAATTTAGTGTGGCCAATCCACCTACCCTGCACATCTTTGGGTTGTGGGGGCGAAACCCAGGCAAACACGGGGAGATTGTGCAAATTCCACACGGACAGTGACCCAGAGCCAGGATTGAACCTGGGACCTCGGCGCTTTGAGGCAGCAGCGCTAACCACTGCGCCACCGTGTTGCCCACTTGATTTAAACTCTTGGTAGGTTAATGTACACTGAGTTGCTTCATTAGCCGAACCATCTGTATAAATATCCTGACTATGATAATGTTGACAAGGTTTTTATACTTCAATGAAGCAAAGTGAAAAATGCAGCTTTTATTGAGGAAACAAAAGTTCCATTTGTTTAACAACACCTCAGGGAGTAAGTAATAAGATAGACTTTTAAATAATCATTATACTTCTGAAATTAGCAGCAGGTGTTGTGTAATACAAGCCTGAAATGCTTACATATTTCTATCCAGTAATCTGCAGTCCCACTGACATCACACAGTATGCAGCTGTAGAGACTCTTTGTTCAGCTAGACTGGCATGATAATTATGTCACAGCAAAACCGTTCGGCTTTTTACAGCAGTATTAGATTTTCTTAGAGTAAAAGTCATACCTGTCATGATTTTAGAAATATGATGACATGAGAGTTTTGAAATCTTTCAATAATGAATTAAAGTTTTCCTCAACCATGCTTGATAGGTTAAGAAGAATTTGTGATACAAAAATAAAGTTAGGATGAAGATTTGAATGATTATTTAAACTATTATTTCCACGGCCAATTCTATGCCTCCCCACCTCCTTCCCCTCCCCCACGACCCCCCCCCCCCCACCCCACACCCCCGCCCCCCCCACCCCAACACTATCCCCCAGCCCGCTAAACTGTACCTCCTGCACTGAACCAATATTTTCTGGCTGGGAAATTTGGATGGTCCGGATTGACTCTGTGGTTGTCAACAAATCTGCTGATCCTCTTACACAAAGAGGATTGAGATTAACAAATTGTGCTTGTCCAAGATTAATAAAATTGTGCAGGTGCCATGGGTCTGTTACCTCTGCTGCTGCTGCTACTGTACGTAATAACCTCTGTAGCCGCCAGTGCGAGAAAAGCACAAATTGGCGTGCCCGTGGGAAACTATGATTCGAGCCTGGATCTGTTCACCTCTCGCACACTGCATTTAAGACCTTGTGCCACCAGATTTAATTTAAACCTAAATTAATTGCTGCAATGATAGCAGATTAGTCAATCACAGGCCTGCCTTTTTTCTTTAAGAGCAAAAAGGAAGAAATCATGCTTCTCTCTAAGGTTCATGAATCACAATTAAAGTTGAAGAAATTTGTGACTTGGATCAGTGCCGTTTCTCAGAATATGATTTTTGTTGGAAGTGACCAAAAGAAGCTGGCATGTCGCGATGTGCCTCAGACAATGGCCTCTTCAGAACTGGAGTAGAGCAACCTAACTGATAGAAATGGCGCTAATCCAGTTGTGGAATGCACTGTTTTTGGTGAACTGTGAATGGGACAAATGAGATTTAATGATGAGCTCCTTCAATTGTCGTTGCTCGTTGTTATGGAGTTGCACAACTTAGATTTGGTGAAGGAAGGTAGCCCTCAAACATATTAAAAAGGTCTGCCCAGCTGGGTTGGATTTTCCTGCTTGGCCATTATTATTGGCAGACTGACATTTTCACCGATCCCGTTGATCGTGACTCATTTTTCTGGGTTGAGGGTAATCAGTCATTATGCAAGATACCCTGCCAGTAGGTTTCCCAGTATGATGACAGAGTAATGGAGGAGGCGATGGAACCATCACTGCAGCACCCAGGGGGGTAGTGAAGGAACTTAAAGAGGCTGGGTAGCCCTGAAATCAAATGACATTGCAGCTTATTTACCTTTTTACTCATCTTTAAATTGTGTAACTTCCCCCATGCCTACCATGATTGTTTAAATTATTTTCCTTGACATTTCCAGTGGGCTAAATAGCTGGCTTGTAATGCAGAACAAGGCCAGCAGTGCAGGTTCAAATCCCGTACCGGCCTCCCCAAACAGGTGCCGGACATTGGCGACTAGGGGCTTTTCACAGTAACTTCATTGAAGCCGACTTGTGACAATAATCGATTATTATATTATTATTATTATTGATGCCTCTCCCCAATCTAGATTTCTCTCCCTCTACCCCTGCCCTAAGCCCCAACTATGGCTGTTGCTAGCAATCCCTGCCCTTTTCCAATACCTAGAAATGTCATTGCAATAGGACAACCCAAACTCTCAACTCGTTACTCTCTGCCCTTCTTATCACCAATCCCTTGTGGGTGGGAAATGACAGTGTTGGGGTTGTAATGACTTGCTGTTCATTACTGGAGGGAAAGGTCCTACGAGAAGTGTTTTCTCTCTTCAGTTCAGCGGCCATGAACTTATCCTTAAATGTCATGGTTTCAGCTTCACTGGCTCATTCTGCAGAAATTTAACAGATGACTGGCCTTTAATTGGCTTAAGTCAGGCGTTCTACCCCCATTGGAGTAGAACCCAGAGAGTTGCTGGGCAATAAAATGACTGGTAGTTCTCCAATCCCAGCTGTCACTAGGAGTAGTGATCAATGTTAGGACAGCAGACAGTCCCTGAAGACAAGCAGCAGGAGTCCTGACTCACAGGTAAGCCCAGGGTCCCACAAGGGCCAGATATGTACATAGACCATAGAACATACAGTGCAGAAGGAGACCATTCGGCCCATCAAGTCTGCATCGACCCGCTTAAGCCCTCACTTCCACCCTAATCCCGTAACCCAATAACCCCTCCTAACCATTTGGACACTAAGGGCAATTTATCATGGCCAATCCACCTAACCTGCACGTCTTTGGACTGTGGGAGGAAACCGGAGCACCCGGAGGAAACCCACGCAGACACAGGGAGAACGTGCAGACTCCGTACAGACAGTGACCCAGCGGGGAATCGAACCTGGGACCCTGGCGCTGTGAAGCCACAGTGCTAGCTACTTGTGCTACCGTGCAGCGGGATTGGGATCGACAGGAATGTGTGTATGGGAAATGCGGACATGTTGAAATACCTGTGGGGGATGGTGCGTGACTTGGAGGGAAAATTGGAGGTCTGTTCCCATGCACTTGGTGCCTGCATTCTTCTAGGTGGAAGAGAGCACAGAAAGATTCTGCCAAAGGAGCATTAGTGAGTTGCTGTAGTGAATCTTGTAGATGGTACACGCTGCCGCCATTGTGTGCCAGTGGTGGAGGGAGTGAACTTTTAAGGTAGTGGATAAGGTGTCAATCAATAGGGTTGTTTTCTCCTGGACGTTGTTGAGTTTCTAGAGTGCACTGTAGTCGGAGCTGCAGTCACCCATGTGGTAATATGCCTGTGAATAATATTACATGCACTCAGCAGTGCGACCTCCTTCGTACAGGTGGCATCAGACATCAGTCATGTGGAATCCGGCTATCGGGAGAAGGCTGTAAGGCGTACACAAGGACAATTGCACATAAGGGTAGTTCCAGGAGGGTCCATGTAACTCAATCAGCAACTTGGACTGTATAGAATTCTGATTGTTACCTTACCAGGTATACAGCAATAAATCACCATTCTAGTTAAGTCACCAGCAGTTCTGTAGAATCATTGTAAAGACAAGATCACGGGACACAACAACCCAGACAAGCAGAGAATATCCCTTCACACTTGTGCCTTGTAGATGGTGGAAAGGCTTTGGAGAGACAGGAGGTGAATCACTTACCACAGAATACCTAGCCTGTGACCTGCACTTGTAGCCACAGTATTTATATGGTCGATCCAGATAAGTTTCTTTTAACATTGGCTTTCAGGCTGTTGATGGTGGGCGGGTGGAGAGGGGATGGGTTGTACATGTATGGACATACTCAGCAAAGCTGTATTCTTGGAATGGAGCTTCACTGGACAGGAATGGGAGTCAGTACTAGGACCAAATGCTGCAGCTCTGCTCCTCTGAGCCACAGTTCCATCTAATGAGGCTGTGCTTCATGAGCTGAGCCCTACTGTAATGACAACCTGGTTCTTAAATGAATAAACATGCTCACAATATATTGTTTGTTTTCTTCACAGAACAAGGGGAATGTTTAGCCACAGCCAAAGAGTAGCGTGGCATGGGTTAGCGATTTACTGCTTTAATCAGTAGAACTATCAGGGGAACACAAATGTTTTTGAAGTACGTAGTTACTGGTTACTTAAATATCTTAATCCACCTGTTGTAGCCAGTAGTAAAATTGCCTGGCCTCAAGGAAATCTAACAACACAGCCCTTCTCAGAGCTCCAAGATTATTGCTGTATCTTGGATGTTCTAGTGAGGCTTAGCAATGGAGCAAGAGATGGAGAAGGATGCTCACCTTCAACTAAAAGTACGATGAAACACGAAAGATCAGTCGGGAGAAATCTCTGCTGGAGCACAGCTGCATTCAGTAACAAATATCTTTGATGAGATCTTGGAGAAAAATTTCATCTTCAAAGGTCCCCTGTCCATTATAGAAAGTGCCTAATTTTCAGTTTAGTAATGGCCACCGGGAAATGCAAATGGTGAGGTTAAGAGGTGGGAAGTTTAAAGAACATGTGTTTTCATTTTGCATGGTGGCACAGTAGTTAGCATTGCTGCCTCTCAGCGCCAGCTACCCGGGTTCAATTCAGACCTTGAATGACTGTCTGTGTGGAGTTTGCACTTTCTCCCCATGTCTGCGTGGGTTTCTTCCGGGTGCTCTGGTATCCTCCCACTGTCCAAAGATGTGCAGTTAAGGTGGATTGCCTGTGATAAAATTGCCCCTTGGTGTCCAGGGATGTACAGTTTCGGTGGGGTTAGGGCGGGCGGAGGGTGTGGTGGGCCTGGATAGGGTGCTCTTTCGGAGGATAGTGTGGATTTGATGGACCAAGTGGCTTCCTTCTGCACTGTAGGGATTCTAAGTTGTAGTATTAGGGTGTTCAGGCCGAAAAAATTCATGTGTGGGACTGGCGAAGCAGTGCTTCCCATATGATGCTGTACGAAGAGTCACATGCCAAGGAATTGAAAGGGAGGATGCTCCTGGCTCAGACAGAGCGATGCCTAGTCTTGTACATTGTGAATAGTTACGTTCAGCCAATCAACAGTTATTGTTTAGACATATCCATGTCCTTGCAATATTCCTTAGCCAGTCAAAACCAATATTCAACATATTACAGCTTGCATTTGGATAAATTAATAAGCATCATGCTTGTGTCGCTCAGCTCTATTGAATAGTAATTTGACAATTCCCGATTGAAGGTGCAGTATCAGTGCTGTATTATGGATACAAGCGTGAAGCATGGGCAGAAGTGGTTTTCTGAAATTGTGGAAACCCTTCAGGACAAATATAACTTTCCCTTCTCGATGGCTTGGTAAAATACCGGCAAGCACTTCCTTGGTAAACACGCGAAGGCTTTAAAGCCCCTTTTTCATCTACATTTTGCTGTTTGTCACAGTATTTAACTTGCTGGCCTCCTCCTACCAAGCAGACTATTTGCTTGTGCGGTGAGTAGGATGCCTTGAGGTCCCAAACAGGGCAATCCTTCTTTGTAGCAACCGCTGCAGATGCTCTTCCGAAAGCAGCATCAGAAAAGGAAGGCCCAATTGCAACAAAGCAGCCTATTTAAATTGCAGCTGTATGCTGGATAAACCATTGGCAGCAAAGTGGCCCAATCCAATCTGAAAGCTTGCTGTGCAGTTGAACCAGAAAAATTACCCTCTAATTCTTACGACTATTCAGATTTATTTCAAGTTTAAATGACGATGGGAAGAGGAAATTGAAAAAAACAATGAAATTCTGAGGAAGGTTTCCACTCAAAATGTCCACCGATCTTTCAGGTACCGCTGACCTGTGTACATTAACATAGACACAGAACATAGAGCAGTACAGCACAGCACAGGCCCTTTGGCCCACGATGTTGTGCCGACCACTTATCCTAATCTAAGATCAATCTAACCTACACCCCTTCAATTTACTGCTGTCCATGTGCCTGTCTAAGAGTCGCTTAAATGTCCCTAATGACACTGACTCCACCACCTCTGCTGGCTGTGCATTCCACACACCCACCACTCTCTGTGTAAAGAACCTACCTCTGACATCTCCCCAATACATTCCTCCAATCACCTTAAAATTATGTCCCCTCGTGACAGCCATTTCCGCCCTGGGGAAAAGCCTCTGGCTATCCACTCTATTCATGCCTCTCATCACCTTGTACACCTCTATCAAGTCACCTCTCTTCCTTCTTCGCTCCAGTTAGAAAAATCCTAGCTCCCTCAATCTTTCTTCATAAGACATGCCCTCCAGTCTGGGCAGCATCCTGGTAAATCTCCTCTGTACCTTCTCCAAAGCATCCACATCCTTTCTATAATGAGGCGTCCAGAACGAGACACAATATTCCAAGTTTGATCTAACCAGGGTTTTATAAAGCTGCAGCAAAACCTTGCAGCTCTTAACAACCCTATCAACCTGTGACAACTTTGAGGGATCTATGTACGTGGAACCCAAGATCCCTTTGTTCCTCCACACTTCCAAGAATCCTGCCTTTTACCCTGTATTCAGCATTCACATTTGACTTTCCAAAATGAATCACTTCACATTTACCTAGGTTGAATTCCATCTGCCACTTCTCCTGTTAATGCCCTTTGTAACCTGCAACAGGCCTCAACACTACCTACAACTACACCAACCTTTGCGTCATAGGCAAACTTACTAACCCACCCTTCCACTTCCTCATCCAAGTCATTTACAAAAACCACAAAGAGCAAGGTCCCAGAACAGATCCCTGCGGGACACCACTGGTCACCGACCTCCAGGCGGAATACTTTCCATCCACTACCACCCGCTGTCTTCTTTCGGCCAGCCAATTCTGTATCCAGACAGCCAAATTTCCCTGTATCCCATGCCCCTGACTTTCTGAATGAGCCTACCATGGGGAACCTTATCAAATGCCTTACTGAAATCCATATACACCACATCCACTGCCTGTCCTTTATCAATGTGTCACGTCATATCCTCAAAGAATTCAACGAGGTTTGTGAGGCATGACCTGCCCCTCACAAAGCCATGCTGACTATCTTTAATCAAACTATGTTTTCTAAATAATCATAAATCCTATCTCTCAGAATCCTTTCCAGTATTTTGCTCGCCACAGACGTAAGACTGACTGGTCTGTAATTCCCAGGAATTTCCCTATTCTCTTTCCTGAACTTGGGAAAAACATTCGCCTCCCTCCAGTCATCCGGTGCTACTCCAGTGGAGAGTGAGGATGTAAAGATCAGTGCCAACGGCACAGCAATCTCCTCCCTTGCTTCCCGTAGCAACCTTGGGTATATCCCCTCTGGCCCAGGGGACTTATCTATCCTGATGCTTTTCAAAATTTCCAGCACATCCTCCTTCTTAATATCATTCTGTTCGAGCCTATTAACCTGTTCATGCTGTTCTCACGAGCATCAAGGTCCCTCTCTCTAGTAAATACTGAAGCAAAATATTCATTTCGGGCCTCCTCTATATCCTCAGACCCTAGGCACAAGTTCCCTCCACTATACCTGATCAGCCCTACTTTCACTCTGATCATCCTCTTATTTCTCACATAAGTGTAGAATGCCTTGGGGTTTCCATAATCCTTCCCGCTAGGGCTTTTTCATGCCCCCTTCTAGCTCTCCACAGTCCATTTTTGAGTTCCTTCTTGGCTACCTTGTAACCCTCTAGAGCCGTGCCAGATCCTTGCTTCCTCAACCTTACGTAAGCTTCCTTCTTCCTCTTGACTAGAAGCTCCACTTCACCTTACCATTCAAGGCTCCTTCACCTTACCATTCCTTCCTTGGCTCAGTGGGACAAAAATATCCAAGACTCGCAGCAAGTGCTCCTTTAACAATCCCCACATTACTGTTGTGCATATCCCTGAGAACATCTGTTCCCAATTTATGCTCCCCAGCTCCTGTCAAATTGTAATATAATTCCCCTCCCCCAATTAAATACCTTCCCATACTGTCTGTTCCTATCCCTCTCCATGACTACGGTAAAGGTCAAGGAGTTGTGGTCACTGTCACCGAAATGCTCTCCCACCAAGACATCTGACACCTGGCCAGGTTCGTTGCCAAGCACCAAATGCAATATGGCCTCCCCCGTAGTCGGCCTATCTATATATTGAGTCAGGAATCCTTCCTGGACACATCTGACAAAATCTGCTCCATCTAAACCATTTGCACTAAGGAGGTGCCAGTCAATATTAGGGAAGTTGAATTCACCCATGACAACAACTCTGTTTTGTCTGCACCTTTCCAAGATCTGCAGCCCAATCTGTTCCTCCATCTCTCTGTTGCTATTGGGGGGGTCTATAGAAAACTCCCAATAAAGTGACTGCGCCTTTCTTGTTTCTGACTTCCACCCATACTGACTCAGTAGACAAACCCTCCCCGACAACTTCCTTTTCTGCAACTGTGATGCACTCTCTAATTAACAGTCCCTCTCCCCCTCCTCTTTTACCTCCCTCCCTATTCGTCTTAAAACATCTAAACCCCGGAACGTCTAACAACCATTCCGGCCCCTGTGAAATCCATGTCCCCATAATGGCCACAACATTGTAGTTCCAAGTACTGATCCATGCTCTAAGTTCATTCCCTTATTCCTGATACCCCTTGCATTGAAACAGACACACTTTAACCCATTCCACTGAGTGCAACTTTGCCCTATCAACTGTCTATCCTTCCTTACAGACTCGCTGCATACTATTTCTGCCCGTTCAACAGCTACCCTATCCTCCGATCCGTAGCTCTGGTTCCCATCCCCCTGCCAAACTAGTTTAAACCCTCCCGAGGAGCTCAAGCAAACCTCCCGCCCAGGATATTGGTGGCCTTCCTGTGTAGGTGCAACCCGTCCCTCATGTACAGGTCCCACCTTCCCCAGAAGGCATCCCAATGATTTACAGATATGAAGCCTTCTCTCCTGCACCAGCCCTGTAGCCACGTGTTCAGCTGCATTCGCTATAGCTTCCAACCTAACTCCCTAAAATCATTTTTTAGATCCATGGGCAGCACCGTAACACAGTGGTTAGCACAGTTGCTTCACAGCTCCAGGGTCCCAGGTTCGATTCCCGGCTTGGGTCACTCTCTGTGAGGAGTCTGCACGTTCTCCCCGTGTTTGCGTGCGTTTCCGGTTTCCTCCGGGGGCTCCGGTTTCCTCCCACAGTCCAAAGATGTGCAGGTTAGGTGGATTGGCCATGCTAAATTGCACTTAGTGTCCAAAAGGTTGGGTGGAGTTGCTTGGTGATGGGGATAGGGTGGATGTGTGAGCTTGGGTAGGATGCTCTTTCCAAGGACCGGTGCAGACTCAATTTGCTGAATGGCCTCCCTCTGCACTGTAATTGTGATCTGGTCGCTAGGCTCCGCCCTCCGGATACTGGTCCCGCAATTCCCGGCTGCTCCTGGGGTTCCTGTAAAGCCAAGTTCCCGAACGACAATCGCGCTCTGTCACTGTTACCCTGCCGTACTCCTCGGACTCTTTCATTCAGTCACTGCCGCCCTCCTCAAGCTCTTTCACTGTTTCCCTGTCGTTCTCCTTGCGCTCTTTCAGTGAGTCCCTGCCGCTCTCCTCGCGCTCTTTCACTGTGTCTCTGCCGTTCTCCTCGCGCTCATTTGCTGAGTCCCTGCCGCTCTCCTCGCGCACTTTCACTGTTTCCTTGCCGTTCTCCTCGCGCTCTTTCATTGAGTCCCTGCGGCTCTCCTCGGACTCTTTCACTGTGTCCCTGCCGTTCTCCTTGCGCTCTTTCATTGAGTCGCTGCCACTCTCCTCGCGCTCTTTCACTGTTTTCCTGCCGCTCTCCTCACGCTCTTTCATTGAGTCCCTGCCGCTCTCCTCGCGCTCTTTCACTGTTTCCCTGCCGTTCTCCTCGCGCTCTTTCATTGAGTCCCTGCGTCTCTCCTCGTGCTCTTTCACTGTGACCCTGCCGCTCTGCTCGCCGTTCACTGAGTCCCTGCCGCTCTCCTCGCGCTCTTTCACTGTTTCCCTGCCGTTCTCGTCGCGCTCTTTCATTGAGTCCCTGCGGCTCTCCTCGTGCTCTTTCACTGAGACCCTGCCGCTCTGCTCGCCCTCTTTCACTGAGTCCCTGCCGCTCTCCTCGCGCTTTTTCACTGTTGTCCTGCCGTTCTCCTCGCGCTCTTTCATTGAGTCCCTGCCGCTCTCCTCGCGCTCTTTCACTGTTTCCCTGCCGCTCTAATCGCGCTCTTTCATTGAGTCACTGCCGCTCTCCTCATGCTCTTTCACTGTGTCCCTGCCGCTCTCCTCACGCTCTTTCAATGAGTCCCTGCCGCTCTCCTCGTGCTATTTCACTGTGTCCCTGCCGCTCTCCTCATGCTCTTTCACTGTGTGCCTGCCGCTCTCCTCGTGCTCTTTCACTCTGTCCCTGCCGCTCCCCTCACGCTCTTTCACTGAGTCCCTGCCGCTCTCCTCGCGCTCTTTCATTGTGTACCTGCCGCCACCCTCGCTCTCTTTCATTGAGTCCCTGCCGCTCACCTCGTGCTCTTTCACTGCGTCCCTGCCGCTCTCCACGTGCTCTTTCACTGTGTCCCTGCCGCTCTCCTCACGCTCTTTCACTGTGTCCCTGCCGCTCTCCTTGCGCACTTTCACTGAGTCCCCGCCTCTCTCCTCACGCTCTTTCACTGTGTACCTGCCGCTCTCCTCGCGCACTTTCACTGAGTCCCCGCCTCTCTCCTCACGCTCTTTCACTGTGTCCCTGCCGCTCTCCTCGTGCACTTTCACTGTGTCCCTGCCTCTCTCCTCGCGCTCTTTCATTGAGTTCCTGCGGCTCTCCTCGTGCTCTTTCACTGTGACCCTGCCGCTCTGCTCGCCGTTCACTGAGTCCCTGCCGCTCTCCTCACGCTCTTTCACTGTTTCCCTGCCGTTCTCGTCGCGCTCTTTCATTGAGTCCCTGCGGCTCTCCTCGTGCTCTTTCACTGAGACCCTGCCGCTCTGCTCGCCCTCTTTCACTGAGTCCCTGCCGCTCTCCTCGCGCTCTTTCACTGTTTCCCTGCCGTTCTCCTCGCGCTCTTTCATTGAGTCCCTGCCGCTCTCCTCGCGCTCTTTCACTGTTTCCCTGCCGCTCTAATCGCGCTCTTTCATTGAGTCCCTGCCGCTCTCCTCATGCTCTTTCACTGTGTCCCTGCCGCTCTCCTCACGCTCTTTCAATGAGTCCCTGCCGCTCTCCTCGTGCTCTTTCACTGTGTCCCTGCCGCTCTCCTCATGCTCTTTCACTGTGTGCCTGCCGCTCTCCTCGTGCTCTTTCACTCTGACCCTGCCGCTCCCCACACGCTCTTTCACTGAGTCAAAGAACAAAGAACAAAGAACAAAGAAATGTACAGCACAGGAACAGGCCCTTCGGCCCTCCAAGCCCGTGCCGACCATACTGCCCGACTAAACTACAATCTTCTACACTTCCTGGGTCCGTATCCTTCTATTCCCATCCTATTCATATATTTGTCAAGATGCCCCTTAAATGTCCCTATCGTCCCTGCCTCCACTACCTCCTCCGGTAGTGAGTTCCAGGCACCCACTACCCTCTGCGTAAAAAACTCGCCTCGTACATCTACTCTAAACTTTGCCCCTCTCACCTTAAACCTATGCCCCCTAGTAATTGACCCCTCTACCCTGGGGAAAAGCCTCTGACTATCCACTCTGTCTATGCCCCTCATAATTTTGTATACCTCTATCAGGTCGCCCCTCAACCTCCTTCGTTCCAGTGAGAACAAACCGAGTTTATTCAATCGCTCCTCATAGCTTATGCCCTCCATACCAGGCAACATTCTGGTAAATCTCTTCTGCACCCTCTCTAAAGCCTCCACATCCTTCTGGTAGTGTGGCGACCAGAATTGAACACTATACTCCAAGTGTGGCCTAACTAAGGTTCTATACAGCTGCAACATGACTTGCCAATTCTTATACTCAATGCCCCGGCCAATGAAGGCAAGCATGCCGTATGCCTTCTTGACTACCTTCTCCACCTGTGTAGCCCCTTTCAGTGATCTGTGGACCTGTACTCCTAGATCTCTTTGACTTTCAATACTCTTGAGGGTTCTACCATTCACTGTATATTCCCTACCTGCATTAGCCCTCCCAAAATGCATTACCTCACATTTGTCCAGGTTAAACTCCATCTGCCATCTCTCCGCCCAAGTCTCCAGACAATCTAAATCCTGCTGTATCCTCAGACAGTCCTCATCGCTATCCGCAATTCCACCAACCTTTGTGTCGTCTGCAAACTTACTAATCAGACCAGTTACATTTTCCTCCAAATCATTTATATATACTACAAAGAGCAAAGGTCCCAGCACTGATCCCTGTGGAACACCACTGGTCACAGCCCTCCAATTAGAAAAGCATCCCTCCATTGCTACCCTCTGCCTTCTATGGCCTAGCCAGTTCTGTATCCACCTTGCCAGTTCACCCCTGATCCCGTGTGACTTCACCTTTTGTACTAGTCTACCATGAGGGACCTTGTCAAAGGCCTTACTGAAGTCCATATAGACAACATCTACTGCCCTACCTGCATCAATCATCTTAGTGACCTCCTCGAAAAACTCTATCAAGTTAGTGAGACACGACCTCCCCTTCACAAAACCGTGCTGCCTCTCACTAATACGTCCATTTGCTTCCAAATGGGAGTAGATCCTGTCTCGAAGAATTCTCTCCAGTAATTTCCCTACCACTGAAGTAAGGCTCACCGGCCTGTAGTTCCCGGGATTATCCCTGCCACCCTTCTTAAACAGAGGAACAACATTGGCTATTCTCCAGTCCTCCGGGACATCCCCTGAAGACAGCGAGGATCCAAAGATTTCTGTCAAGGCCTCAGCAATTTCCTCTCCAGCCTCCTTCAGTATTCTGGGGTAGATCCCATCCGGCCCTGGGGACTTATCTACCTTAATATTTTTTAAGACACCCAACACCTCGTCTTTTTGGATCACAATGTGACCCAGGCTATCTACACCCCCTTCTCCAGACTCAACATCTACCAATTCCTTCTCTTTGGTGAATACTGATGCAAAGTATTCATTTAGTACCTCGCCCATTTCCTCTGGCTCCACACATAGATTCCCTTGCCTATCCTTCAGTGGGCCAACCCTTTCCCTGGCTACCCTCTTGCTTTTTATGTAAGTGTAAAAAGCCTTGGGATTTTCCTTAACCCTATTTGCCAATGACTTTTCATGACCCCTTCTAGCCCTCCTGACTCCCTGCTTAAGTTCCTTCCTACTTTCCTTATATGCCACACAGGCTTCGTCTGTTCCCAGCCTTTTAGCCCTGACAAATGCCTCCTTTTTCTTTTTGACGAGGCCTACAATATCATTCGTCATCCAAGGTTCCCGAAAATTGCCGTATTTGTCTTTCTTCCTCACAGGAACATGCCTGTCCTGTATTCCTATCAACTGACACTTGAAAGCCTCCCACATGTCAGATGTTGATTTGCCCTCAAACATCCGCCCCCAATCTATGCTCTTCAGTTCCCGCCTAATATTGTTATAATTAGCCTTCCCCCAATTTAGCACATTCATCCTCGGACCACTCTTATCCTTGTCCACCAGTACTTTAAAACTTACTGAATTGTGGTCACTGTTACCGAAATGCTCCCCTACTGAAACATCTACCACCTGGCCGGGCTCATTCCCCAATACCAGGTCCAGTACCGCCTCTTCCCTAGTTGGACTGTTTACATATTGTTTTAAGAAGCCCTCCTGGATGCTCCTTACAAACTCTGCCCCGTCTAAGCCCCTGGCACTAAGTGAGTCCCAGTCAATATTGGGGAAGTTGAAGTCTCCCATCACCACAACCCTGTTGTTTTTACTCTTTTCCAAAATCTGTCTACCTATCTGCTCCTCTATCTCCCGCTGGCTGTTGGGAGGCCTGTAGTATACCCCCAACATTGTGACTGCACCCTTCTTATTCCTGATCTCTACCCATATAGCCTCACTGCCCTCTGAGGTGTCCTCTCGCTGTATAGCTGTGATACTCTCCTGAACAAGTAGCGCAACTCCGCCTCCCCTTTTACATCCCCCTCTATCCCGCCTGAAACATCTAAATCCTGGAACGTTTAGCTGCCAATCCTGCCCTTCCCTCAACCAGGTCTCTGTAATGGCAACAACATCATAGTTCCAAGTAGTAATCCAAGCTCTAAGTTCATCTGCCTTACCCGTAATGCTCCTTGCATTAAAACATATGCACTTCAGGCCACCAGACCCGCTGTGTTCAGCAACTTCTCCCCGTCTGCTCTGCCTCAGAGCCACACTGTCCATATTCCCTAGTTCTCCCTCAACGCTCTCACCTTCTGACCTATTGCTCCCGTGCCCACCCCCCTGCCATACTAGTTTCAACCCTCCCGTGTGACACTAGCAAATCTCGCGGCCAGGATATTTATGCCTCTCCGGTTTAGATGCAACCCGTCCATCTTATACAGGTCACACCTGCCCCGGAAGAGCTCCCAGTGGTCCAGATAACCGAAACCCTCCCTCCTACACCAGCTGTTTAGCCACGTGTTTGTCTGCTCTATCTTCCTATTTCTAGCCTCACTGGCACGTGGCACAGGGAGTAATCCCGAGATTACAACCCTCGAGGTCCTGTCTTTTAACTTTCTGCCTAGCTCCCTGAACTCCTGCTGCAGGACCTGCAGGAGTCCCTGCCGCTCTCCTCGTGCTCTTTCACTGTGTCCCTGCCGCTCTCCTTGTGCTCTTTCAATGTGTCCCTGCCGCTCTCCTCACGATCTTTCATTGTGTACCTGCCGCCACCCTCGCTCTCTTTCATTGAGTCCCTGCCGCTCACCTCGTGCTCTTTCACTGCGTCCCTGCCGCTCTCCACGTACTCTTTCACTGTGTCCCTGCCGCTCGCCTCACGCTCTTTCACTGTGTCCCTGCCGCTCTCTTCACGTACTTTCACTGAGTCCCCGCCTCTCTCCTCACGCTCTTTCAATGTGTCCCTGCCGCTCTCCTCACGATCTTTCATTGTGTACCTGCCGCCACCCTCGCTCTCTTTCATTGAGTCCCTGCCGCTCACCTCGTGCTCTTTCACTGCGTCCCTGCCGCTCTCCACGTACTCTTTCACTGTGTCCCTGCCGCTCGCCTCACGCTCTTTCACTGTGTCCCTGCCGCTCTCTTCACGCACTTTCACTGAGTCCCCGCCTCTCTCCGCACGCTCTTTTACTGTGTCCCTGCCGCTCTCCTCGTGCACTTTCACTGTGTCCCTGCCTCTCTCCTCACGCTCTTTCACTGTGCCCCTGCCGCTCTCCTTGCGCACTTTCACTGTGTCCCTGCCGCTCCACTTGCGCTCTTTCACTGAGTCCCTGCCCCTCTCCTCGCGCACTTTCACTGTGTCCCTGCTGCTCTCCTCGCGCTCTTTCACTGTGTCCCTGCCGCTCTCCTCGTGCTCTTTCACTGTGTCCCTGCCGCTCTCCTCGTGCCCTTTCACTGTGTCCCTGGACTCTCCTCACGGTCTTTCACTGTGTCCCTGCCACTCTCCTTGCACTTTTTCACCGTGTCCCTGCCACTCTGCTTGCGGTCTTTCATTGAGGCCCTGCCACTCTCCTCACGTCCTTTCTTTGAGTCCCTGCCGCTCTCTTACGCTCTTTCACTGAGTCCCTGCCGCTCTACTCGCGCTCTTTCACTGATTCCCGGCCGCTCTCTTCGCACTCTTTCACTGTGTCCCTGCCGCACCCGTCGTGCTCTTTCACTGAGTCCCTGCCGCTCTCCTCACGCTCTTTCATTGAGTCCCTGCCGCTCTCCTCGTGCTCTTTCACTGTGTCCCCGCTGCTCTCCTTGCGCTCTTTCACTGTGTCCCCACCGCTCTCCTCACGCTCTTTCATTGAGTCCCTGCCGTTCTCCTCGTGCTCTTTCATTGAGTCCCTGCCGCTCTCCTCGCGCTATTTCACTGTGTCCCTGCCACTCTCCTCGCGCTCTTTCACTGTGTCCCTGCCACTCTCCTCGCGCTCTTTTACTGTGTCCCTGCCGCTCTTCTCGCGCTCTTTCACTGTGTACCTGCCGCACTCCATCGCGTCACTCTGTCCGTGCTCTTTCATTGAGTCCCTGCTCGTGCTCGTTCACTGTGTCCCTCCCTCTCTGCTCGCTCTCTTTCACTGAGTCCCTGTCACTCTCCACGCGCTCTTTCACTGTGTCCCCGCCTCTCTCCTCACGCCCTTTCACTGTGTCCCTGCCGCTCTCCTCGTGCACTTTCACTGTGTCCCTGCCTCTCTCCTCACGCTCTTTCACTGTGCCCCTGCCGCTCTCCTTGCGCACTCTCACTGTGTCCCTGCCGCTCCACTTGCGCTCTTTCACTGAGTCCCTGCCGCTCTCCTCGCGCACTTTCACTGTGTCCCTGCTGCTCTCCTCGCGCTCTTTCACTGTGTCCCTGCCGCTCTCCTCGTGCTCTTTCACTGTGTCCCTGCCGCTCTCCTCGTGCCCTTTCACTGTGTCCCTGGACTCTCCTCACGGTCTTTCACTGTGTCCCTGCCACTCTCCTTGCACTTTTTCACCGTGTCCCTGCCACTCTGCTTGCGGTCTTTCATTGAGTCCCTGCCACTCTCCTCACGATCTTTCATTGTGTACCTGCCGCCACCCTCGCTCTCTTTCATTGAGTCCCTGCCGCTCTCCTCGCGCTATTTCACTGTGTCCCTGCCACTCTCCTCGCGCCCTTTCACTGTGTCCCTGCCACTCTCCTCGCGCTCTTTTACTGTGTCCCTGCCGCTCTTCTCGCGCTCTTTCACTGTGTACCTGCCGCACTCCATCGCGTCACTCTGTCCGTGCTCTTTCATTGAGTCCCTGCTCGTGCTCGTTCACTGTGTCCCTCCCTCTCTGCTCGCTCTCTTTCACTGAGTCCCTGTCACTCTCCGCGCGCTCTTTCACTGTGTCCCCGCCTCTCTCCTCACGCTCTTTCACTGTGTCCCTGCCGCTCGCCTCACGCTCTTTCACTGTGTCCCTGCCGCTCTCTTCGCGCACTTTCACTGAGTCCCCGTCTCTCTCCTCACGCTCTTTCACTGTGTACCTGCCGCTCTCCTCGCGCACTTTCACTGAGTCCCCGCCTCTCTCCTCACGCTCTTTTACTGTGTCCCTGCCACTCTCCTCGTGCACTTTCACTGTGTCCCTGCCTCTCTCCTCACGCTCTTTCACTGTGCCCCTGCCGCTCTCCTTGCGCACTTTCACTGTGTCCCTGCCGCTCCACTTGCGCTCTTTCACTGAGTCCCTGCCCCTCTCCTCGCGCACTTTCACTGTGTCCCTGCTGCTCTCCTCGCGCTCTTTCACTGTGTCCCTGCCGCTCTCCTCGTGCTCTTTCACTGTGTCCCTGCCGCTCTCCTCGTGCCCTTTCACTGTGTCCCTGGACTCTCCTCACGGTCTTTCACTGTGTCCCTGCCACTCTCCTTGCACTTTTTCACCGTGTCCCTGCCACTCTGCTTGCGGTCTTTCATTGAGTCCCTGCCACTCTCCTCACGTCCTTTCATTGAGTCCCTGCCGCTCTCTTACGCTCTTTCACTGAGTCCCTGCCGCTCTACTCGCGCTCTTTCACTGATTCCCGGCCGCTCTCTTCGCACTCTTTCACTGTGTACCTGCCGCACCCGTCGTGCTCTTTCACTGAGTCCCTGCCGCTCTCCTCACGCTCTTTCATTGAGTCCCTGCCGCTCTCCTCGTGCTCTTTCACTGTGTCCCCACTGCTCTCCTTGCACTCTTTCACTGTGTCCCCACCGCTCTCCTCACGCTCTTTCATTGAGTCCCTGCCGCTCTCCTCGCGCTATTTCACTGTGTCCCTGCCACTCTCCTCGCGCTCTTTCACTGTGTCCCTGCCACTCTCCTCGCGCTCTTTTACTGTGTCCCTGCCGCTCTTCTCGCGCTCTTCCACTGTGTACCTGCCGCACTCCATCGCGTCACTCTGTCCGTGCTCTTTCATTGAGTCCCTGCTCGTGCTCGTTCACTGTCTCCCTCCCTCTCTGCTCGCTCTCTTTTACTGAGTCCCTGTCACTCTCCGCGCGCTCTTTCACTGTGTCTCCGCCTCTCTCCTCACGCTCTTTCACTGTGTCCCTGCCGCTCTCCTCGTGCACTTTCACTGTGTCCCTGCCTCTCTCCTCACGCTCTTTCACTGTGTCCCTGCCGCTCTCCTCGTGCTCTTTCACTGTGTCCCCACTGCTCTCCTTGCACTCTTTCACTGTGTCCCCACCGCTCTCCTCACGCTCTTTCATTGAGTCCCTGCCGTTCTCCTCGTGCTCTTTCATTGAGTCCCTGCCGCTCTCCTCGCGCTATTTCACTGTGTCCCTGCCACTCTCCTCGCGCTCTTTCACTGTGTCCCTGCCACTCTCCTCGCGCTCTTTTACTGTGTCCCTGCCGCTCTTCTCGCGCTCTTTCACTGTGTACCTGCCGCACTCCATCGCGTCACTCTGTCCGTGCTCTTTCATTGAGTCCCTGCTCGTGCTCGTTCACTGTCTCCCTCCCTCTCTGCTCGCTCTCTTTTACTGAGTCCCTGTCACTCTCCGCGCGCTCTTTCACTGTGTCTCCGCCTCTCTCCTCACGCTCTTTCACTGTGTCCCTGCGGCTCTCCTCGCGCTATTTCACTGTGTCCCTGCCGCTCTCCTCGTGCTCTTTCACTGTGTCCCTGCCGCTCTCCTCGTGCCCTTTCACTGTGTCCCTGGACTCTCCTCACGGTCTTTCACTGTGTCCCTGCCACTCTCCTTGCACTTTTTCACCGTGTCCCTGCCACTCTGCTTGCGGTCTTTCATTGAGTCCCTGCCACTCTCCTCACGCCCTTTCATTGAGTCCCTGCCGCTCTCTTACGCTCTTTCACTGAGTCCCTGCCGCTCTACTCGCGCTCTTTCACTGATTCCCTGCCGCTCTCTTCGCACTCTTTCACTGTGTCCCTGCCGCACCCCTCGTGCTCTTTCACTGAGTCCCTGCCGCTCTCCTCACGCTCTTTCATTGAGTCCCTGCCGCTCTCCTCGTGCTCTTTCACTGTGTCCCCGCTGCTCTCCTCGCGCTCTTTCACTGTGTCCCCACCGCTCTCCTCGCGCTCTTTCATTGAGTCCCTGCCGTTCCCCTCGTGCTCTTTCATTGAGTCCCTGCCGCTCTCCTCGCGCTATTTCACTGTGTCCCTGCCGCTCTCCTCGCGCTCTTTCACTGTGTCCCTGCCACTCTCCTCGCGCTCTTTTACTGTGTCCCTGCCGCTCTTCTCGCGCTCTTTCACTGTGTACCTGCCGCACTCCATCGCGTCACTCTGTCCGCGCTCTTTCATTGAGTCCCTGCTCGTGCTCGTTCACTGTGTCTCTCCCTCTCTGCTCGCTCTCTTTCACTGAGTCCCTGTCACTCTCCGCGCGCTCTTTCACTGTGTCCCTGCCGCTCTCCTCACGCTCTTTCACTGTCCCTGCCGCTCTCCTCGCGCTCTTTCATTGCGACCCTGCCGCTCTCCTCGTGCTCTTTCACTGTGTCCCTGCCTCTCTGCTCGCTCTCTTTCACTGAGTCCCTGCCGCTCTTCTCTCTCTCTTTCACTGTGTCCCTGCCGCTCTCCTCGCGCTCTGTCATTGAGTTCCTGCCGCTCTCCTCGCGCTCTTTGACTGAGTCCCTGCCTCTCTCCTCGTGCTATTTAACTGAGTCCCTGCCGCTCTCCTCGCGCTCTTTCACAGTGTACCTGCCGTTCTCCTCGTGCTCTTTCACTGTGTCCCTGCCGCTCTCCTCGCGCTCTTTCACTGTGTCCCTGCCGCTCTCCTTGCCCTCTTTCACTGTGTCCCTGCCGCTCTCCTCACGCATTTTCACTGAGTCCCCGCCTCTCTCCTTGCGCTCTTTCATTGAGTCCCTGCCGCTCTCCTCGCGCTCTTTCACTGTGTCCCTGCTGCTCTCCTCACGCTCTTTCACTGTGTCCCTGCCGCTCTGCTCGTGCTCTTTCACCCTCTCCCTGCCGTTCACCTCACGCTCTTTCACTGTGTCCCTGCCGCTCTCCTCGCGCTCTTTCACTGAGTCCCTGCCGCTCTCCTCGTGCTCTTTCACCGTGTCCCTGCCGCTCACCTCACGCTCTTTCACTGTATACCTGCCGTTCTCCTCGCGCTCGTTCACTGAGTCCCTACCGCTCTCCTCACACTCTTTCACTGGGTAGCTGCCGCTCTCCTCGCGCTCTTTCACCGTGTCCCTGCTGCTCTACTCACACTCTTTCACTCTGTCCCCGCCACGCTCCTTGCGCTCTTTCACTGTGCACCTGCCGCTCTCCTCACGCTCTTTCACTGTGTGCCTGTCGTTCTCCTCGCGATCTTTCACTGTGTCCCTGCCGCTCTCCTCACGCTCTTTCACTGTGTTCCTGCCGCTCTCCTCGTGCACTTTCACTGTGTCCCTGCCTCTCTCCTCGCGCTCTTTCATTGAGTCCCTGCGGCTCTCCTCGTGCTCTTTCACTGTGACCCTGCCGCTCTGCTCGCCGTTCACTGAGTCCCTGCCGCTCTCCTCACGCTCTTTCACTGTTTCCCTGCCGTTCTCGTCGCGCTCTTTCATTGAGTCCCTGCGGCTCTCCTCGTGCTCTTTCACTGAGAACCTGCCGCTCTGCTCGCCCTCTTTCACTGAGTCCCTGCCGCTCTCCTCGCGCTCTTTCACTGTTTCCCTGTCGTTCTCCTCGCGCTCTTTCATTGAGTCCCTGCCGCTCTCCTCGCCCTCTTTCACTGTTTCCCTGCCGCTCTAGTCGCGCTCTTTCATTGAGTCCCTGCCGCTCTCCTCATGCTCTTTCACTGTGTCCCTGCCGCTCTCCTCACGCTCTTCCAATGAGTCCCTGCCGCTCTCCTCGTGCTCTTTCACTGTGTCCCTGCCGCTCTCCTCATGCTCTTTCACTGTGTGCCTGCCGCTCTCCTCGTGCTCTTTCACTCTGACCCTGCCGCTCCCCTCACGCTCTTTCACTGAGTCCCTGCCGCTCTCCTCGTGCTCTTTCACTGTGTCCCTGCCGCTCTCATTGTGCTCTTTCAATGTGTCCCTGCCGCTCTCCTCACGATCTTTCATTGTGTACCTGCCGCCACCCTCGCTCTCTTTCATTGAGTCCCTGCCGCTCACCTCGTGCTCTTTCACTGCGTCCCTGCCGCTCTCCACGTGCTCTTTCACTGTGTCCCTGCCGCTCGCCTCACGCTCTTTCACTGTGTCCCTGCCGCTCTCTTCGCGCACTTTCACTGAGTCCCCGCCTCTCTCCTCACGCTCTTTCACTGTGTACCTGCCGCTCTCCTCGCGCACTTTCACTGAGTCCCCGCCTCTCTCCTCACGCTCTTTTACTGTGTCCCTGCCGCTCTCCTCGTGCACTTTCACTGTGTCCCTGCCTCTCTCCTCACGCTCTTTCACTGTGCCCCTGCCGCTCTCCTTGCGCACTTTCACTGTGTCCCTGCCGCTCCACTTGCGCTCTTTCACTGAGTCCCTGCCGCTCTCCTCGCGCACTTTCACTGTGTCCCTGCTGATCTCCTCGCGCTCTTTCACTGTGTCCCTGCCGCTCTCCTCGTGCTCTTTCACTGTGACCCTGCCGCTCTCCTCGTGCCCTTTCACTGTGTCCCTGGACTCTCCTCACGGTCTTTCACTGTGTCCCTGCCACTCTCCTTGCACTTTTTCACCGTGTCCCTGCCACTCTGCTTGCGGTCTTTCATTGAGTCCCTGCCACTCTCCTCACGTCCTTTCATTGAGTCCCTGCCGCTCTCTTACGCTCTTTCACTGAGTCCCTGCCGCTCTACTCGCGCTCTTTCACTGATTCCCGGCCGCTCTCTTCGCACTCTTTCACTGTGTCCCTGCCGCACCCGTCGTGCTCTTTCACTGAGTCCCTTCCGCTCTCCTCACGCTCTTTCATTGAGTCCCTGCCGCTCTCCTCGTGCTCTTTCATTGAGTCCCTGCCGCTCTACTCGCGCTCTTTCACTGATTCCCGGCCGCTCTCTTCGCACTCTTTCACTGTGTCCCCGCTGCTCTCCTCGCGCTCTTTCACTGTGTCCCCACCGCTCTCCTCACGCTCTTTCATTGAGTCCCTCCGTTCTCCTCGTGCTCTTTCATTGAGTCCCTGCCGCTCTCCTCGCGCTATTTCACTGTGTCCCTGCCACTCTCCTCGCGCTCTTTCACTGTGTCCCTGCCACTCTCCTCGCGCTCTTTTACTGTGTCCCTGCCGCTCTTCTCGCGCTCTTTCACTGTGTACCTGCCGCACTCCATCGCGTCACTCTGTCCGTGCTCTTTCATTGAGTCCCTGCTCGTGCTCGTTCACTGTGTCCCTCCCTCTCTGCTCGCTCTCTTTCACTGAGTCCCTGTCACTCTCCGCGCGCTCTTTCACTGTGTCCCCGCCTCTCTCCTCACGCTCTTTAACTGTGTCCCTGCCGCTCTCCTCGTGCACTTTCACTGTGTCCCTGCCTCTCTCCTCACGCTCTTTCACTGTGCCCCTGCCGCTCTCCTTGCGCACTCTCACTGTGTCCCTGCCGCTCCACTTGCGCTCTTTCACTGAGTCCCTGCCGCTCTCCTCGCGCACTTTCACTGTGTCCCTGCTGCTCTCCTCATGCTCTTTCACTGTGTGCCTGCCGCTCTCCTCGTGCTCTTTCACTCTGACCCTGCCGCTCCCCTCACGCTCTTTCACTGAGTCCCTGCCGCTCTCCTCGTGCTCTTTCACTGTGTCCCTGCCGCTCTCATTGTGCTCTTTCAATGTGTCCCTGCCGCTCTCCTCACGATCTTTCATTGTGTACCTGCCGCCACCCTCGCTCTCTTTCATTGAGTCCCTGCCGCTCACCTCGTGCTCTTTCACTGCGTCCCTGCCGCTCTCCACGTGCTCTTTCACTGTGTCCCTGCCGCTCGCCTCACGCTCTTTCACTGTGTCCCTGCCGCTCTCTTCGCGCACTTTCACTGAGTCCCCGCCTCTCTCCTCACGCTCTTTTACTGTGTCCCTGCCGCTCTCCTCGTGCACTTTCACTGTGTCCCTGCCTCTCTCCTCACGCTCTTTCACTGTGCCCCTGCCGCTCTCCTTGCGCACTTTCACTGTGTCCCTGCCGCTCCACTTGCGCTCTTTCACTGAGTCCCTGCCGCTCTCCTCGCGCACTTTCACTGTGTCCCTGCTGCTCTCCTCGCGCTCTTTCACTGTGTCCCTGCCGCTCTCCTCGTGCTCTTTCACTCTGACTCTGCCGCTCCCCTCACGCTCTTTCACTGAGTCCCTGCCGCTCTCCTCGTGCTCTTTCACTGTGTCCCTGCCGCTCTCATTGTGCTCTTTCAATGTGTCCCTGCCGCTCTCCTCACGATCTTTCATTGTGTACCTGCCGCCACCCTCGCTCTCTTTCATTGAGTCCCTGCCGCTCACCTCGTGCTCTTTCACTGCGTCCCTGCCGCTCTCCACGTGCTCTTTCACTGTGTCCCTGCCGCTCGCCTCACGCTCTTTCACTGTGTCCCTGCCGCTCTCTTCGCGCACTTTCACTGAGTCCCCGCCTCTCTCCTCACGCTCTTTCACTGTGTACCTGCCGCTCTCCTCGCGCACTTTCACTGAGTCCCCGCCTCTCTCCTCACGCTCTTTTACTGTGTCCCTGCCGCTCTCCTCGTGCACTTTCACTGTGTCCCTGCCTCTCTCCTCACGCTCTTTCACTGTGCCCCTGCCGCTCTCCTTGCGCACTTTCACTGTGTCCCTGCCGCTCCACTTGCGCTCTTTCACTGAGTCCCTGCCGCTCTCCTCGCGCACTTTCACTGTGTCCCTGCTGCTCTCCTCGCGCTCTTTCACTGTGTCCCTGCCGCTCTCCTCGTGCTCTTTCACTGTGTCCCTGCCGCTCTCCTCGTGCCCTTTCACTGTGTCCCTGGACTCTCCTCACGGTCTTTCACTGTGTCCCTGCCACTCTCCTTGCACTTTTTCACCGTGTCCCTGCCACTCTGCTTGCGGTCTTTCATTGAGTCCCTGCCACTCTCCTCACGTCCTTTCATTGAGTCCCTGCCGCTCTCTTACGCTCTTTCACTGAGTCCCTGCCGCTCTACTCGCGCTCTTTCACTGATTCCCGGCCGCTCTCTTCGCACTCTTTCACTGTGTCCCTGCCACACCCGTCGTGCTCTTTCACTGAGTCCCTTCCGCTCTCCTCACGCTCTTTCATTGAGTCCCTGCCGCTCTCCTCGTGCTCTTTCACTGTGTCCCCGCTGCTCTCCTCGCGCTCTTTCACTGTGTCCCCACCGCTCTCCTCACGCTCTTTCATTGAGTCCCTCCGTTCTCCTCGTGCTCTTTCATTGAGTCCCTGCCGCTCTCCTCGCGCTATTTCACTGTGTCCCTGCCACTCTCCTCGCGCTCTTTCACTGTGTCCCTGCCACTCTCCTCGCGCTCTTTTACTGTGTCCCTGCCGCTCTTCTCGCGCTCTTTCACTGTGTACCTGCCGCACTCCATCGCGTCACTCTGTCCGTGCTCTTTCATTGAGTCCCTGCTCGTGCTCGTTCACTGTGTCCCTCCCTCTCTGCTCGCTCTCTTTCACTGAGTCCCTGTCACTCTCCGCGCGCTCTTTCACTGTGTCCCCGCCTCTCTCCTCACGCTCCTTCACTGTGTCCCTGCCGCTCTCCTCGTGCACTTTCACTGAGTCCCCGCCTCTCTCCTCACGCTCTTTCACTGTGTACCTGCCGCTCTCCTCGCGCACTTTCACTGAGTCCCCGCCTCTCTCCTCACGCTCTTTTACTGTGTCCCTGCCGCTCTCCTCGTGCACTTTCACTGTGTCCCTGCCTCTCTCCTCACGCTCTTTCACTGTGCCCCTGCCGCTCTCCTTGCGCACTTTCACTGTGTCCCTGCCGCTCCACTTGCGCTCTTTCACTGAGTCCCTGCCGCTCTCCTCGCGCACTTTCACTGTGTCCCTGCTGATCTCCTCGCGCTCTTTCACTGTGTCCCTGCCGCTCTCCTCGTGCTCTTTCACTGTGTCCCTGCTGCTCTCCTCGTGCCCTTTCACTGTGTCCCTGGACTCTCCTCACGGTCTTTCACTGAGTCCCTGCCACTCTCCTTGCACTTTTTCACCGTGTCCCTGCCACTCTGCTTGCGGTCTTTCATTGAGTCCCTGCCACTCTCCTCACGTCCTTTCATTGAGTCCCTGCCGCTCTCTTACGCTCTTTCACTGAGTCCCTGCCGCTCTACTCGCGCTCTTTCACTGATTCCCGGCCGCTCTCTTCGCACTCTTTCACTGTGTCCCTGCCGCACCCGTCGTGCTCTTTCACTGAGTCCCTTCCGCTCTCCTCACGCTCTTTCATTGAGTCCCTGCCGCTCTCCTCGTGCTCTTTCACTGTGTCCCCGCTGCTCTCCTCGCGCTCTTTCACTGTGTCCCCACCGCTCTCCTCACGCTCTTTCATTGAGTCCCTCCGTTCTCCTCGTGCTCTTTCATTGAGTCCCTGCCGCTCTCCTCGTGCTCTTTCACTGTGTCCCCGCTGCTCTCCTCGCGCTATTTCACTGTGTCCCTGCCACTCTCCTCGCGCTCTTTCACTGTGTCCCTGCCACTCTCCTCGCGCTCTTTTACTGTGTCCCTGCCGCTCTTCTCGCGCTCTTTCACTGTGTCCCCACCGCTCTCCTCACGCTCTTTCACTGAGTCCCTTCCGCTCTCCTCACGCTCTTTCATTGAGTCCCTGCCGCTCTCCTCGTGCTCTTTCACTGTGTCCCCGCTGCTCTCCTCGCGCTATTTCACTGTGTCCCTGCCACTCTCCTCGCGCTCTTTCACTGTGTCCCTGCCACTCTCCTCGCGCTCTTTTACTGTGTCCCTGCCGCTCTTCTCGCGCTCTTTCACTGTGTACCTGCCGCACTCCATCGCGTCACTCTGTCCGTGCTCTTTCATTGAGTCCCTGCTCGTGCTCGTTCACTGTGTCCCTCCCTCTCTGCTCGCTCTCTTTCACTGAGTCCCTGTCACTCTCCGCGCGCTCTTTCACTGTGTCCCCGCCTCTCTCCTCACGCTCCTTCACTGTGTCCCTGCCGCTCTCCTCGTGCACTTTCACTGTGTCCCTGCCTCTCTCCTCACGCTCTTTCACTGTGCCCCTGCCGCTCTCCTTGCGCACTCTCACTGTGTCCCTGCCGCTCCACTTGCGCTCTTTCACTGAGTCCCTGCCGCTCTCCTCGCGCACTTTCACTGTGTCCCTGCTGCTCTCCTCGCGCACTTTCACTGTGTCCCTGCTGCTCTCCTCGCGCTCTTTCACTGTGTCCCTGCCACTCTCCTTGCACTTTTTCACCGTGTCCCTGCCACTCTGCTTGCGGTCTTTCATTGAGTCCATGCCACTCTCCTCACGCCCTTTCATTGAGTCCCTGCCGCTCTCTTACGCTCTTTCACTGAGTCCCTGCCGCTCTACTCGCGCTCTTTCACTGATTCCCTGCCGCTCTCCTCACGCTCTTTCACTGTGTAGCTGCCGCTCTCCTCGTGCTCTTTCGCTGTGTACCTGCCGTTCTCCTCGCGCTCTTTCACTGTGTTCCTGCCGCTCTGCTCGCGCTCTTTCACTGAGTCCCTATCGCTCTCCTCACACTCTTTCACTGGGTAGCTGCCGCTCTCCTCGCGCTCTTTCACCGTGTCCCTGCTGCTCTACTCACACTCTTTCACTCTGTCCCCGCCATGCTCCTTGCGCTCTTTCACTGTGCACCTGCCGCTCTCCTCGTGCTCTTTCGATGTGTACCTGCCGTTCTCCTCGCGCTCTTTCACTGTGTTCCTGCCGCTCTGCTCGTGCTCTTTCACCGTGTCCCTGCCGCTCACCTCACACTCTTTCACTGTGTCCCTGCCGCTCTCCTCGCACTCTTTCACTGAGTCCCTGCCGCTCGCGCTCTTTTACTGTGTCCCTGCCGCTCTCCTCGTGCTCTTTCACCGTGTCCCTGCCGCTCACCTCACACTCTTTCACTGTGTCCCTGCCGCTCTCCTCGCACTCTTTCACTGAGTCCCTGCCGCTCGCACTCTTTTACTGTGTCCCTGCCGCTCACCTCGTGCACTTTCACCGTGTCGGTGCCGCTCACCTCACGCTCTTTCACTGTGTACCTGCCGTTCTCCTCGCGCTCTTTCACTGATTCCCTGCCGCTCTCCTCGCACTCTTTCACTGAGTCCCTGTCGCTCGCCTCGCGCTCTTTTACTGTGTCCCTGCCGCTCTCCTCGTGCTCTTTCACCGTGTCCCTGCCGCTCACCTCACGCTCTTTCACTGTGTACATGCCGTTCTCCCCGCGCTCTTTCACTGAGTCCCTGCACCTCTCCTCACGCTCTTTCACTGTGTAGCTGCCGCTCTCCTCGCGCTCTTTCACCGTGTCCCTGCTGCTCTCCTCACATTCTTTCACTGTGTCCCTGCCGCTCTCCTCGCGCTCTTTTACCATGTCCCTGCCACTCTCCTCGCACTTTTTCACTGTTTCCCTGCTGCTTTCCTCAAGCTCTTTCATTGTGTCCCTGCCGCTCTCCTCGCGCTCTTTCACTGTGTCCCTGCCTCTCTCCTTGCGCTCTTTCACTGTGTCCCTGCCTCTCTCCTCCGCTCATTCACTGTGTCCCTGCCGCTCTCCTCGCGCTCTTTCATTGAGTCCCTGCTGCTCTCCTCGCGCTCTTCTACTGTGCCCCGCTGCTCTCCACGCGCTCTTTCACTGAGTTCCTGCCGCTCTCCTTGCACTTTTTTTCTGTGTCCCTGCCACTCTCCTCACACTTTTTCAATGTTTCCCTGCTACTCTCCTCGCGCTCTTTCATTGAGTCCCTGACGCTCGCGCTCTTTTACTGTGTCCCTGCCGCTCTCCTCGTGCTCTTTCACCGTGTCCCTGCCGCTCACCTCACACTCTTTCACTGTGTCCCTGCCGCTCTCCTCGCACTCTTTCACTGAGTCCCTGCCGCTCGCACTCTTTTACTGTGTCCCTGCCGCTCACCTCGTGCACTTTCACCGTGTCGGTGCCGCTCACCTCACGCTCTTTCACTGTGTACCTGCCGTTCTCCTCGCGCTCTTTCACTGATTCCCTGCCGCTCTCCTCGCACTCTTTCACTGAGTCCCTGTCGCTCGCCTCGCGCTCTTTTACTGTGTCCCTGCCGCTCTCCTCGTGCTCTTTCACCGTGTCCCTGCCGCTCACCTCACGCTCTTTCACTGTGTACATGCCGTTCTCCCCGCGCTCTTTCACTGAGTCCCTGCACCTCTCCTCACGCTCTTTCACTGTGTAGCTGCCGCTCTCCTCGCGCTCTTTCACCGTGTCCCTGCTGCTCTCCTCACATTCTTTCACTGTGTCCCTGCCGCTCTCCTCGCGCTCTTTTACCGTGTCCCTGCCACTCTCCTCGCACTTTTTCACTGTTTCCCTGCTGCTTTCCTCAAGCTCTTTCATTGTGTCCCTGCCGCTCTCCTCGCGCTCTTTCACTGTGTCCCTGCCTCTCTCCTTGCGCTCTTTCACTGTGTCCCTGCCTCTCTCCTCCGCTCATTCACTGTGTCCCTGCCGCTCTCCTCGCGCTCTTTCATTGAGTCCCTGCTGCTCTCCTCGCGCTCTTCTACTGTGCCCCGCTGCTCTCCACGCGCTCTTTCACTGAGTTCCTGCCGCTCTCCTTGCACTTTTTTTCTGTGTCCCTGCCACTCTCCTCACACTTTTTCAATGTTTCCCTGCTACTCTCCTCGCGCTCTTTCATTGAGTCCCTGACGCTCTTCTCGCGCTCTTCCACTGTGTCCCTGCCGCTTCCTCGTGCTCTTTCACTGTGTCCCTGCCGCTCTCCTTGTGCTCTTTCACGGTGTCCCTGCCGCTCTCCGTGCCCTCTTTCACTGTGTCCCTGCCGCTCTCCTCGCGCTCTTTCACTGTGTCCCTGCTGCTCTCCTCACGCTGTTTCACTGTGTCCCTGCCGCTCTGCTCATGCTCTTTCACCGTCTCCCTGCCGCTCACCTCAAGCTCTTTCACTCTGTCCCTGCCGCTCTCCTCGCACTCTTTCACTGAGTCCCTGCTGCTCGCCTCGCGCTCTTTTACTGTATCCCTGCCGCTCTCCTCGTGCTCTTTCACCGTGTCCCTGCTGCTCACCTCACGCTCTTTCACTGTATACCTGCAGTTCTCCTCGCGCTCTTTCACTGAGTCCCTGCCGCTCTTCTTGCTCTCTTTCACTGTGTCTCTGCCGCTCTCCTCGTGCTCTTTCACTGTGTCCCTGCCGCACCCCTCGTGCTCTTTCATTGAGTCCCTGCCGCTCTCTTCATTCTCTTTCACTGAGGCCCTGCCACTCTTCTCGCTCTCTTTCACTGTGTCCCTGCCACTCTCCTCGCGCTCTTTCATTGAGTCCCTGCTGCTCTTCTCGTGCTCTTTCAATGTGTCCCGGCCAATCTCCTCGTGCTCTTTCATTGAGTCCCTTCCGCTTTCCTCACGCGCTTTCAGTGTGACCCTGCCGCTCTCCTCGCTCTTTCATTCAGTCCCTGCCGCTCTCCTCGCGCTCTTTTACTGTGTCCCTGCCACTCTCCTCGCACTTTTTCAGTGTTTCCCTGCTGCTCTCCTCGCACTCTTTCATTGAGTCCCTGCCGCTCTCCTCGCGCTCTTTTACTGCGTCCCCACTGCTCTCCTTGCGCTCTTTTACTGTGCCCCGCTGCTCTCATCGCACTCTTTTAATGTGTCTCTGCCTCTCTCCTCGCGCTCTTTCACTGTGTCCCTGCCGCTCTCCTCGCGCTCTTTCACTGTGTCCCTGCCGCTCTCCTCGCGCTCTTTCATTGAGTCCCTGCCGCTCTCCTCGCGATCTTTTACTGTGTCCCCGCTGCTCTCCTCGCGCTCTTTCACCGTGTCCCTGCTGCTCTACTCACACTCTTTCACTCTGTCCCCGCCACGCTCCTTGCGCTCTTTCACTGTGCACCTGCCGCTCTCCTCACGCTCTTTCACTGTGTACCTGTCGTTCTCCTCGCGATCTTTCACTGTGTCCCTGCCGCTCTCCTCACGCTCTTTCACTGTGTAGCTGCCGCTCTCCTCGTGCTCTTTCACTGTGTCCCTCCCGCTCTCCTCGTGCTCTTTCATTGTGTCCCTGCCGCTCTCCTCACGCTCTTTCACTGTGTAGCTGCCGCTCTCCTCGTGCTCTTTCGCTGTGTACCTGCCGTTCTCCTCGCGCTCTTTCACTGTGTTCCTGCCGCTCTGCTCGCGCTCTTTCACTGAGTCCCTACCGCTCTCCTCACACTCTTTCACTGGGTAGCTGCCGCTCTCCTCGCGCTCTTTCACCGTGTCCCTGCTGCTCTACTCACACTCTTTCACTCTGTCCCCGCCATGCTCCTTGCGCTCTTTCACTGTGCACCTGCCGCTCTCCTCGTGCTCTTTCGATGTGTACCTGCCGTTCTCCTCGCGCTCTTTCACTGTGTTCCTGCCGCTCTGCTCGTGCTCTTTCACCGTGTCCCTGCCGCTCACCTCACACTCTTTCACTGTGTCCCTGCCGCTCTCCTCGCACTCTTTCACTGAGTCCCTGCCGCTCGCGCTCTTTTACTGTGTCCCTGCCGCTCTCCTCGTGCTCTTTCACCGTGTCCCTGCCGCTCACCTCACACTCTTTCACTGTGTCCCTGCCGCTCTCCTCGCACTCTTTCACTGAGTCCCTGCCGCTCGCACTCTTTTACTGTGTCCCTGCCGCTCACCTCGTGCACTTTCACCGTGTCGGTGCCGCTCACCTCACGCTCTTTCACTGTGTACCTGCCGTTCTCCTCGCGCTCTTTCACTGATTCCCTGCCGCTCTCCTCGCACTCTTTCACTGAGTCCCTGTCGCTCGCCTCGCGCTCTTTTACTGTGTCCCTGCCGCTCTCCTCGTGCTCTTTCACCGTGTCCCTGCCGCTCACCTCACGCTCTTTCACTGTGTACATGCCGTTCTCCCCGCGCTCTTTCACTGAGTCCCTGCACCTCTCCTCACGCTCTTTCACTGTGTAGCTGCCGCTCTCCTCGCGCTCTTTCACCGTGTCCCTGCTGCTCTCCTCACATTCTTTCACTGTGTCCCTGCCGCTCTCCTCGCGCTCTTTTACCGTGTCCCTGCCACTCTCCTCGCACTTTTTCACTGTTTCCCTGCTGCTTTCCTCAAGCTCTTTCATTGTGTCCCTGCCGCTCTCCTCGCGCTCTTTCACTGTGTCCCTGCCTCTCTCCTTGCGCTCTTTCACTGTGTCCCTGCCTCTCTCCTCCGCTCATTCACTGTGTCCCTGCCGCTCTCCTCGCGCTCTTTCATTGAGTCCCTGCTGCTCTCCTCGCGCTCTTCTACTGTGCCCCGCTGCTCTCCACGCGCTCTTTCACTGAGTTCCTGCCGCTCTCCTTGCACTTTTTTTCTGTGTCCCTGCCACTCTCCTCACACTTTTTCAATGTTTCCCTGCTACTCTCCTCGCGCTCTTTCATTGAGTCCCTGACGCTCGCGCTCTTTTACTGTGTCCCTGCCGCTCTCCTCGTGCTCTTTCACCGTGTCCCTGCCGCTCACCTCACACTCTTTCACTGTGTCCCTGCCGCTCTCCTCGCACTCTTTCACTGAGCCCCTGCCGCTCGCACTCTTTTACTGTGTCCCTGCCGCTCACCTCGTGCACTTTCACCGTGTCGGTGCCGCTCACCTCACGCTCTTTCACTGTGTACCTGCCGTTCTCCTCGCGCTCTTTCACTGATTCCCTGCCGCTCTCCTCGCACTCTTTCACTGAGTCCCTGTCGCTCGCCTCGCGCTCTTTTACTGTGTCCCTGCCGCTCTCCTCGTGCTCTTTCACCGTGTCCCTGCCGCTCACCTCACGCTCTTTCACTGTGTACATGCCGTTCTCCCCGCGCTCTTTCACTGAGTCCCTGCACCTCTCCTCACGCTCTTTCACTGTGTAGCTGCCGCTCTCCTCGCGCTCTTTCACCGTGTCCCTGCTGCTCTCCTCACATTCTTTCACTGTGTCCCTGCCGCTCTCCTCGCGCTCTTTTACCGTGTCCCTGCCACTCTCCTCGCACTTTTTCACTGTTTCCCTGCTGCTTTCCTCAAGCTCTTTCATTGTGTCCCTGCCGCTCTCCTCGCGCTCTTTCAATGTGTCCCTGCCTCTCTCCTTGCGCTCTTTCACTGTGTCCCTGCCTCTCTCCTCCGCTCATTCACTGTGTCCCTGCCGCTCTCCTCGCGCTCTTTCATTGAGTCCCTGCTGCTCTCCTCGCGCTCTTCTACTGTGCCCCGCTGCTCTCCACGCGCTCTTTCACTGAGTTCCTGCCGCTCTCCTTGCACTTTTTTTCTGTGTCCCTGCCACTCTCCTCACACTTTTTCAATGTTTCCCTGCTACTCTCCTCGCGCTCTTTCATTGAGTCCCTGACGCTCTTCTCGCGCTCTTCCACTGTGTCCCTGCCGCTTCCTCGTGCTCTTTCACTGTGTCCCTGCCGCTCTCCTTGTGCTCTTTCACGGTGTCCCTGCCGCTCTCCGTGCCCTCTTTCACTGTGTCCCTGCCGCTCTCCTCGCGCTCTTTCACTGTGTCCCTGCTGCTCTCCTCACGCTGTTTCACTGTGTCCCTGCCGCTCTGCTCATGCTCTTTCACCGTCTCCCTGCCGCTCACCTCAAGCTCTTTCACTCTGTCCCTGCCGCTCTCCTCGCACTCTTTCACTGAGTCCCTGCTGCTCGCCTCGCGCTCTTTTACTGTATCCCTGCCGCTCTCCTCGTGCTCTTTCACCGTGTCCCTGCTGCTCACCTCACGCTCTTTCACTGTATACCTGCAGTTCTCCTCGCGCTCTTTCACTGAGTCCCTGCCGCTCTTCTTGCTCTCTTTCACTGTGTCTCTGCCGCTCTCCTCGTGCTCTTTCACTGTGTCCCTGCCGCACCCCTCGTGCTCTTTCATTGAGTCCCTGCCGCTCTCTACATTCTCTTTCACTGAGGCCCTGCCACTCTTCTCGCTCTCTTTCACTGTGTCCCTGCCACTCTCCTCGCGCTCTTTCATTGAGTCCCTGCTGCTCTTCTCGTGCTCTTTCAATGTGTCCCGGCCGCTCTCCTCGTGCTCTTTCATTGAGTCCCTTCCGCTTTCCTCACGCGCTTTCAGTGTGACCCTGCCGCTCTCCTCGCTCTTTCATTCAGTCCCTGCCGCTCTCCTCGCGCTCTTTTACTGTGTCCCTGCCACTCTCCTCGCACTTTTTCAGTGTTTCCCTGCTGCTCTCCTCGCACTCTTTCATTGAGTCCCTGCCGCTCTCCTCGCGCTCTTTTACTGCGTCCCCACTGCTCTCCTTGCGCTCTTTTACTGTGCCCCGCTGCTCTCATCGCACTCTTTTAATGTGTCTCTGCCTCTCTCCTCGCGCTCTTTCACTGTGTCCCTGCCGCTCTCCTCGCGCTCTTTCACTGTGTCCCTGCCGCTCTCCTCGCGCTCTTTCATTGAGTCCCTGCCGCTCTCCTCGCGATCTTTTACTGTGTCCCCGCTGCTCTCCTCGCGCTCTTTCACCGTGTCCCTGCTGCTCTACTCACACTCTTTCACTCTGTCCCCGCCACGCTCCTTGCGCTCTTTCACTGTGCACCTGCCGCTCTCCTCACGCTCTTTCACTGTGTACCTGTCGTTCTCCTCGCGATCTTTCACTGTGTCCCTGCCGCTCTCCTCACGCTCTTTCACTGTGTAGCTGCCGCTCTCCTCGTGCTCTTTCACTGTGTCCCTCCCGCTCTCCTCGTGCTCTTTCATTGTGTCCCTGCCGCTCTCCTCACGCTCTTTCACTGTGTAGCTGCCGCTCTCCTCGTGCTCTTTCGCTGTGTACCTGCCGTTCTCCTCGCGCTCTTTCACTGTGTTCCTGCCGCTCTGCTCGCGCTCTTTCACTGAGTCCCTACCGCTCTCCTCACACTCTTTCACTGGGTAGCTGCCGCTCTCCTCGCGCTCTTTCACCGTGTCCCTGCTGCTCTACTCACACTCTTTCACTCTGTCCCCGCCATGCTCCTTGCGCTCTTTCACTGTGCACCTGCCGCTCTCCTCGTGCTCTTTCGATGTGTACCTGCCGTTCTCCTCGCGCTCTTTCACTGTGTTCCTGCCGCTCTGCTCGTGCTCTTTCACCGTGTCCCTGCCGCTCACCTCACACTCTTTCACTGTGTCCCTGCCGCTCTCCTCGCACTCTTTCACTGAGTCCCTGCCGCTCGCGCTCTTTTACTGTGTCCCTGCCGCTCTCCTCGTGCTCTTTCACCGTGTCCCTGCCGCTCACCTCACACTCTTTCACTGTGTCCCTGCCGCTCTCCTCGCACTCTTTCACTGAGTCCCTGCCGCTCGCGCTCTTTTACTGTGTCCCTGCCGCTCACCTCGTGCACTTTCACCGTGTCGGTGCCGCTCACCTCACGCTCTTTCACTGTGTACCTGCCGTTCTCCTCGCGCTCTTTCACTGATTCCCTGCCGCTCTCCTCGCACTCTTTCACTGAGTCCCTGCCGCTCGCCTCGCGCTCTTTTACTGTGTCCCTGCCGCTCTCCTCGTGCTCTTTCACCGTGTCCCTGACGCTCACCTCACGCTCTTTCACTGTGTACATGCCGTTCTCCCCACGCTCTTTCACTGAGTCCCTGCACCTCTCCTCACGCTCTTTCACTGTGTAGCTGCCGCTCTCCTCGCGCTCTTTCACCGTGTCCCTGCTGCTCTCCTCACATTCTTTCACTGTGTCCCTGCCGCTCTCCTCGCGCTCTTTTACCGTGTCCCTGCCACTCTCCTCGCACTTTTTCACTGTTTCCCTGCTGCTTTCCTCAAGCTCTTTCATTGTGTCCCTGCCGCTCTCCTCGCGCTCTTTCACTGTGTCCCTGCCTCTCTCCTTGCGCTCTTTCACTGTGTCCCTGCCTCTCCCCTCCGCTCATTCACTGTGTCCCTGCCGCTCTCCTCGCGCTCTTTCATTGAGTCCCTGCTGCTCTCCTCGCGCTCTTCTACTGTGCCCCGCTGCTCTCCACGCGCTCTTTCACTGAGTTCCTGCCGCTCTCCTTGCACTTTTTTTCTGTGTCCCTGCCACTCTCCTCACACTTTTTCAATGTTTCCCTGCTACTCTCCTCGCGCTCTTTCATTGAGTCCCTGACGCTCTTCTCGCGCTCTTCCACTGTGTCCCTGCCGCTTCCTCGTGCTCTTTCACTGTGTCCCTGCCGCTCTCCTTGCGCTCTTTCACGGTGTCCCTGCCGCTCTCCGTGCCCTCTTTCACTGTGTCCCTGCCGCTCTCCTCGCGCTCTTTCACTGTGTCCCTGCTGCTCTCCTCACGCTGTTTCACTGTGTCCCTGCCGCTCTGCTCATGCTCTTTCACCGTCTCCCTGCCGCTCACCTCAAGCTCTTTCACTCTGTCCCTGCCGCTCTCCTCGCACTCTTTCACTGAGTCCCTGCTGCTCACCTCGCGCTCTTTTACTGTATCCCTGCCGCTCTCCTCGTGCTCTTTCACCGTGTCCCTGCTGCTCACCTCACGCTCTTTCACTGTATACCTGCAGTTCTCCTCGCGCTCTTTCACTGAGTCCCTGCCGCTCTTCTTGCTCTCTTTCACTGTGTCTCTGCCGCTCTCCTCGTGCTCTTTCACTGTGTCCCTGCCGCACCCCTCGTGCTCTTTCATTGAATCCCTGCCGCTCTCTTCATTCTCTTTCACTGAGGCCCTGCCACTCTTCTCGCTCTCTTTCACTGTGTCCCTGCCACTCTCCTCGCGCTCTTTCATTGAGTCCCTGCTGCTCTCCTCGTGCTCTTTCAATGTGTCCCGGCTGCTCTCCTCGTGCTCTTTCATTGAGTCCCTTCCGCTTTCCTCACGCGCTTTCAGTGTGACCCTGCCGCTCTCCTCGCTCTTTCATTCAGTCCCTGCCGCTCTCCTCGCGCTCTTTTACTGTGTCCCTGCCACTCTCCTCGCACTTTTTCAGTGTTTCCCTGCTGCTCTCCTCGCACTCTTTCATTGAGTCCCTGCCGCTCTCCTCGCGCTCTTTTACTGCGTCCCCACTGCTCTCCTTGCGCTCTTTTACTGTGCCCCGCTGCTCTCCTCGCACTCTTTTAATGTGTCTCTGCCTCTCTCCTCGCGCTCTTTCAGTGTGTCCCTGCCGCTCTCCTCGCGCTCTTTCACTGTGTCCCTGCCGCTCTCCTCGCGCTCTTTCATTGAGTCCCTGCCGCTCTCCTCGCGATCTTTTACTGTGTCCCCGCTGCTCTCCTCGCGCTCTTTCACTGAGTCCCAGCCGCTCTCCTCGCGCTCTTTTTCTGTGTCCCTGCCACTCTCCTCGCACTTTTTCACTGTTTTCCTGCTGCTTTCCTCGCGCTCTTTCACTGTGTCCCTGCCGGTCTCCTCGCGCTCTTTCACTGTGTCCCTGCCGCTCTCCTCACGCTCTTTCACTGTGTAGCTGCCGCTCTCCTCGTGCTCTTTCATTGAGTCCCTGCCGCTCTCCTCGCGCTCTTTCATTGGGTCCATGCCGCTCTCCTCGCGCTCTTTCATTGTGCCCCTGCCGCTCTCCTGGCACTCTTTCACTGTGTCCCTGCCGCTCTCCTCGCACTCTTTCACTGAGTCCCTGCCGCTCTCCTCGCGCTCTTTCATTGGGTCCCTGCCGCTCTCCTCGCGCTCTTTCACTGTGTCCCTGCCGCTCTCCTCGCGGTCTTTCATTGAGTCCCTGCCGCTCTCCTCGCGCTCTTTCACTGTGTCCCTGCCACTATCCTCGCGCTCTTTCACTGTGTCCCTGCCGCTCTCCTCGCGCTCTTTCTCTGTGTCCCTGCCGCTCTCCTCGCGCATTTTCACTGAGTCCCCGGCTCTCTCCTCGCGCTCTTTCATTGAGTCGCTGCCGCTCTCCTCGCGCTCTTTCACTGTGTCCCTGCTGCTCTCCTCACGCTCTTTCACTGTGTCCCTGCCGCTCTCCTCGCGCTCTTTCATTGATTCCCTGCCGCTCTCCTCGCGCTCTTTCACTGTGTCCCTGCCGCTCTCCTTGCGGTCTTTCATTGAGTCCCTGCCGCTCTCCTCGCGCTCTTTCACTGTGTCCCTGATACTATCCTCGCGCTCTTTCACTGTGACCCTGCCGCTCTGCTCGCGCTCTTTCACTGTGTCCCTGCCGCTCTCCTCGCGCATTTTCACTGAGTCCCCGGCTCTCTCCTCGCGCTCTTTCAATGAGTCCCTGCCGCTCTCCTCGCGCTCTTTCACTGTGTCCCTGCTGCTCTCCTCACGCTCTTTCACTGTGTCCCTGCCGCTCTCCTCGTGCTCTTTCACCGTGCCCCTGCCGCTCACCTCACGCTCTTTCACGGTGTCCCTGCCGCTCTCCTCGCACTCTTTCACTGAGTCCCTGCCGCTCGCCTCGCGCTCTTTTACTGTGTCCCTGCCGCTCTCCTCGTGCTCTTTCACCGTGTCCCTGCCGCTCAGCTCACGCTCTTTCACTGTGTACATGCCGTTCTCCCCGCGCTCTTTCACTGAGTCCCTGCAGCTCTCCTCACGCTCTTTCACTGTGTAGCTGCCGTTCTCCTCGCGCTCTTTCACTTTGTACCTGCCGCTCTCCTCGCGCTCTTTCACTGTGTAGCTGCCGCTCTCCTCGTGCTCTTTCACTGTGTTCCTCGCGCTCTCCTCGTGCTCTTTCACTGAGTCCCTGCGGCTCTCCGCGCACTCTTTCATTGAATCCCTGCCGCTCTCCTCGCACTCTTTCATTGAGTCCCTGTCGCTCTCCTCGTGCTCTTTTACTGTGTCTCTGCCACTCTCCTCGCACTTTTTCACTGTTTCCCTGCTGCTCTCCTCGCGCTCTTTCATTGAGTCCCTGCTGCTCTCCTCGTGCTCTTTCAATGTGTCCCTGACACTCTCCTCGCGCTCTTTCACTGTGTCCCTGCCGCTCTCCTCGCGCACTTTCACTGTTTCCCTGCCGCTCTCCTCGCGCTCTTTTACTGTGTACCTGCCGTTCTCCTCGCGCTCTTTCACTGTGTTCCTGCCGCTCTACTCGTGCTCTTTCACCGTGTCCCTGCCGCTCACCTCACACTCTTTCACTGTGTCCCTGCCGCTCTCCTCGCACTCTTTCACTGAGTCCCTGCCGCTCGCGCTCTTTTACTGTGTCCCTGCCGCTCTCCTCGTGCTCTTTCACCGTGTCCCTGCCGCTCACCTCACACTCTTTCACTGTGTCCCTGCCGCTCTCCTCGCACTCTTTCACTGAGTCCCTGCCGCTCGCGCTCTTTTACTGTGTCCCTGCCGCTCACCTCGTGCACTTTCACCGTGTCGGTGCCGCTCACCTCACGCTCTTTCACTGTGTACCTGCCGTTCTCCTCGCGCTCTTTCACTGATTCCCTGCCGCTCTCCTCGCACTCTTTCACTGAGTCCCTGCCGCTCGCCTCGCGCTCTTTTACTGTGTCCCTGCCGCTCTCCTCGTGCTCTTTCACCGTGTCCCTGACGCTCACCTCACGCTCTTTCACTGTGTACATGCCGTTCTCCCCACGCTCTTTCACTGAGTCCCTGCACCTCTCCTCACGCTCGTTCACTGTGTAGCTGCCGCTCTCCTCGCGCTCTTTCACCGTGTCCCTGCTGCTCTCCTCACATTCTTTCACTGTGTCCCTGCCGCTCTCCTCGCGCTCTTTTACCGTGTCCCTGCCACTCTCCTCGCACTTTTTCACTGTTTCCCTGCTGCTTTCCTCAAGCTCTTTCATTGTGTCCCTGCCGCTCTCCTCGCGCTCTTTCACTGTGTCCCTGCCTCTCTCCTTGCGCTCTTTCACTGTGTCCCTGCCTCTCTCCTCCGCTCATTCACTGTGTCCCTGCCGCTCTCCTCGCGCTCTTTCATTGAGTCCCTGCTGCTCTCCTCGCGCTCTTCTAATGTGCCCCGCTGCTCTCCACGCGCTCTTTCACTGAGTTCCTGCCGCTCTCCTTGCACTTTTTTTCTGTGTCCCTGCCACTCTCCTCACACTTTTTCAATGTTTCCCTGCTACTCTCCTCGCGCTCTTTCATTGAGTCCCTGACGCTCTTCTCGCGCTCTTCCACTGTGTCCCTGCCGCTTCCTCGTGCTCTTTCACTGTGTCCCTGCCGCTCTCCTTGCGCTCTTTCACGGTGTCCCTGCCGCTCTCCGTGCCCTCTTTCACTGTGTCCCTGCCGCTCTCCTCGCGCTCTTTCACTGTGTCCCTGCTGCTCTCCTCACGCTGTTTCACTGTGTCCCTGCCGCTCTGCTCATGCTCTTTCACCGTCTCCCTGCCGCTCACCTCAAGCTCTTTCACTCTGTCCCTGCCGCTCTCCTCGCACTCTTTCACTGAGTCCCTGCTGCTCGCCTCGCGCTCTTTTACTGTATCCCTGCCGCTCTCCTCGTGCTCTTTCACCGTGTCCCTGCTGCTCACCTCACGCTCTTTCACTGTATACCTGCAGTTCTCCTCGCGCTCTTTCACTGAGTCCCTGCCGCTCTTCTTGCTCTCTTTCACTGTGTCTCTGCCGCTCTCCTCGTGCTCTTTCACTGTGTCCCTGCCGCACCCCTCGTGCTCTTTCATTGAGTCCCTGCCGCTCTCTTCATTCTCTTTCACTGAGGCCCTGCCACTCTTCTCGCTCTCTTTCACTGTGTCCCTGCCACTCTCCTCGCGCTCTTTCATTGAGTCCCTGCTGCTCTCCTCGTGCTCTTTCAATGTGTCCCGGCCGCTCTCCTCGTGCTCTTTCATTGAGTCCCTTCCGCTTTCCTCGCGCTCTTTCACTGTGTCCCTGCTGCTCTCCTCACGCTGTTTCACTGTGTCCCTGCCGCTCTGCTCATGCTCTTTCACCGTCTCCCTGCCGCTCACCTCAAGCTCTTTCACTCTGTCCCTGCCGCTCTCCTCGCACTCTTTCACTGAGTCCCTGCCGCTCTCCTCGCGCTCTTTTACTGTGTCCCTGCCACTCTCCTCGCACTTTTTCAGTGTTTCCCTGCTGCTCTCCTCGCACTCTTTCATTGAGTCCCTGCCGCTCTCCTCGCGCTCTTTTACTGCGTCCCCACTGCTCTCCTTGCGCTCTTTTACTGTGCCCCGCTGCTCTCCTCGCACTCTTTTAATGTGTCTCTGCCGCTCTCCTCGCGCTCTTTCACTGTGTCCCTGCCGCTCTCCTCGCGCTCTTTCATTGAGTCCCTGCCGCTCTCCTCGCGATCTTTTACTGTGTCCCCGCTGCTCTCCTCGCGCTCTTTCACTGAGTCCCAGCCGCTCTCCTCGCGCTCTTTTTCTGTGTCCCTGCCACTCTCCTCGCACTTTTTCACTGTTTTCCTGCTGCTTTCCTCGCGCTCTTTCACTGTGTCCCTGCCGGTCTCCTCGCGCTCTTTCACTGTGTCCCTGCCGCTCTCCTCGCGCTCTTTCATTGGGTCCATGCCGCTCTCCTCGCGCTCTTTCATTGTGCCCCTGCCGCTCTCCTGGCACTCTTTCACTGTGTCCCTGCCGCTCTCCTCGCACTCTTTCACTGAGTCCCTGCCGCTCTCCTCGCGCTCTTTCATTGGGTCCCTGCCGCTCTCCTCGCGCTCTTTCACTGTGTCCCTGCCGCTCTCCTCGCGGTCTTTCATTGAGTCCCTGCCGCTCTCCTCGCGCTCTTTCACTGTGTCCCTGCCACTATCCTCGCGCTCTTTCACTGTGTCCCTGCCGCTCTCCTCGCGCTCTTTCTCTGTGTCCCTGCCGCTCTCCTCGCGCATTTTCACTGAGTCCCCGGCTCTCTCCTCGCGCTCTTTCATTGAGTCGCTGCCGCTCTCCTCGCGCTCTTTCACTGTGTCCCTGCTGCTCTCCTCACGCTCTTTCACTGTGTCCCTGCCGCTCTCCTCGCGCTCTTTCATTGGTTCCCTGCCGCTCTCCTCGCGCTCTTTCACTGTGTCCCTGCCGCTCTCCTTGCGGTCTTTCATTGAGTCCCTGCCGCTCTCCTCGCGCTCTTTCACTGTGTCCCTGATACTATCCTCGCGCTCTTTCACTGTGTCCCTGCCGCTCTGCTCGCGCTCTTTCACTGTGTCCCTGCCGCTCTCCTCGCGCATTTTCACTGAGTCCCCGGCTCTCTCCTCGCGCTCTTTCAATGAGTCCCTGCCGCTCTCCTCGCGCTCTTTCACTGTGTCCCTGCTGCTCTCCTCACGCTCTTTCACTGTGTCCCTGCCGCTCTCCTCGTGCTCTTTCACCGTGCCCCTGCCGCTCACCTCACGCTCTTTCACGGTGTCCCTGCCGCTCTCCTCGCACTCTTTCACTGAGTCCCTGCCGCTCGCCTCGCGCTCTTTTACTGTGTCCCTGCCGCTCTCCTCGTGCTCTTTCACCGTGTCCCTGCCGCTCAGCTCACGCTCTTTCACTGTGTACATGCCGTTCTCCCCGCGCTCTTTCACTGAGTCCCTGCAGCTCTCCTCACGCTCTTTCACTGTGTAGCTGCCGTTCTCCTCGCGCTCTTTCACTTTGTACCTGCCGCTCTCCTCGCGCTCTTTCACTGTGTAGCTGCCGCTCTCCTCGTGCTCTTTCACTGTGTTCCTCGCGCTCTCCTCGTGCTCTTTCATTGAGTCCCTGCGGCTCTCCGCGCACTCTTTCATTGAATCCCTGCCGCTCTCCTCACACTCTTTCATTGAGTCCCTGTCGCTCTCCTCGTGCTCTTTTACTGTGTCTCTGCCACTCTCCTCGCACTTTTTCACTGTTTCCCCGCTGCTCTCCTCGCGCTCTTTCATTGAGTCCCTGCTGCTCTCCTCGTGCTCTTTCAATGTGTCCCTGACACTCTCCTCGCGCTCTTTCACTGTGTCCCTGCCGCTCTCCTCGCGCACTTTCACTGTTTCCCTGCCGCTCTCCTCGCGCTCTTTTACTGTGTACCTGCCGTTCTCCTCGCGCTCTTTCACTGTGTTCCTGCCGCTCTGCTCGCGCTCTTTCACTGTGTCCCTGCTGCTCTCTTCGCGCTCTTTCATTGAGTCCCTGCTGCTCTCCTCGTGCTCTTTCTATGTGTCCCTGACACTCTCCTCGCGCTCTTTCACTGTGTCCCTGCCACTCTCCTCGCGCTCTTTCACTGTTTCCCTGCCGCTCTCCTCGCGCTCTTTTACTGTGTCCCTGCCGCTCTCCTCATGCTCTTTCACTGTGTCCCTGCCACTCTCCGCGCGCTCTTTCACTGTGTCCCTGCCGCTCTCTTCGCACTCTTTCACTGTGTCCCTGCCGCTCTCCTCGCGCTCTTTCAGTGTGTCCCTGCCACTGTCCTCACGCTCTTTCACTTTGTCCCTGCCGCTCTCCTCACGCTCTTTCACTGTGTCCCTGCCGCTCTCCTCGCGGTCTTTCATTGAGTCACTGCTGCTCTCCTCGCCGTCTTTCATTGAGTCCCTGTGGCTCTCCTCGTGCTGTTTCACGGTGTCCCTGCCACTCTCCTTGCGGTCTTTTATTGAGTCCCTGCCACACACATCGCGCTCTTTCATTGAGTCCCTGCCGCTCTCCTCGCGGTCTTTCATTGAGTCCCTGTGGCTCTCCTCGTGCTCTTTCACGGTGGCCCTGCCACTCTCCTTGCGGTCTTTCATTGAGTCCCTGCCACACACATCGCGCTCTTTCATTGAGTCCCTGCCGCTCTCTTACGCTCTTTCACTGTGTCCCTGCCGCTCCCATCACGCTCTTTCACTGAGTCCCTGCCCTCTCCTAGTGCTCTTTCGTTGAGTCCCTGCCGCTCTCCTCGCGCTCTTTCACTGTGTCCCTGCCGCTCTCCTCGCGCTCTTTCCCTGTGTCCATGCCCATCTCCTCGCGCACTTTCATTGAGTCCCTGCCGCTCTCCTCGCACTCTTTCACTGTGTCCCTGCCGCTCTCCTCGCGCTCTTTCACTGTGTCCCTGCTGCTCTCCTCACGCTCTTTCACTGTGTCCCTGCTGCTCTCCTCGCGCTCTTTCACCGTGTCCCTGCCGCTCTCCTCGCGCTCTTTCACAGTGTCCCTGCCGCTCTCCTCGCGCTCTTTCATTGAGTCCCTGTGGCTCTCCTCGTGCTCTTTCACGGTGTCCCTGCCCCTCTCCTCGCGGTCTTTCATTGAGTCCCTGCCGCTCTCCTCGCGGTCTTTCATTGAGTCCCTGTGGCTCTCCTCGTGCTCTTTCACGGTGGCCCTGCCACTCTCCTTGCGGTCTTTCATTGAGTCCCTGCCACACACATCGCGCTCTTTCATTGAGTCCCTGCCGCTCTCTTGCGTTCTTTCACTGTGTCCCTGCCGCTCCCATCACGCTCTTTCACTGAGTCCCTGCCCTCTCCTCGTGCTCTTTCATTGAGTCCCTGCCGCTCTCCTCGCGCTCTTTCACTGTGTCCCTGCCGCTCTCCTCGCGCTCTTTCACTGTGTCCATGCCGCTCTCCTCGCGCTCTTTCATTGAGTCCCTGCCGCTCTCCTCGCACTCTTTCACTGTGTCCCTGCCGCTCTCCTCGCGCTCTTTCACTGTGTCCCTGCTGCTCTCCTCATGCTCTTTCACTGTGTCCCTGCTGCTCTCCTCGCGCTCTTTCACTGTGTCCCTGCCGCTCTCCTCGCGCTCTTTCACAGTGTCCCTGCCGCTCTCCTCGCGCTCTTTCATTGAGTCCCTGTGGCTCTCCTCGTGCTCTTTCACGGTGTCCCTGCCACTCTCCTTGCGGTCTTTCATTGAGTCCCTGCCACATACCTCGCGCTCTTTCACTGAGTCCCTGCCGCTCTTCTTGTTCTCTTTCACTGTGTCTCTGCCGCTCTCCTCGCGCTCCTTCATTGAGTCCCTGCTGCTCTCCTCGTGCTCTTTCACTGTGTCTCTGCCGCACCCCTTGTGCTCTTTCATTGAGTCCCTGCCGCTCTCCTCGTTCTCTTTCACTGAGTCCCTGCCACTCTTCCCGCTCTCTTTCACTGTGTCCCTGCCGCTCTCCTCGCGCTCTTTCATTGAGTCCATGCCGCTTTCCTCGCGCTCTTTCAGTGTGACCCTGCCGCTCTTTCATTGAGTCCCTGCCGCTCTCCTCGCGCTCTTTTACTGTGTCCCTGCCACTCTCCTCGCACTTTTTCAGTGTTTTCCTGCTGCTCGCCTCACACTCTTTCATTGAGTCCCTGCCGCACTCCTCGCGCTCTTTTTCTGCGTCCCCACTGCTTTCCTTGCGCTCTTTTACTGTGCCCCGCTGCTCTCCTCGCACTCTTTTAATGTGTCTCTGCCTCTCTCCTCGCGCTCTTTCACTGTGTCCCTGCCGCTCTCCTCGCGCTCTTTCACTGTGTCCCTGCCGCTCTCCTCGCGCTCTTTCATTGAGTCCCTGCCGCTCTCCTCACGCTCTTTTACTGTGTCCCCGCTGCTCTCCTCGCTCTCTTTCACTGGGTCCCTGCCACTCTCCTCGCACTTTTTCACTGTTTCCCTGCTGCTTTCCTCGAGCTCTTTCATTGTGTCCCTGCCGCTCTCCTCGCGCTCTTTCACTGTGTCCCTGCCTCTCTCCTTGCGCTCTTTCACTGTGTCCCTGCCTCTCTCCTCGTGCTCATTCACTGTGTCCCTGCCGCTCTCCTCGCGCTCTTTCATTGAGTCCCTGCCGCTCTCCTCGCGCTCTTCTACTGTGCCCCGCTGCTGTCCTCGCGCTCTTTCACTGAGTCCCTGCCGCTCTCCTTGCACTTTTTTTATGTGTCCCTGCCACTCTCCTCGCACTTTTTCACTGTTTCCCTGCTGCTTTCCTCGAGCTCTTTCATTGTGTCCCTGCCGCTCTCCTCCCGCTCTTTCACTGTGTCCCTGCCTCTCTCCTTGCGCTCTTTCACTGTTTCCCTGCTGCTCTCCTCGCACTCTTTCATTGAGTCCCTGCCGCTCTTCTCGCGCTCTTTCACTGTGTCCCTGCCGCTTCCTCGCGCTCTTTTACTGTGCCCCGCTGCTCTCCTCGCACTCTTTTAATGTGTCTCTGCTGCTCTTCTCATGCTCTTTTATCCTGTGTCCCCCCATTCACGTCGCGCTCTTTTACTGTATCCTCGCCGCTCACCTCGCGCTTTTTTACTGTGCCCCCCGCTGCTCTTCTCGTGCTCTTTTATCCTGTGCCCTCGCCACTCTCGTTGCGCTCTTTTACTGTGCCCCATCGCTCACCTCGCTCTCTTTTACTGTGTCTCTGCCACTCTCCTCGTGCTCTTTCACTCTGTGTGCCCGCCGCTCTCCTTGCGCACTTTTACTGTGTCCCCACCGCTCTCCTCGCGCTCTTTTACTGTGTCTCTGGTGCTCTCATTGCGCTCTTTTATCCTTTGTCCCCCGCCGCTCTCCTCACGCTCTTTCTCTCTGTGTTCCCACTGCTCTCCTCACGCCCTTTCACTTTGTGTCCCTGCCGCTCTCCTCGCGCTCTTTTACTGTGCCCCATCGCTCTCCTCGTGCTCTTTTACTGTGCCCCATCGTTCTCCTTGCGGTCTTTTATCCTGTGTCCCCGCCGCTCTCCTCGCGCTCTTTCAGTTTGTGTCCCCACTGCTCTCCTCGTGCTCTTTTACTGTGCCCCATCGCTCTCCTTGTGCTCTTTTACTTTTTCTCTGCTGCTCTCCTTGCGCTCTTTTATCCTGTATCCCCGCCGCTCTCTTTCACTCTGTGTCCCCGCCGCCCTCCTCACGCTCTTTTATCCTGTATCCCCGGCGCTCTCTTTCACACTGTGTCCCCGCCGCTCTCCTCACGCTTTTTTAACCTATGTCTCCGCCACTCTCCTACCGCTCTTTTATCCTGGCCGGGATTCTCCACCGGCGTGATTCTCCGTTATGCCGGCGCTCGGGGGTTCCCTGACGGCGTGGGGCTGCCCTACAATGGGAAACCCCATTAACTGGCCGGCGTAACAGAGACTCCCGCTGGCCGGTCGGGGCAGAGATGTGGTGTGGCGGGGAGGAGAAGAGGGTGCCCCGCCGCTCTCCTCGTGCTCTTTTATCCTGTATCCCCGCCACTCTCCTTTTATCCTGTGTCTCTGCCGCTTTCCTCGCGCTCTTTCATCCTGTGTCGCATGTTGTGTGTGTTTACTCAGTTTTCTGGCATTTGCACATTCTACTTTTACTTTGGCTAAGTCAGATATTGTTTGCATTCATCTTTTTGGCACAATATCATTGAGCGAGAGAGAAAGAGAGAGAGAGGGAAGATATGGAATCACTGAAGTTGATCATTCTACCAAATAGTTAACCTGAGCAAAAATATATTGATTTTCTGTTCTGCCCTCACAGAAACCTTTCTGATGAAATGATTGACAAAAGGAATTCTAAAGTCAGAAACTAATTTTGTATGAGTACTGAATTCCATTCCATTGCTTCTAATAACAGTAAACAAAATACAATCGATTTTTAAAAATTTTAAGTCAGCTTATTCAGAGAAGCAAATGCAGCCCCCTTGACGGAACAGAGTAGGTCGGAATCTGATGGGGTGTTAGTCAAGTTAATTCAAACCATGAATCAAATCTCTCAGCTCGGGGTCTTCAGGTCAACTCCTATTGACCATAGCTCGTTCACTGCAAATCTTTCTTCAGAAATTATAGCTTGATCTTCACTAGACAGGCTACAAGTTCTGTTAGTGCATTCCTTTGATCTGTTACTTTACATGTAGCCACACCCCCTTGCTAAACAGCTTTCCGTGAAAGAACTTATTCACCTTTCTGCCTCGTATTTATCAGAAATAATTTATGACCATGGCACAGCAGAGCAAGAACGGTGGAATGGGGGTGGGGGGGGAGGGGGAGGGGGGGGGGGTTTACTACATCAAGTTTTCAAACAAAGTTAAGCTTTACTTGCTTTGCGAATCATTCTTTTATAGGCAGATTTGAAACATATTCGCAGCTTGAGGACTTCAGTACAGCTAAGCGCAGGCGTCTGTGACACCCTATGCCAGTGTCTTAACACATCATATCTAACCAGCACTCCAAGTAAGCAATCTGAGAGAAGTTAACATTTGTCCTTGGAGATGAAAAAATATGAAGTGCTATTGCTTAAATGTTGGAATAAGATTTCCGCTGCCAAGCGAAAATATGTCAATTAAATTATTTCTGGTATCCCCGAAGGCTGACTGACTGACAGTGTGTTCAACTTAAATCTGACAATATTCCATCATGGACAACTTAGGGGAAAAAATATATCATCAAGATATTAATTGCCAGGCAGGGCTCTGATGGTGTTCACGGTGAAGAAAACATGTAGTCTATACAAACATTTATCATGCTTCAAAACGCATTCTATTAAAACAAAACTGCTCCTTTGCTCCGCGGAAAGTAATGGGGCCAATTTTTCTTCCTGATCCTTGAGGCATAAACCGATGAAACATACCCGGAATGCACTATAGCTGACCTGAACCTGCCTGTATTTCTCAGTTGAGGTCAACTGCTTGACATGTCCCCAAATGCAAGCCTGCCTCTTGGTGAGGACCTGCATCCAGATGCAATGAAGGAAAGTCAACTGCTGCCATAAGCCTGAGAGCCCTGCGGCAGTGGTAATGGCCTCCAGCTTTTGTTGAGTATTGTACTTGCAGGATAAAAGAACGTAATACTGACACATGTGGGGTTGAATTCAATAGTCTGCACGTTCTCCCCGTGTCTGCGTGAGTTTCCTCCGGGCGCTCTGGTTTCCTCCCAGAATTCCCGAAAGATGTGTTATTAGATAATTTGGGCATTCTGAATTCTCACTCAGTGTACCTGAACAGGCGCTGGAATGTGTCAACGAGGGGACTTTCACAGTAACTTCATTGCAGTATTACTATAAGCCTACTTGTGACAATAAAGATTATTATAATCAACACAGGTTTATTAGGTGAACTGTACAAAGACTCGATCTAGGCCGAGGCAAAACCCACGAAGCAACCAATGACATCACGGACTATCACGTGACTAGAATTGTAAAGTGACCATGCAACAAAACAACAACAACCCACATATATAACATCCCTCCCCCTTTACTTCTAAGGTTGAACACAACAAATAACTATAATACTATACATAGTCATTGGAGGCTTTCAGTGCATGTTTCAAGGACTGGACAAACCTTTCGGCTAAACCATTTGGGATGAATGGTAAGATATTGAGTTTATGTGCTGGATACCACTTATCATTAAATGGTCCTCAAACTCCTGAGCAGTGAATTGTGGATCTTTGTCTCCCACGATTTCAACCCTTTTTGCTAATCTTGCAAAAATTTCATCAAGCTTTTCGATGATTTGTTCCAAAGTTGTTGACTCTATTACGACCACCTCAGGTCACTTGGAGCGTGCGTCTACGACAACCATGAACATGTGCCCCTCATATGGACCAACAAAGTCAATATGAAGACGATGCCAAGGCATTTTAGGCCATTGCCATGGATGCAATGGGACAATGGCGGTGTGTTCTGTCATGATATTCAGACATACAGACAATGATATACAGACAGGCACAGACAGGCAGCTAATGAACACAGAGAACAGGACATGACCAATGAGCAGGCAGGACACTCACGGGTGGTATCTCACTATAAAAGGCACGAGGCACTCACACTCCGCCTCGTTCCACTGATGAACATCTACAGAGTGAGTCAGGGTGCATGTACATTATCACACCTCCAGCACGTGGCTAAGAGCTAGTCTGGTTCAGTCAGACAGAATAACTACACTTAGGTTAGCAGAGAGTCGAACTCATAGAGAACTGTGCTAACTGTGCTACTGGTTCAATAAATCAGATTGAACTAACTTCAAGGTCTGGAATATCTTTTGGTTAAAACTGCATCCAGTTGCAGCCTGTGTTATCCCAGAATACATAACACATCATGCTACCAGGAGACTGCTTAATCTAGGTGGTTTACGGGATTTCCGGGTGCGGCTATGCAGAGCTAGGTCGCATATTCGGTAGCTCCCGCTTGGAACGGACTTTTGGGCTCTTTTACAGGGCCCCCACGGCATTTGTTTGACATTTCCCGGTGTGGCAAGAAGACTGCAGCATTCCCCTGACAGTGTCCCCCAGGAATTTTATGTCTTTTGGCTGCCAGACCCGGCAGAAACAGTAAAGGATTTGGCTTTGGCTGCAGGTTTAGACAAGGGCCTCTTCCAGCATGCAGGCGGGGGAAGGGCAAGCTTAAAGCTGCAATCTGACTTGACTCTATCAAAGGTGAATTCTAGCAGCAGAGGGAACAACTGTGAAAGGATCTACAAGGGCCATTGAAGAAGCAGGGACGAGGCTTCCGGTGGCGGCCATGGAGGAGTAGGTCGCGCATTCGGCAGCTCCCGTCTGGAACTGACTCTCAGACCTTTTTCAGGAGTTTCCATAGACTTTTTAAACGGACCAGAAGTGTAACGGCCAAAGGATATGTCTATCTGGCCTGCCCTTAAGTACATCATTATTATTTGCCTCAATCTTTTCCTGTGGTAGTAAATGCCGTATTCTGGTTGCTCTCGAGGTAAAGACATTTCTTCTGAATTCCCTATTTTCTTTTTATGTGGCTATCTGATTTGATGGCCACTAGTTTTCTCTTTCTTACAAATGGAAACATTTTCTCTGTTTTTACTCTAACGAACAGTTCACATTTTCAAAGATCTTTACTGGGTTACCCCTCGCATTCTCTTTTCCAGAGAATTGTAATCCAGCCTGTTCATCCTTTCCTGATTGGTAGAACCTCACAAATCTGATATCATCCTTTGATATAATCTTTTTAGCACCCTCGCCATGGGCTCTACAATTATTAAATTAAACAATGACCAGAATTGTACAGAGTGCTCCAAGTGTAATCTAATCAAGGCTCAATATAATTTTAGATTAGACTTTAGTGCCCGACTTGCATTTTAATGGGTTTATTAACCAGTGCCACTATTGTCATCATTATTTCATGGGATATGGGCATCACTAAGGGGCTGGTTTAGCTCACTGGGCTAAATCGCTGGCTCTTAAAGCAGACCAAGGCAGGCCAGCAACACGGTTCAATTCCCGTACCAGCCTCCCCGAACAGGTGCCGGAATGTGGCGACTAGGGGCTTTTCACAGTAACTTCATTGAAGCCTACTTGTGACAATAAGTGATTTTCATTTCATTTCACTGACTGGGAGAACACTTCTTGCCCACCCGCTTGCCCTTGAGAAGGTGTTGATGGAACCACCTTCTTGAACCATTACAGTCTATATGGTGTGGGTCGTCCCACTGTGCTAAGTGATTTGTTAATTTGTACTCCAGTTCCCTTTTCTCCTTTAGCCTATTTAAATTACTTCCAAGCACGACATAACTTCCTTCTTTTTCTTACCAAAATGTAACACTTCTCTGTGTTGAAATTCATGTGCCAGTTATAATGCCAATTCTTTTTATTAAGGTCTACTTGTAACTTGTTGCAGTCCCCCTCGATGTTGACAATGCTCCACCACCTCCTCAATCTGGTGTCATCCTCAAATTTAAAAATCGTGTTTCGCATTCTAAATCGTAAATATAAATTGTGAACAACAGTGGGCCGAGCACTGATTCTTGTGGGACCCCATTTTCCATCTTCGGCCATTTTGTGCAACTATTCTTTACACGTGCTCTCTGCATTTTGTCCTGCAGCCAGCTACTGTTACTGTTCCTGAACTATGATTCCTTTGGAGCTATTCACTTAAGTGGTAATTGTATGAGCTTGACCCAGTGAATGCTGGTGAGTTATTTAAAACTTTAGAGGCTTCTTGGGCTTCGTGCCTTTTTACTTATATTCCGAACAAATTCCAGTATTCCCATGTAAGGTTGTCCATTTAAATGGTTGTCCATTTAAATGAGGTGAGGAGGAATGTCTTCTCTCAGAGGGTAGTGAATCTGTGGAATGCTTTCCTCAGAGGGCTGAAGAGACTGGACTATTGAGTATGATAGAGGCTGAGATAGACATATTTTAAATCAGTATGGAATCAAGTGTTATAGGGATAAAGCGGGAGAGTGAAGTTGCGGATTATCATATCAGATCAGTCAAGATCCCATTGAATGTCGGACAAGACTCGATGGGCCTAATGGCATACTTAGAATCGTAGAATCCCTGTGGTGCAGAAGGAGGCCATTCAGCCCATCGAGTCTGCACCAGCACTTCAAAAGAACACTCTGCCCATGTCTACTTTCTCGCCCTCCCCACCCTAGCCCGTAACCTAACCTGCACATCAAGGGGCAATTCCTCATGGCCAATCCACCTAACCTGCACATCGTTGGACTGTGGGAGGAAACCACCTGAAGGAAAGCACCTGAAAGCACCTGAAGGAAACTCACGCAGACACAGGGAGAAGGTGCAAACTCCACACAGACAATGACCCAAGGCCGGAATTGAACCCGGATCACTGGCACTGTGAGGCAGCAGTGCTAACCACTGTGCCACTGTGCCGCCTACCGTGCTCCAATGTCTTATGGACTTATGCTATTTTACAACTGAGCCAATATAATCAAATGCAATATATCCTGAGCTGGCATCCGGACCAGATAGAAATGAGGAATCATTATGGGTGCAGCCCATCCAACCAGTGCTGACTCATACATGGAGCAATCCAGTTAGCCATTTCTGGTTCTTTCAGAAATAATATTTGAACGATCAAGAGAATCTGCAATCTGGGGGGAAAAAAGTGATTTAGATTGCTAGACACTTCTGACTATGGATTTTATGGGAATCCATGCTGCTCCTCCCTCCCCCGCCATATATCAAAAAAATATATCAAAATCCTCTGTGTAGCACACATTTACTGCTTAGCTCCTGTAAGATTTTCCTTGCTGATAACAGCAAACATGGAACAACACATTCCCCTATCCACCAAGAGCAATGCAACAGGAGGCCTACTTGCATTTGACATTTACTTAAAAAATCAAGCTGTGTCTATGATTACCACCAAGAGCTTAGCAGATTATATGTTGTTTAATTTAAATGAATGCGCGCTTGAACTCTTTTCACTGTTTGCAAGATGTGTTTTCTGATCTGATGGACAAAATAGCAGATACATTCTCTTGCAGCATCACACGCTCCAAAATGTAGGCTGGATTTAGGGTGCATGGATAAATTTTAGTCCAAGGCAAAATAACACTTAAAGTTATTCACAGCAGCAGAAGGAGGCCACTCGGCCCATCGAGCTTGTTCCGCCATTCAATGTGATCATTGCTGATCCTCTTTCTCAACACTATACTCCCACTCTCTCTCCGTGCCCATTGACAACTTCCGTGTGAAGAAATCTATCAATTTTTTGCATGAAATAAGAGTAGCTTGAGTCTCTGTGTGGCTTCAGTGCAAAATCAAAGTCTTGGCAACTCTTTCAAGCCTAATTTCGCTTACTTTCCCATTAGTTGGTATGATCAGAACCCCTCGATTTTATTTCAGGCCAGTACTATTCCTAGGGCAAAGATGTTTCTTAAGCATCAACATGTCATAATAAAAGGTTGTGTTAATTAATCGTAAAAATAATGATATTGTTTAATTAGACCTGTCCATGCCAAAATATTGTCAAATTAGTTAACCTTTGAAATGGAAAATCGTACAAGGTTAATTTGTGCCAGCTGTGCCTCCTCTTGCATGTTTAGATAAAGATATTCTTCAAGGTACCCTAATGCTGAGTCATTTCAGTCAGCAGATATGATCTGTACAAATATTGAAATTCGGCTTTAATAATGCAAATGGTGCACAATGGCACCCTTAAATGGCATTCATATTGTCACTAAACTCTTTTTTCAAATCAAAGATGCTGTAAATTACCCAGTGTTTCTGTTCATAGTCACTCTCAATGACCACTTGCTTAAAAGTGTTCATTTTGTCAGTGTTGTTCAGTTAGGTTGAAATCAGGATCATCAAATGAGCAACATCCCCGCAAACCCTCCCCTGTTCCCCTCCATCCAGGGTAAAACATTCTCTGTCCTTGCTGTTAAATGGAGCTCATGGAGGATGGTTACAGAAGTGGTGGATTGTCACTCACTGGGTCCCAGCATGAATCACCATCTTCAAGAAAGGAGGGATAAAGGTGGAAAACTGAAAACATTTTGGTGAATTTTACTAACTTGAAGGAGTCAGCACCGACATGTCCCCCAAACCAAAATGCCTCCTCAAGTAGTGCCTGATCTTTAAGGAAGACATCACTACCTGACTTCCCGTTTACTTTCCCGGGGCAAATGGAAGCAAACCGCAGCCAAAACGCTCAGACTAAACCCGTGTCTCCTCCACTCTGCCTCTTCCCCTCCTCACCACTGCTGAATCTTCGCCGCCCAATATTAATACATAAGATTAGTGAGCATCAGTTGGAGCACTAGCAGGTGGCTAGCTTCCTTCCCATGCTCATGCAAAGCCTTCCCTTTCGTCATCAAATCGAATTCCCCTTGCAGATTTTCCGCACCACCAAGCGTTCATCCATCAGCTTCACCAACATCTTGGAAATGTAGGTCGTGGCACTCATTCCCTCCACCCCCTCTGGCAGGCCCATAATCGGTAGATGTTCCCACCTGGACCGATTCTCTTGGTCATCAACCCTCATTTTCAATTCCTTGAATGCCGCTCCGAACAATGCCACCTCTGCCTCCAGCTCCACAATTCGGTCACTGTGGTCAGAGGCCGCCCCTTCCACCTCCCGAATCATCGCCCCTTGCTGGTCCACCCGCTCCATGGTACCGCGAAGGGGGGCAGGCTCCCTCAATCGTCTTTGACCAACCTTCCTGCATCTCCTGCCGATGCTCCCGTAGTTCCCCTTTGATTAGTCCCTACAGTTGCTCCACTGATGATGGGGTGGACGATGACGACGACGTGCCCTCCTCCGCCATATTTTCCGTATCTGCGCCTCACAGACCCTTCACCGTTGCCTTAATCAATTTTTGGCGTGTACAGTAACCTGCCACCATAGCACCTCAAAGGAGAAATCACTTTCCACCATTTATGTTGCAAATTGACTGACCAAAGTGCCCATTAAACGGGCAAAAAAGGGCCCAAACCCAAACCTTTGTGTAGGAGCTACCATCTGAGCAACCGGCCAGCCACTAGAAGTCTCTAATGCCTTCATTAAGGTAATCTCTGCCTCCGCTAACAATTTCTTTGTGTGACTGTGTCGTTAACGCCACAGACTAACCTGTCTCTCAACATGTCATTGAGTACAGTGCTGAACTTGCACAGCTCAGCCGTATGTTTTAGGCATGCCACAACTACCACTATCATCTTTCTGGGTCTCTTGTTGTGAATTAAATTTATATCATCACATTATCAACATCCCTTGACTAATTCCACAAGCTGCTAAAAACATTTGGGGTTGAGGGCATCTGGAGAAGTCAGGCTCCTAATCAGGTTACAGGTTGGGGCCCTACAGGCAGTTAATAGGATTACCCATTGCTTCTCTTCTGTCCCCCCCCCCCCCCCCAATTTTATTGACCTTAAAGAAATAGCGCAGGCATTCAACACATAGCACCCAATTCTCTGTTTTAGGATCAAATGGGCAATTTGACACTTTGCTGAAGGAGTTTGTTTCAAAGGAAAGGCTTCCCATGAGGTCTGCTCTCCCGATTTCTGCAGCAGTGGGAAGGCACTTTGATTGATCCTCGTTGCCAAATGTAATGTCTGGAAAGACTGGCGTCCACCAAATTGACCAATGAATAAATGGTTTATTAAGACAAATAACAATTTAGAGAGAGTGAGATAAAGACTACCGTATTCCAAACTCCGAACTAACAATAAAATGCTGGCCTCAGCCCCAGGATATCCACACTCCGACCCGATTGGCCTTACGGTCACATGACCCTCCAAGAGTCACGCTACCACAGTGTCTGAGCTGGTGAACGTGAGTATAAGATCGAGTGATAGTGCCTCTTCACCTTCACTGTCTTCTGTCTCCATCCTCTGACTGGGAAGGTTTCAATTCTTGGGCATCTGAACTGATAAGTGGACATGGGTTGCGTTGTGAGGGAGAGGAGAAAGTATGAATCGCCTACTTATATCATCTGGAGCTTGAGAATCAGAAGAGATTATGGGGTGAGAGAGAAGTGGGAAGAGAAAAGGAGGATTAGATTACTCCAGTCCCTCAGTGGTATGGTCTCACTTTCCCATGATGGCAAGCATGATGGTAAAACATACAGGCTTGTTTGTCCTCTTCCGTTTTTTGCACCAGAGATAATTGCTATTCAAGTGCAGAAATGACATTGGCATCAACCATACAAAATGCAATACTGTCCAGGTATGTCCTATCGAAACAAGCAGGATAAATGTAACTCATCCATTTAGTCTCCTCCCAGTCATCAGTGACGTGATGGTGGGAATCATCAACAGTGCCAGTAAGTGACATCTACTCACAATAACCTGCTCACTGACATTAATTTAGAGTTATTAGAACACCGGGCATCAAACCTCATCAGATTTCCAGAATCTCCAATATTTTGCTTTTATTTAAGGTTGCTTAGCAGTAGGGAGGCACTTTGATTGATCCTCATTGACAAACGTAGTATCTTGAAAGAGTGGCGACCACCAAGTAGATTAATGAATAAACCGTTTATTAAGGCAAATAACAATTTACGGAGAGTGATATAGAGGCTACTGTACTCCATGACTCCTAAGTAACAGCAAAACCCGGCCAAACCCCAGGATTCCCGCTCTGAAATCTGAAATAAAATCAGAAAATTTCTGGGAAAATTCAGCAGGTCTGGCAGCACTTGTGGCTCCAAAGCATTTGTACCACATCATAATCTCGATGAAGGTACTATGTGTTGCAGGGCCCATGCAAACCCATTAAAGATTGTTGGTTAGGCTGGAGAAGGAACTGGAAAAACAGAGCAGAACACATCCAGCCCAGTCTCCTTTTGATTCCTTACAGGTTTCAGAGAGGATTCTTTAGGCAGCTCATTGCATGTGTAACTGATTAAGGTATGCTGAATACCACCCAAACCAAGATTGCAACTTGTCTGTGGCCAGCAGCACATGAAACATGACCTTCTTTGGTCCAGTTTTGTGTCCAAGAATCAGGGGAAGCAATAACCAATTTTGTTCCTTATATCTGCCATACATTTATCCCTTAGTATCAGTAAGGTGTGCAATATATTTAGTGTGCGACAGTAATATGATATATTACTTCAATAAAATTCCTGTTTTACTGCAAGGGCTGGAGCACTCGCGACTCTGGAAAACATCAGGCACTGCATCCTGGGTCTTGCACAGCCTGTGAACATTCCCACTGGAGAATGATCAATAGGAATTCCATCTTCGAGAATACAAGTAGAAAAGGAGCTCTTTCCTTGCTGTTCATCAATCACCGCTGAATCCAGAGGTTGAATTTACTGATTAACGGGATGATTTTCCTATGAACCATATCTAAGGGCAGTACAACAAATCTGGTAATGTTAGTTTTTATTGCAGTGCCACTAAAAATAGGACAACGTACAGTGCCAGATTTATACTTATTTTCTCCCTTTATTTAAAATGGTTACAGTCGCTGGAATAAGGTCAGATAGAACTTGGCCGTATCTCATTCCACAATGAAATATTTATGTTGCCTGTTTAAGGAAGCCATAATCTTGCTCCAGAGCCCCTCCTCAACCAGCTGGAAATATTGCTGTGTATATTGCATGAAGCTGGGATGAATGAATAAAATGGATTAAAAGAATCTGCACATTCCAGAAGCAAAATTAATGTCCCGTGTTTGAGAAAGGTGATTTTCTTGGCAGGTACCAAAAAAAACTGTCCGTGAGAAATTATATTCATGTTTTTCAAAGTGTGTATCTAAGGAGAACAGTGAGATTTTTTGATTTAAAAATGAGTGAAAAATCCTGGACGGGATTCGCCGGTCGCAGACACAGAAATCGTGTTCGGCCGGAGAATCCCTGTTTGCACCAAAATGGGGGGGGCGGTGCCGCTTTTGCGATGCTCCGCACCCTCAAAAACGGCGTACTCGAATAGAACGCCGCACACCGTCTGGATCCCCCGATGCTCCGTTTCCGACAGCGTGGTACACTTACCCTTTTTTGGCGTGAACCCGGGGTGGCGGCTACGGACTGAGTCCAGACGGAGGGGTGGGGGGGGCAAGCCGTTCCGTGGGCAGGGGGGGTTTTGGGGGGGATGGGGACACTGGTAGGTGGTCCGGGGTGGTGAGGGGAGTTACTGGGGGACAGTATGTGGTAGGCCAGGACCGCGCGCGGCCGCCGCCATTGTGCACGGTGCGGCAGCTGCAGGCCGCCGCCGTGCGCATGTGTAGCCACGGATCTGGCAATTCTCTGGCCGTATCCGCAGGTAAAGCCGGGGGCTTTACACTGTGTGCCTGCTCGCCCCCCACCAGACGGAGGATCGGTGGACACTTAGTCTTCAAATCGGAGAATCCAGCCCCCTGTATCTCCAGCTGACAGGTTTTCAATTATTTTTTCCTCCCAATTGCCCAATTGATTATCTTCTGTACTCTTCTGAAAGTGTTGAACCATACTGGAGTACAATTCTGATGTTCCGGGATAGACCTACCACCATCCAACGTCACAAGGGGAGGAGGCTTTCCCATGTAGTTGGAGGTGAGCTGAGGGTTCCAGCAACCCTGACAAGAAGCCATTTGAGCTAGTTCAGGAAGCAATTAGCAGCAATATTGTCAACTGAATGGAGTTTTCCTAATGGCGAGTATCAGGAACTCAACTGATCAGAGGAGGCAAGAGCAGAGCGGGAAATGATTGGTGACTGATTCTGCCAGGCTGTTATTTCAACAAAGAGAGCGAAATAGCAAGGTTCAGGACAGCTATAGGTGGAAAACGAATTTTAAAGCAGGCGCTCTGTGGAATCCCTGCTACTGAGGGTGATTGCAGCAAAGCATTTGGTGGACACCCTTGCATGAAAGAAAGTCAACTCAAAGTGGGTAAAAGGCAGTGAGTGGTTGATGCTCCAAAGGGAAATAGATATCATCTATTTGGAGGTCAGGTGCACCAGTGAGGAGAGTGAGGAACCTCAGTGACTAAATAGGCAGGGACAGTAATGAGAAGAGGAATGACAGTGGCATCATGCTGTGTAGCCACCTGCACCTTACCAGCACAAAGAGGCCTGCTGCCTGCCAGAAGCTTGAAGGAGGCGCTACCCTTCAGATGCAGAAATGGAAGAAGAGTCGCGCATAGGATTTGCAAGAAAAAGTTCAGCTTCATGGACCTTTCAGAGCAGTAGCATGTGTGAATTCTTGTTTCTTTCAGCAGGTTGCTGCTAGTCCAGGAAACTCTCTTGTGGAGGCCCTGAGGCCACTAGGTGCGCATGGCTGTGCGTTGTTTGGGACATGAAAGTGACAATGGTGCTGAATGTCTTTATATCAGGACCCTTCCAGGGATGGCAGCTGCCATGTACAGGTTTCCACAATCTGTCACCGATAAGTCTAGCATTCAGGTAATGCATGCCTTGTACATGAGGGAAACGGACTACATCAAATTTGAAATGAGGTTGCCTATCAGACACAGAGGTCTGTCAGCTTCACCATAAAGGCAGGATTTCCTCAAGTGTAGGCTGCGATAGGCTGCATCCATATTGACATCAAGGTTCCATCGGCGCAGTCAAGTATGTTTGTAAATAGAATAATTCTTCCATGCCCCCACTGACAGGTTCAATGGCGGACGATGGGGGAGAATTAGGTGGGAGGCCCAAAAATCAGTCTTATGCTGGTGTGAATTTCCTGCGGGATCTTCTGTTGGTGCCCCCCATGATGGATCGGGAAGCCCACTGGTGGTAGTTGGCATGAAACTGGTTTGCATCTCACTTGGGGGCTGGTTTAGCACAGTGGGCTAAACAGCTGGCCTGCGATGCAGAACAAGACCAGCAGCACGGGTTCAATTCCCGTACCGGCCTCCCCGGACAGGCGCCGGAATGTGGCGACTAGGGGCTTTTCACAGTAACTTCATTGAAGCCTACTTGTGACAATAAGCGATTATTATTATTATTATTATTATTAATGGGATGCACATGAATGTTCGACCAGAATCTTTCCCCATGCTCGATTCTCCGCAATGCCAGGGGGAAAACATGCTGTCCAGAACACATCTGGAACAACATGGCGTGCAGATGTCAGGACTTAACTGAAGAATGCTTGGGGTTGCCTCTAGAGTTAGGGGTGGAGGCCACCAGTGACCATGGTCCCTGGAGCACCATAGCAGGAGGTGGGGTGGGCATCTACGGGTGGGTCTTCCAGGTTCGGTGTCGTCGAGGACATCCGTCGTCCGGCTTCAGAGTATCCCTGGAGGTTCTTTTTCACGAGGTCCATCTTCTTCCTTTAATGGTGGGTCAGTGATGCTGGATGTTGTTCAATATGGTGCCCAGATATGATGGCGGGACACGCACAATCAGGCCCGCCACACCACGGAATATGGCGCTAAACCCCAGAAGCATAATTACTGAGGTCAGGATCAAATGCTATGGCATGGTTTACCATCGGCCTCCACAAAGGGTAGCACTTCCCGTCCCAGCCATAGGAATTAGTCCCAGATGGGTGAGTTCCACCCATAGAATGGTTACAGCACAAAAGAAGCCATTTGGATCTTCAAATTCTTATATTTGCATTTGATAAAGTTCCCCATGGTAGGCTTCTGCACAAAGTAAGGAGGCATGGGATTGTGGGAAATTTGGCCAGTTGGATAACGAACTGGCTAACCGATAGAAGTCAGAGAGTGGTGGTGGATGGCAAATATTCAGCCTGGATCCCAGTTACCAGTGGTGTACCGCAGGGATCAGTTCTGGGTCCTCTGCTGTTTGTGATTTTCATTAATGACTTGGATGAGGGAGTTGAAGGGTGGGTCAGTAAATTTGCAGACGATACGAAGATTGGTGGAGTTGTGGATAGTAAGGAGGGCTGTTGTCGGCTGCAAAGAGACATAGATAGGATGCAGAGCTGGGCTGAGAAGTGGCAGATGGAGTTTAACCCTGAAAAGTGTGAGGTTGTCCATTTTGGAAGGACAAATATGAATGCGGAATACAGGGTTAACGGTAGAGTTCTTGGCATTGTGGAGGAGCAGAGAGACCTTGGGGTCTATGTTCATACATCTTTGAAAGTTGCCACTCAAGTGGATAGAGCTGTGAAGAAGGCCTATGGTGTGCTCGCGTTCATTAACAGAGGGATTGAATTTAAGAGCCATGATGTAATGATGCAGCTGTACAAAACTTTGGTAAGGCCACATTTGGAGTACTGTGTACAGTTCTGGTCGCCTCATTTTAGGAAGGATGTGGAAGCTCTGGAAAAGGTGCAAAGAAGATTTACCAGGATGTTGCCTGGAATGGAGAGTAGGTCTTACGAGGAAAGGTTGAGGGTGCTAGGCCTTTTCTCATTAGAGCGGAGAAGGATGAGGGGCGACTTGATAGAGGTTTATAAGATGATCAGGGGAATAGATAGAGTAGACAGTCAGAGACTTTTTCCCCAGGTGGAACACACCATTATAAGGGGACATAAATTTAAGGTGAAAGGTGGAAGATATAGGAGGGATATCAGAGGTAGGTTCTTTACCCAGAGAGTAGTGGGGGCATGGAATGCACTGCCTGTGGAAGTAGTTGAGTCGGAAACATTAGGGACCTTCAAGCAGCTGTTGGATAGGTACATGGATTACGGGAAAATGATATAGTGTAGATTTATTTGTTCTTAAGGGCAGCACGGTAGCATTGTGGATAGCACAATTGCTTCACAGATCCATGGTCCCAGGTTCGATTCCAGCTTGGGTCATTGTCTGTGCGGAGTCTGCACGTCCTCCCCGTGTCTGCGTGGGTTTCCTCCGGGTGCTCCGGTTTCCTCCCACAGTCCAAAGATGTGCGGGTTAGGTGAATTGGCCAATGATAAATTGCCCTTAATGTCCAAATTGCCCTTGGTGTTGGGTGGAGGTGTTGAGTTTGGGTAGGGTGCTCTTTCCAAGAGCTGGTGCAGACTCAAAGGGCCGAATGGCCTCCTTCTGCACTGTAAATTCAATGATAATCTATGATTAATCTAGGACAAAGGTTCGGCACAACATCGTGGGCCGAAGGGCCTGTTCTGTGCTGTATTTTCTATGTTCTATGTTCATATCCAAGCTGGCTTACTGTAACAGCAGCTCACCTAGCCCCAATCCTCAACCTTTTCCCTGTAGCCCTGAAATTTGTTTCTTTTCAGATAAATAACCACTTTGCATTTGACGGCCCTGATTGAACCTGCCTCCATCACGCTCACAGGAAGTACAATCCAGATCCTAACCACTCACTGTAATCACGGTTTTCCTCATGTCACCACTGGGAATCACACTCCGACACTTGCTGCCGATGCCCCCTCACCCCATACCCCATGACACCTATTCCATGCTCCCCGTCCCCCCATCAAATGGGTAAAGTGGGTAAAAGGCAGTGTGTGAAGGAGGCTCCAAGGGGACATAGATGGCATCTATTTAGAGGTCAGGTGCACCAGTGAGGAGCAGAATGAGGAATCTCAGAGACCAGGTGGGCAGGGGCAGTAATGAGAGGCACCATGCTGTGTAGCTGCCTGCACCTGCCCAACGCAGAGGTCTGGACACCTGCCAGAAGTTTGAAGGAGGTGCTACCCTTTAGAAGCACACCAGCGTCAAACCTATTTAGGGCCTCCTGCCTAATTGCCCCCAACATTGAACCCATCAGTGGAGGCATAGAAGAATGATTCTATTTGCAAATACACTTGGCTGCTGTGATGGAACCTTGATGTCAATATGGATGCAGCCTGTCGCACTTTACACTTGAGGAAATCCTGAAATGGAGATGATGCTGACACCCCTTGGTATCTGATGTACCTGAGTCCCTCCTGACCTGAGGCACTGGCAGATGTAATACTGGCAGCAGCCACCACCTCCACAGTGGCGCTCCAAAGAGCTGCTGACCTCTGATTGTCCGCCGGTTCTTGACGGGCAGGGCCTCTGCCCTGTGGTCCTTGATCCCAAGGAAAGCCCCGCTGTCGGCCTGTTGGCACTTAATGCAGTGGGCCTTCCTGTGAAGAGGTGATTAAGGGCTCTCGACAGCAGTCCACTCATTGGTCGAGACCTCATTGCCTTCACATATATCCTTTCCTTCTGACTCGGGTATCTGCGTAAGACATAATTGATGACACTATTGTGAAACTCCATCACAACGGCACATAAAAGGTAAATATATGGCCATCTGATGGCCACTGACCATTGGTTTGCTGAAGATGGGGTTCCAGTGCATAAACCAGACTGACGGTGCTCTCCAATACAGGCCTTCAAGGGTCTCATGTATAGAGGTGGTAATCTGTACCATCCACAATACGGAGCTACAGAGAGGGGTGGAAATATTGCACCTGAGGAGTTTCATGAGTCTCGTGTGTCCTCAGAGGAAGAGGAGGAGGAGGAGGAGGTGGACATGGATATTCCCCCAGAGTAAGACTAAGATGAACTAAAAGCACTGATGGCTTCACCCAGGGAAGTATGCGACATTCTCATTCAAGGGAGATTCACCTGAGATTTCTGCAGCCAGATCCCAGTGGCCATCATTCTGCCACTATTGTGACACTTTGATGAAGTTATGGTGCCCTTGAGTGTTGCAATAACCGCTCCACTTGGTACATTATCAACCGCCACATTCAAGAGCTCCAGCTCCTTGCTCCTCCTACTGGTGCACTGGGGGAATTGAAGTATCTGAGATTTAGCAGTAAAGTACAACACATGGGGTCATTACAATAAAGAACATCCATGTTACATTCAGCTCAACAGCACACCCAAGTGAAAACCTTTGTGGAGCTACATGCGTTTCTATATTACTTATGGATGCTTCTCATGATGCTCCCCTTACATCTGGAGCAGATGTGGGGGATAATGACTGGCACATTTGTTCTGGCGGATTAAAGTCCATGGCAGTCATCCGGGGCCATTGTGGGTTCCTGCACAGACTGAGCCACTTGCACCTGTGCACGGGCAGGTTCTGCCATCGGGACTGGGCGCATCATTTGAGCCTGTCAGAGGGCCACAAAGCCACCCACAAATCTGGGGAGTACCTTCAGCAAAGCCACTATTGCTAAGGGACCTATTTCCCTCAGCACTTCTAAATCTACCTGAATGTCCTTACTTACAAAGAGAATCACAACACTTGGCTGTATAACTATGCATCTCGGAGCCAATACACCAACTGAAAGATCAAGAGTGCTCAAGGTTGAAGAGATGCTATGGAGGCTGATGCACACTTCTTATATCCACGCATTGGACTGCTGTACATGACTCTTCATTCGGTTCACCAAGGCCAAGGCTCATAGACATGGTGGCACTCATGGCGTGGATGGATTCCTCCATTGTGTTCACATTGGTGCGCAGAGTGTCTGAAAAACCTGACCGATGGCCACACATGCCCATCGTTGCTCCATAAGCAGCAGTTTTGCTAATAGCCCCAAGGCTCAGCAGCAGCGTGAAGCTGAGCACTGCTGAGCCTGTCCTCATTCCTTCAAAGGGGAAAGGAGACAGCAGCTCTGTCTCCCGCTCCTGCTCGCATGTGCTGTGCTCATCACTTGCTGCCACCTGTCCTATCTGCAAATAAGGCCCCACTGATGTTAGAGTGCCTGTGCTGATGGAAGGTGGACTCGACTTATGGAACAGTGCATCCTCAGATTGCAGCTCCTCCTCTTAGGTCAGCAGTGCCTCTGTTTGTCACTGGCGCTACCTTGTGCATAAAAGAAGGCTCCAGTCACTGAAGTTCAATGTGCCACCATTCTCATACATTTACATGCTCCTGAGCTTGATCAGCAGAGCACTGAAGACAGAGGAAACTCTAAAGAGATGGCTGATAAGCACCCAAGTCTTCAACCATTAAAGTTCTCACTCTCTTTCGCTGCTGCGCACCCATTTCACCCTTGGCATCAGCCTGGCCTGTTGGCACTCTTCCCATCTCAACGCCCTCCTCCTCCTTTGGAGTTAAGATCTCACTTATGGGTACCCCCGGTACCACTCTGTTACCTTGTGTTATGCACACCCTTCTCCTTCAGGAGATAAACAGGAATAGTTAGAGAATGAGGGGGAATCTCTGAGGCCATTAGGCTATCTGACTTTTAACGGCCTTCACGGCATCATTGAGTATTCTGTTGCTGCCTTTCAGCCTTGTTTGTCAAAGCTCCCTGTGTGCGTGCATGCTCCTTTTGGGTCAGAATGAAACAATCCTCTAAACTGCTGCACAGTGTGGTCCTTACTCCGTCCTTATGCAGGGGACACCTAATGAGCTGAGAAAGGCATGGTTGCCAGGTGGCACTTTCAGGGCACTCACCATCATGATAATTGAAGCGCTTGCTGCACTCTAACATGTCCTGAATGCCAAGACGTAGCTGTTGATCTCATCTTCCATCTCCAGCCATGTCTACTTTGTCAAACTGGCTGTCCTCCTCCTCCTGTCCTCTGGAATGAGCACGGTCTCTGTTCTCTCAATGCCTGTGGCACCACATCCAGGGAGACATCACTAATGCTTGGTTTCTGTCCTTCTGCATGATTCTTGCGTGGTTTTCCGATATTCCTTCAGCAGCACTCCTTTTCCTTCCTCCTCTGAGTGCAGCCACTGTGCGAGGCGCTGACCTCACTTTAATCCTATCACGCTCATGCCAACCCAATCCCCCGCCTGCCATCCCGAATTTGACAACTGGCCTGCACCCCGTGAGATGAGTCAGCCGCAGTATCACATCAGACGTCCCACCAAATGGAAGCTTAGGTTCCAGAGCTGGACTTAACCCTGATATTGGGTTTCCGATGTTTGCGACAACATTGAGTGTGAGGCATACTGCAGTACAAATTACAGCTTCGAGGAGAGCAATAAATTTGGAGTGAAAGAAATGTAAAATCAAGGGCGGGATTCTCCCCTACCCGGCGGGGCGGGGGGTCCCGGCGCCGAAGAGTGGCATGAACCACTCCGGCATTGGGCCACCAAAAAGGTGTGGAATCCTCCGCACATTCAGGGGCTAGGCCGGCTCCGGAGTGGTTTGCGCCGCGCCAGCCGGCGGGGAAGAGGCTTGGCGCCACGCCAACCGGCGCCAAATGGCCTCCGCCGGCCGGCGCGAGTTGGCGCATGCGCGGGTGGGCCAGCGTGTGCTGCCGTCATCCCAGCGCATGCGCAGAAGGGGGGTTCATCTCCGCGTCGGCTATGGCGGAGGATGACAGCGGCCGGAACGGAGGAATAGAATGCCCCTACGGCACAGGCCCACCCGCGGATCGGTGGGCCCCGATCGTGGGCCAGGCCACCGTGGGGGCACCTCCCGGGGCCAGATCCCCTCGTGGCCCCCCCGAGGACCCCGGAAGCCGCTCGCGCCGCCAGGTCCCGCCGGTAAGGACCTACTCTAATTTACGCAGGCGGGACCGGCAAAAACGGGCGGCCACGCGGGCCTGAGAATCGCCGGGGGGACGCTGCCAGCGGCTGCCAACCGGCGGGGCGCGATTCCCGCCCCCACCAAAACCCCGGCGCCAGAGAATTCGGCAGCTGGTGGGGGTGGGATTCACGCCGACCCCCGGCGATTTTCCGACCCGGCAGGGGGTCGGAGAATCCGGCCCCAGGTTTTGAAAGAAGAAGAATTTCATAAGTATGAGGGAAAATTAATAAATGATAACCATTCACTTCTTCAATGAAGTAAGAATGATGGGACTATGTATGTATAGTGGTTATGTTACTGAACTAGTAATGCTGCTCGAAGCAGAAGATGCATCAACATAAATCATGGACATGCAGCCTGTGATTCCCCATCATTGTTCGCTCTGAGAGTGATTCACTTCTGGGGTGTGGAATCAGCCATTTTTCACATCATGAGGAATATAAGCATATTCTTATATATTCTCTTATATATAAGAGGAACATGGTTATTGTTATGATCAGATGAGGAAGGGTCATATAGCTCCCCACTTTTCCTTCTCGTTTGATCAGAACAGGTTTTTTTGTTGGCCAGATATGCTTGCCAATTCCGTGTGTGTTTTAACTGTTTCTGTGCTATACCCATAAAAGACACAACCAGACAGGTTTTCTTGAGATTTTATAAAAGGACAGAGGATATTTTTTTATTGAACTAAACTCAACTGAATAAAAATAATAAAAGCACTCACATCCATAAAGTTCACTGGTACACATGCACAGACATGCACACACATACATACGCAAACACACACACAAATAGATTACAGGGTCACAATTTTGGTCCCCTTATTTGAGGAAAGATGCAGTGGCATTGGAGGCAGTTCAGAGGAGGTTCACCAGATTGATTCTAGAGATGAGGGGTAGGTTGTATGAGGAGATATTGAACAGTTAAGGCTTATACTTTCTGGAGTTTAAAAGAATGATGGGAGACCTAATTGAAGTATGCAAGAAAGGGTGTGGATAAAGTAGACGTGGAAAAAGTAGATGTGGAGCTGATGCTTCCTCTTGTGGGGCATTCCAAAATGAGAGGTCATGACCGGGATTCTCCGATCCGGCACCGGGCCCGAGAATCGCCGGAGGAGCGCGAGATTCCCGCCACGCCGCTTCGTCGCTGGGACTCTGATACTCCGACCCGGCCAGAACCACGCCAACGCAGAGTGTGCCGCGTGGGTCGGAGAATGGAGCAACGTGCTGGTCCCTGGGCCTGCAGCGAATCTGCGGGCCAGATGGGCCGAAGTCCCGCTGACGTGAGTGCAGGTCACGCCGGCGTGAATCAAACATCCTTTAGAGCGACGTTAACCAGTCATGCTGGCTGACACCGACGACGGAGGAGGTAGGGGTCGGCGTGGAGGAACGCCAGAGATATCGAGATGGCACAACCGTGGCTGCGGGGTGTGCCGTTGTCGGGGGCGGAGGCCCCCCAGGGCCGAGGGGGGGGGCAGGGCCGGGCGGTGTTGGTGTGGAGGAGGATGAGGGCGGGTGTCGGGGGAGGTCGGGACCGGGGGGGGGGGGGAGGGAGGGGGAGCCGGGGGGGAGGGGGGGAGGGGCCAGGGCGGGAAGGGGGTGGGGGAGGGGTGTCAGGGAGGGGGCGGGGCCGGGGGAGAGGGCTGGGCTGGGGGGAGGGGTGTCAGGGGAAGGGGATGGGGGTGGGGTTTATGCATGGCTAGGCAACAGCTGGCAACAGGGGTGACCATGTAGCCCATGGCACCTGGTTGCGGAGGGGGGTATGTGCAATCATGAAATGTCATCTATCCCCACCCCCTGCAGACCGTTATGTTTGGCCACCACCCAGCGATGTTGGCCGCTGAGGCGGGGGCCAAAGTCCTGCATGTAGCCCTATGGGACCTGGAGCAGGGACGTGCCAGGGAGGCGGCGGGGGCTGCCGCAGAGGAGCATGCCGCAGAGGTGCAGGTGGCAGCCGCCCAGGCTTGAGGGCCGCCTGCCCGACAGGATGAGGAGGAGAAAACGGTGCCACGACGACGGAGGCGGCTGATGAGGCCTCGTGTGCACCGGTGCCGCAAGTCCTTCCAAGACCTCTGGAACAGGGCATGCAGGAGGAGACTTTGGATGAGCCGGGAAACTGTTGCCCATATCTGCCACCTGATGGCACACCTGGCATCGCGTTGAACTGGGGGTGGACATCCTCTCTCGGTGGCCGTCAAGATGATGGTCATCCTGAACATCTATGCCACAGTGTCGTTCCAGTCGCCGAGTGGGGACCTCTCTGGCATTTCCCAGGCGACAGTGCACAGGTGCATCCGTGAGTTGACCGACGCCCCGTACGACATCGCGGAGCACTACATTCAGTTCCCTGTGGACCGCTCCCACCAGGATGCCCGGGCAGCGGCTTTACCACGGTTGCCAGGATTCCCATGGTCCAGGGGGTGATCGATGGGGTGCACGTCCTAAGCGGCCACTATAGGATAACAGGGCCGTGTTCATGAATAGGAAGGGGATCTACTCCATGAACATACAGGTGGTCTGTGACCACCAGATGAAGATCCTGCACGTCTGCGCCTGGGCAGTGTACATGACTCGTTCATATTGGCACAATCGTTCATCCCCGCCATGTTCGAGGGACACCCCCCCACCGGCTGAGGGGCTAGTTGCTGGGCGACAGGGGTTACCCATTGTGGGCGTGGCTGATGACGCCTTTACGGAGGCCACAGACTGACGTGGAGACCCTCTACAACGATGCCCATTGTGCGACCAGGGGTGTGGTCGAGAGATTTGGTCTGCTGAAGATGCGCTTCAGGTGCCTGGACCGCTCTGGAGGGGCCCTCCAGTACCCGTTGGAGCAGGTCAGCCATATCGTTGTGGTCTGCTGCATCCTGTACAATATAGCCCGACCGAGGGGTGATGTGCTGGAGTCAGAGGAGGAGGAGGAAGGGGGGGGGGACACGATGAAGGGCATGCCTCCCCAGATGAGGAGGATGTGGAGGGGGGGGCAATTTACGGAGCACACAGGCTGGACAGGGACTGGAGGCCCACCGTTACCGGCTGGGCCAGCTGGCACGGGAGGAGTTGATAGCCGTACAGTTCACAGGCTGGGGGGGGGGCGGAATACGCTGAGCATTGACACGGATGGCACAGTATGGCACCAGCCCACCACCCTCACCCTGCCCACCACCCTCACCCTGCCCACCACCAACCACCCGCATGCACACCACCATCACACATCCACCTGCGGCACAACGGGCAGGACTCACACGGTCGCCAGTGGGAGCGGGTCTATTGCATGGCCTGGAGGATGATGACAACCTGCTCTGCGATGAGCTCCAGGCTCGACAACATGGCCCCAGTAACACCCTCCAGCTGGGTGGTCCCTGCATGCGGCCTGGACACTGCAGCGCATGGACCCGTCGTCTGCCTGGGGGCAGGGTGGTGGGGGGGGGGGGGGAACGCCACACTCACCGGAGCTCAACGTCTTATCACCCCTCACACACACTGGTGCCCACTTCCCACCCCACACCCGCACGCATCGGACAGAACACAGAGGCAGCTTCCGGAGGTGTAAAAGTGAGTTTAATTACAAACGTTACATAGACGTGCCCTAGCCTTTAGAACTAGTCTGTGCCCTTCGCCCGTGCCAACATACTCAGTGTCTACTTTTCTGGCCTTATGGGTGAGGCACAATCAATTTGGCTGGAGACGAAGTTGAATTCAAACTGAGGCTTTATTAGTATCTGAAGTGTGGCCTCCTACAGCAGCTGACGAAATGGCTGCTAGCTGAAGGCCACGCATATTTATAACCCGGCTCCTGGGCGGAGCTAGCATGCAGGGGCCCAGGTGAACCTCCAGTGCAGGTTCTACCGTACAACCCTTAATATAGGAACACAGTGGTTTACCACATTCACCACCTGCTAAAACTGAGTCTGGCGGGGGTGGTGGATAACTATATACAATTCGCAATCTTTAATATTTACAGAACAGTGAAAAAAAGTATGTGGTCATCCGGTGGGCCGGTCAGAGGTTCAGCCGGTCCGGCGCCTTGATCGTCCTCTGGGATCGACGAAGTGGAGCCGGCGATGTTGGTGCTGTCGTGGTCGAAGTTGACTCCAGGAGTGTGCCAAAATCCTCTTCATCAACGAGGGTGGCAGGGGGAGGTCGGACGGTCCTAGGGGGGGTGATGGGGGCAGCGGGGGAGGGGAGGGTTTGCGCCGGGGGCGCCAGGGGTGGTGTGGGGGCGGAACCTGCTGGTGCCAGGTCCCTGACGGAGACGGTATCCTGGCGGCCGTCGGGGAACGCCACGTAGGCGTACTGTGGGTTTGCGTGGAGCAGGTGCACCCTTTCCACCAACGGGTCCGCCTTGTGGAGTCACACATGTTTACGGAGAAGCATGGTTCCCGGAGCTGTGAGCCAAGTTGGGAGTGATACTCCGGATGTGGGCTTCCCGGGGAAGGCAAAAAGGCGTTCATGCCGTGTACTGTTAGTAGCAGTGCAGAGTAATGAGCGAATGGAATGTAGGGCCAGCTGGTGTGGGAACTCCAGGAACCCGGGACACATCTGGGCGGCAGCTGGTTGCTGGGGCCGGTCTACCCTCCGACCGTCCGACCCCTCGGCTGCTCCTACCTCCACCTGCTGTACCGGGACGGCTGTGTGGTGCGCACCAGTGAGTGTTCCAGAAGCTTCATCGCTAAGGTGACCAACCGAGGTGAGAGTCTCTGCGGTGGTCTCAGTCCAGCAGTTGGGTTATGTTGGCATAGGCTCACAGGCTTTCCTGCCAATGCAGCTGGCATGGGTGGGTGTAGCCATGTGGGTCACAGCCGGGGTTGTCCCGCCCCCCATGCGGTGCCACATATGTGGGGGGTAGGGGGGTTGGTGCCATGGGCACAGTGGGGAGTACTCACCCCGGCTGCCCTGACTAGGTCATTGAGCTTTTTGTGGCACTGGCTGCCTGTCCTGGGTGTTACGCCTACAGCGTTGACTGCTTCTCCCACCTCCCTCCACAGGCGGCGAGCAGTGTTGGATGCGACCCTGCGGCCGTGTCCGGGGTGCAGGGCCTCCCACCTCTGCTCCACGGCGCCCACGAACATTTCCACATCATGGTCCTGGAACCTCGGCACTGTGCGGCAGGCGCCCACCTTCCCGCGTTGGCCTGTGTGTGTGCGGGTGGTGTCTATTTCACAGCGACATGGTGCAGCGTCAATTACGCCATACGCGTCTGTGACGCCATTCTGGGCCGCGCCGTCGCATTTCACGTGACGCCCGTGCTAGCCCCATCCGTTGCGCAGAATAGGCGCACTTTTCATTGGGTCGACGGTGGCGTCGCTCGCGCCAGTTTTGACGGCGGCGTCAACACTTGGCCGCGGTATCGGAGAATCCCGGCCCCTAATCTTAGAATAAGAGGTAGCAAATTTAAAACATATTTGAGGAAAAACTACTTCTCCCAAAGGGTTGTGAATCTGTGGAATTCGCTACACCCGAGTGCGATGTGTGCGGGGACAGTGAGTAAATTTAAGAAGGGTTAGACAGATTTTTAATTGGTAATGGGTTGAAGGGTTATGGAGAACGGGCAGGACGGTGGAGTTGAGGCCAGGATGGGATCAGCCATGATCACATTGAGGGTGTTACGCTCGGGAGGCTAAATTGTCTACTCCTACTCCTAGGTCATGTGTCCTAGGGAGGAGATGCTCTGGCTGATTTCCAGCTCTTGGTCTGCAACATTGTAGGTAGCAGATGAAGAACATACCAGCCATGATAGAATGGAGGAGCAGACTCGATGGGCCAAGTGGCCTAATTCTGCTCCTATATTTTATGAACTTAGGAACTTCTAAGGTTGATGGGAGGCCGACAGGAAAGTGGAGTTGAGACCACATCCAGATCAGCCATGATCGTATTGAATGGCAGAGCAGGCTTGAAGGGATTGCGGCCTACTCCTGATCCTAAGTCCTATGTTTCTAGAACAGGGAGGTTAGATCAAGTAATTTGGAGTCCATTAAAGTACAGGAGTCCATACAGTTTAAAGTTTAAACGGACAATTTAACTGTTCTGGAGGTAGCTGTGTGTATGGGGTTAAATTCCTCTTAAAATCGCTGTCTGCGGCACTTGGACAGTCAAAATCTGCAGCTTTAAACGTACAGGTTAGACTGGAGAGATAGAGAGAGAGAGAGAGAGAGGAAAAGGAAACAACCTCCTCAGGGCCTTGTTTCTTCAATATCTCAGTTACTTATTCTGCTCTGTAGAAAAATCAGGTGCTTAAAAGACACAAAGGGTTGGCTTCTCACTTGACCTTCTCTCTCCAATTGCCCAGTGACTCAAATATGGTCGTGGATAGTACATTCCAGTTACTTTGATAGACCATGGCTGAGAATTCCTCTCTCAGCCAGGGTTCCAATGTCCCAAGTCTTTATGCCTAATGGCTTGTCTCCACCCAGTTGAGTGCCCATGTGATTGTCTGGATGTTGTGCTAATGGGGTAGAGATGGCCCCCATTCATCCTCTTTCAAGGTCATGGTTCATGGTGTGGCTTTGTGGACAGATTGTGTCCATTTTAATCGTTTTGGAATGCAGAAGGCACAGTGATGCAAATGTACAGCCATGTTTGACTGCGATCTTGAGTCACTGGAATGTGGCTGAGTTTTTCTTTTCCCCAAAAATCATTCAATAATTTCCAGCCAGTAAATTCCTTTTAAAAAACATGATTTCACAATGTTGTTTAAAGTTTAGGAAGAACAGGAGAGAGAAGTTCAGAAGAGCTCTGACCATAACCCATTAAATGGAAAAACAGGATGAGCTGCAGTAAAAAGAGAGCAGCTGTTGAACTGAGCTGAAAAAGGAATTTCCGATCAGAACCCATCTTGTATTCTTTAGAAGCAAGTGAAAGATAAGTCGGAACAGCCTGCCCAAATACAGTACCTAATTATGAGAAAATTTGGACATAGAATCCTAATTGTTGGGCCTACCCAAGTTTTAAATGACCGTAGATCATAATCTAGGTGGTCTATAACAGTCGGAGCAAAACTTTGAATCAGCTGAGGACCTGACCAGATAAACGTGGACATTTAGTGCACAGAGCAAAGACAAAAATGCATAGTGGGAATTCAAATTTGGAGGTCAATGTATCTGATACAGTGCACAGGAGTTTCTGTGATGGGAATGCATCTTAGAAAGGTGGGTGCAGAGGTTATTGAACCTGGTTTCTGTGCTGCAATGATTTTCCATATGTTAAAAATGACATGGCAGGTGGTAAGTCCGACAGGATGACCTCAGTGGCCAAATTCCTGAAATGCATTCCTGTTCTGTGACGCTCTATGCCGACAACATTAAATCATAAAATTCACCCCAACACATGTTGACACAAATTATGGGTCACCTGCTTGATGTCAGTGTGCAGGATTTGTCAGTGAATGTTGCTGGCAGACAAAATGGGACTTGAACACCTGCAGCAGAAAATAAAACTTTGAATCAGGCTGAAGCAAAGATTAAAAAGAAATGCTGGATACCTTAAATAAAGGCAGGAAATGTTCCAAAAGTACTGTACAGCTTCGCCATTTCAGCTGCAGATTTTTGATGTAACTTTTTAAAATTGATTTATGGGATGTGAGTGTCGCTGGTTAGGCCAGCATTAATTGCCCACCCCTAGTTGCCCTTCAGAAGGTGGGGGTGAGTTGCGTTCTTAACCACTGCAGTCCTTGATGTGTAGGTACACCCACTGTGCTGTTAGGGAGGGAGTTCCAGGATTTTGCCCCAGCGACACTGAAGGAACGCCGATATATTTACAAGTCAGGGTGGTGAGTGACGTGGAGGGGAACCTCCAGGTGGTGAGGTTCCCAGGTCTGCTGCTCTTGTCCTTCCAGATGGTAGTGGTCGTGGGTTTGGAAGGTGCTGTCTAAGGAACCTTGGTGAGTTACTGCAGTGCATCTTAGAACATAGAACATAGAACATTACAGCGCAGTACAGGCCCTTCGGCCCTCGATGTTGCGCCGACCTGTGAAACCACTCTTAAGCCGACCTGCACTATTCCCTTACCATCCATATGTCTATCCAATGACCATTTGAATGCCCTTAGTGTTGGCGAGTCCACTACTGTTGCAGGCAGGGCATTCCACACCCCTACTACTCTCTGAGTAAAGAACCTACCTCTGACATCTGTCCTATATCTATCTCGCCTCAATTTAAAGCTATGTCCCCTCGTGCTAGACATCACCATCCGAGGAAAAAGGCTCTCACTGTCCACCCTATCCAATCCTCTGATCATCTTGTATGCCTCAATTAAGTCACCCCTTAACCTTCTTCTTTCTAACGAAAACAGCCTCAAGTCCCTCAGCCTTTCCTCATAGGATCTTCCCTCCATACCAGGCAACATTTTGGTAAATCTCCTCTGCACCAATTCCAATGCTTCCACATCCTTCCTATAATGCGGCGACCAGAATTGCACGCAATACTCCAAATGCGGCCGCACCAGAGTTTTGTACAGCTGAAACATGACCTCATGGCTCCGAAACTCAATCCCTCTACCAATAAAAGCTAACACACCATATGCCTTCTTAACAACCCTCTCAACCTGGGTGGCAATCTTACCATTAGCCCAGTACTCTGTCTTCCTGTTATTCCTTCCAAAATGAATCACCTCACACTTTTCTGCATTAAACTCCATTTGCCACCTCTCAGCCCAGCGCTGCAGCTTATCTATGTCCCCCTGTAACTTGTAACATCCTTGGGCACTGTCCACAACTCCACCGACTTTAGTGTCATCTGCAAATTTACACACCCATCCTTCTACGCCCTCCTCCATTTATAAAAATGACAAACAGCAGTGGCCCCAAAACAGATCCTTGTGGTACACCACTAGTAACTGGACTCCAGTCTGAACATTTCCCATCAACTACCACCTTTTGTCTTCTTCCAGCTAGCCAATTTCTGACCCAAACTGCTAAATCACCCTGAATCCCATGCCTCCGTTTTTTCTGCAGTAGCCTACCGTGGGGAACCTTATCAAACGCTTTACTGAAATCCATATACACCACATCAACTTCTTTACCCTCATCCACCTGTTTTGTCACCTTCTCAAAGAACTCAATAAGGTTTGTGATGCACGATCTACCCTTCACAAAACCGTGTTGACTATCTCTAATCAAATTATTCCCTGCCTGACAGGTACATACTTATCAAGGACACGCAGTCGCTGTTCCTTGAACAAGCTCCACATTTCCATTGTGCCCATCCCCTGCAGTTTTCCTCTCCATCCGATGCATCCTAAGTTATGCCTCATCGCATCATAATTGCCTTTCCCGAGATATAACTCGTGCCCTGCGGTATATACCTATCCCTTTCCATCACTAAAGTAAACGTAATCGAATTGTGGTCACTATCATCAAAGTGCTCACCTACCTCCAAATCTTACACCTGTCCTGGTTCATCGCCCAGTACCAAATCCAAAATGGCCTCACCTCTCGTTGGCCTATAACCCTCCTGCACACATTGGACAAAAACGGACCCATCTAAAGTACTCGAACTATAGCATTTCCAGTCAATATTTGGAAAGTTAAAGTCCCCCATAACAACTACCCTGTTGCTTTCGCTCCTATCCAGAATCATCTTTGCAATACTTTCCTCTACATCTCTGGAACTTTTCGGAGGTACACGGTACACATGACCTCCACTGTTCGTCGGTGGTGAAGGGTTTGAATGTTTGTGGAAGGGGTAGCAATTAAGTGGGCTGCATTGTCCTGGATGGTGTCGAGCTTCTTGAGTGTTGTTGGAGCTGCACTCATCCAGGCAAGTGGAGAGTGTTCCATTACACACCTGACTTATGCCTCGTAGATGGTGGACGGGCTTTAGAGGGTTAGGCAGTGGGTTATTCGCCGTGGGATTCCTAGCCTTTGACCTGCCCTGGTAGACACAGTATTGATATGGGTTGTCCAGTTCAGTTTCTGACCAATGGTAACCCCCAGGATGTTAACTGTGGGGAATTCAGTGATGGTAATGCCATTGAATGTGAAGGGAAGTGGTTAGACCCTATCTTGTAGGAGACACTCATTGCCTGGCACTTGTTTGGCACAAATGTAACTTGCCACTTGTCAGCCCAAGCCTGGGTATTGTCCAGTTCTTGCTGTATTTGGACATGGACTGCTTCATTATCTGAGGAGTCGAGGATGGTGCTGAACATTGTGCAGTCATCTGCAAACATCTCCACTTCTGACCTTATGATGGAAGGCAGGTCATTGATGAAGCAGTTGAAGATGGGTGGTCCTGAGGAACTCCTGCAGTGATGTCCTGGAGTTCAGATGATTGATCTCCAACCACCACGTCCATCTTCCTTTGTGACAGGTATGACTCCAATCAGCGGAGAGTTTTCCCCCTGATTCTCATTGACTGCAGAATAGCTAGGGCTGCTTGATGCCACACTCAGTCAAATGCTGCCTTTATATCAAGGGCAATCATTCTCACCTCACCTCTGGCATTCAGCTCTTTTGTCCATGTTTGAAACAAGGCTGTAATAAGGTCAGGAGCTGAGTGACCCTGGTGGAACGCAACTGAGCGTCCGTGAGCAAGTTATTACTGAGTAAGTGCCTCTTGATAGCACTGTTGATGACTCCTTCCATCACTTTGCTGATGATGGAGAGTAGATTGATAGGGCGGTAATTGGTTGGGTTGCATTTGTCCTGTTTCATGTGTGCAGGAAACGCATGGGCAATTTTCCACATTGCCGGGTAGCTGCCAGTGTTGTAGCTGTACTGGAACAGCTTGGCTGGGGGTGAGGCAAGTTCTGGAGCACAAGTCTTCAGTACTATTGCCGGAATATTGTCAGGGCACATAGCCTTTACAGTATCCAGTGCCTTCAGCTGTTTCTTGATATCACGTGGAGTGAATCGTATTGGCTGAAGACTGACATCTGTGATGCTGGTGACCTCCAGAGGAGACCGAGGTGGATCATCCACTTGGCTCTTCTGGCTGAAGATTGTTGCGAATGCCTCAGCCTTATCTTTTGCACATATGTCCTGGGCTCCAGGAGAGGGACATTTGTGGAGCCTCATTGAGGAGGGGGCATTTGTGGAGCCTCTTCCTCCAGTGAATTGTTTAATTGTCCACTACCATTCACGGCTGGATATGGCAGGATTGCAGAGCTTAGATCTGATGCGTTCATTGTGGAATCGCTTAGCTCTGTCTATTACTTGCTGCTTATGCTGTTTGGCACTCGAGTAGTTCTGTGTTGTAGTTTCATCAGGTTGACACCTCATTTTTCGGTATGCCTGATGTTGCTCCTGTCATGCTCTCTTGCACTCATTGTTGAACCAGGGTTGATCCCCTAGATTGGCGGTGATGGTAGAGTGGGGGGTATGATGGGCCATGATGTTGTAGATTGTGGTTGAATACATGTCTGCTGCCGCTGATGGCCCACCGCCTCATGGATGCCAGTCTTGAGTTGCTAGATCTGTTCAAAGTCTATCCCATTTAGCACGGTGGTAGTGCCACACAACACAATGAACGGTATCCTCAATGTGAAGATGAGACTTTGTCTCCACAAGGACTGTGCGGTGGTCACTTCTACCGATACTGTCATGGAAAGATGCATCAGCACCAGGCAAATTGGGTGAGGATGAGGTCAAGTATGTTTATCCCTTTGTTAGTTCCCTCACCATCTGCTGCAGTCCCAGTCTATCAGCTAAGTCCTTTAGGATCTGGCCAGTTCGGTCTGTGGTGGTACTCTTGGTGATGGACATTGAAGTTCCCCACCCAGAGCAGATTCTGTGTCCTTGCCACCCTCAGTGCTTCCTGCAAGTAGTGTTAAAAATGGAGGAGCACTGATTCATCAGCTGATGGTGGCTGGTACATGATAATCAACAGGAGGTTTCCTTGCCCATAAGACTCCCTGGAATCCAGAGTTGATTTTGAGGACTCCCAGGGGAACTCCCTCCCAACTGTGTACCACTGTGCTGCCACCTCTGCTGGGTCTGTCCTGCTGATGAGACAGGACATACCTAGGAATGGTGAGAGTGGTGTCTGGGACATTGTCTGTAAGATATGAGTATGACTATGTCAGGCTTTTGCTCAACTAGTCTGTGAGACAGCTCTCCCAACTTTGGCACAAGCCCCCAGGTGTTAGTAAGGAGGACCTTGCAAGGTCAGCAGGTCTGGGTTTGCTTTTGTCCTTTCGGGTGTCTAGTTCGATGCCGGATTGTCTGTCCAGTTTCATTCCTTTTTTGTGTTTTCAAAGCAGTTGAATACAACTGAGTGGCTTGCTAGGGCATTCCTGCGGGCATTTAAGAGTCAACCACATTGCTGTGGGTCTGGAGTCACATGTAGGCCAGACTGGGTAAGGATGGCAAATTAGTGAACCAGATGGAATTTTAAGACAATCGTCAATGGTCATCTTTACACTTTTAATTCCAGATAATTTATTGAGTTGAAATTCCATCACCGGCTGTGGTGGGATTTGAATCCGGATTCCCAGATCATTATCCTGGGTCTCTGGATTAATCATCCAGTATGCCACTGCCTCCCTGGAGGGGTCTAATTACTCAGCAAAACTTACAACACGGCTTGGGGTGGCAAACTAACAGTATTTGTTCACTGCCCATTATTCACCCTGCCCGTTTCTCTTTCTCTTTCAAGTAATTGGTGGTGTTATAGGCCGGGGTTTAGCGAGCCCCAAAGTGTATCATGGAGTTCACCTGACCCACAACTTTTAATAGATTGTGGTATGGGGAGCACATGGCCCACTCTACAGGTGTGGTGCAGCAGAAATGGAAAAGTATTTTTTAAAGCAAAACAATGTTTATTCCATGAACTCAAGTTAATCTTTTAAAAACATGCAGTGAATATCTTAGCAACCATTAATTCAAATACAACCCCCAAAGCATCCAACACTAAGTAATCCTTAATAGCTTCCCAAACAACATCCAGAAGGCAATCACTACTGAGAACATTTATAATTCTGAATTCATCAAATGATCAAGAGATAGTCTTTTCATGGCAGAGAGAACAGCAGTACACCTGCTTGGTCTGGCTTCAGCTCCAACACTGAAAAACAAAACCAAAAAAACAGACATACCCAAGCATTTCTCAAAGTGAAACTAAAAAGCAGAGCCAGAGCTCAGCTCCACCCACACTCTGACATCACTGCAGTAACATGAGCAGCCAAACATGTCTTAAAGTGACATTCTCATGACAGTGGAAAGTATCACAAATGTTTCATTTTTATCGACACAGCACATGCTTTCACCATGTTCATTAGTTTTTGTATTATAATAGCCCAGATCTTCTGTTTTTTGGATCGTCGGGACCCCATGGAAGTCCAGACGCACTGATTCCATGGGAATGGCCCGGGAAGTCTAAACTTCCTCTTCGCCCTGCCTCTGCTCCCGTCTCTGGCACTGAGTTAGAGTCGGGGATGACGTACAGTTTCATGGTACTTTACACCAGGAAATGTTTGGCAGAAAAATCCGAGTCTAACTTCTGGGTAACTAGACAACTGACCTATAATCACCGGCACTGACCCCCCCCTCCCTCAACGCCCCTCCCGACCCCCCAAAATAACCACCCAATCCTCCGAACCACACTCAGTGCCCCCCTCCCAATTCTGATCTTGCCATCCCACCTTCCCTACCCCGAGCCGACCTGACCAAACCATATCTCGCAACCCGGCCCAGCTAACCCGCACCTACCCACATCACCACCTGCTATTGAATCCAGCGACGGAAAATGTGGTGTTCCAGCAAAAGCTCCATGAACTTTCAGCGGCACCGGAAAATCCCATCCGCAAACGAGGACGGAAGATTTTGGCCATTATTTCAGCATAGGGAGGTCCTTGTACTACTAGAGATGGGAGTGTCGTAAATACCAATGACTGGCTATCGCAAGCTGAGGATCAAGAGCAGCAGCAGTGAAAAGTGAGGAATCTTCAGCACGTTAATCTGCCAGGAGTCCAGGGAAGTAGAGGGTGATTGTAGGCTATCTTACCATGCATCATGGTCTGCAGGTCAAGTCTGAGCGATGCCAACCTAAGCGTGGAGCAGTGCAAGAGAAGATTATGCATCGAATGACTGGTCACCATAGAAAATGGTGGGATATTACAGCAGAAACTTGCAGCCGCTACTGCAACCTTGAATTTCTGTTCTAGGTTTCATCAGCAGCTGGAGACATATGCCATATCAGTCAGGTTGCAGTGTATTCCTTCAGCCAAACTGTTTGCCAGAGCTAATGATTCCATGGCATTCCCCATGGATCCCTGGAGCCAGCAGGGAAGATATTTGCATTTGCAGCCACTGTAGGGTTCCGACAAGTGGAAGGGTTAATAGCAACTCCACACTTGTGCCCATCACGTTCCTGCCAATGAATCAGCACCTTTGTGCAATACAACCTGTTGCATTCTCTTAATGTCCAACTGGTGTGTGGCAACATTTTTCAGAAAGCTCTCATGTTACTTACATCCTGTCATCAATCCAGCTCTCTCTCTCTTCTCTCTTTGAAGAGAGGCAGCAAGCTGGCTGCGAGTTGACAAGGATTTACCTTGCATTGTAACTCAGAGGATACCAGTGAAGATCAGATATAATAGCAATCATGGATCACCTAGACCAATCCACAGGGACCCATCTTTATAGGGTTGGTCCTTCCCCAACTCTTATGCGGCAGGACCCAGGATGAATAAGAAAAAGTGAAAGGGGACAAAGGCCAGCATGTTAGTAACCAGAGAACACAGATTTCAGAGAACTGGCAAAAAAAGTGCTGCAGAAATTGAGGAGAATGTATTTTGCACAGCAAGTCGTTACAAACTGGAATGGGCCTGAAAACACTCTGGAAGTAGATTCAATAGTAATAAAAAAACAGAGGAATTCACAAGACAAAAGGGAAAGTGGAACGTTTTGTGGTAAATTGGGAAATTGATGGCAGAAATTCTCCATCCATTCGGTGACATCGGGATTCTCTGGTCCCGTTGTAAGTGCACTCCCTCTTTCCAGGTGGCATGAGGTAGTTTCAATGGGAATTCCCACTGACAGTAGCGGGAACAGAGTATGCGCTAGCGAATGGCATGCCACCTCCCGCTGCCGAGAAACACATGGCTGGGAGGTCGGAGAAGCACGCCTGATATTTCAAGGAACCTGCACAGATACATGGTGGAATTCTCCCAAACAACCCATGGTGGATTTGGTGGTGGATGAGTAAGGAGAATTTGGTGGAACCCCACCGACATGGGGAATTTTCTTTTTTATTGATTCGTGGGACGTGGGTGTCGCAGACTGTGCCAGCATTTATTGCCCATCCCTAATTGCCCTTGAGGGGGGCAATTAAGAGTCAACCACATTGCTACATTGGTCATGTAGGCCAGACCAGATAAGGGCGGCAGATCTCCATCCCTAATGGACATTAGTGAACCAGATGAGTTTTTACGACAATCGACAATGGTTTCATGGTCATCATTAGACTTTTAATTCCAGATTTGTTTTTATTGAATTAAAATTTCACCATCTGCAGTGGTGGGATTTGAACCTGGGTCCCCAGAGCATTACTCTGGGTTTCTGGTTAACTAGTCCAGTGACAATACCACTATGCCACCGCCTCCCCCATTATGCCGCAGTTGTCCCAATTGCGGGTTAATGGTGGGCTTGTCATCTCGCTGCCATGTAGCACGAATTCCATTTGCATTAATTTCCATCTCATGAATGGTCATTAAAATGGCCGACCTCCCAGCTATGTGTTTCTCGGCAGCGGGAGGTGGCATGCCATTCGTTGGCCCATACTCTGTTTGCGCTACTGTCAGGCACTTTAATCTTGCATCACACCAGCATGACATTAGGTTGGTCTAAAACCCAATTGCCAATGAGTGGCATGCACAAGGCAGTTCTCAGCTTGCAAGAGACTTTGGGGTGAGTGCAACAATGCCATAGTGCTGTGCTGCTGCTGATGTGCTTTTCACCACTCTGCCGGGTTCCTACCTCCATCTCCAAATTGTGCTGGTCTTCATGGACAGCACTGTGCTGCTGGACCCATGGAACATCCTGTGTCACTGTCTCGGTTCAATACTGCATCTGGGGTTATGGAGTACAGGGATCTCCTTCCCCCCTGGTGCCACACATCAGTGTCTAACTGGACTGACCGTGTTGCAGGGCACATGCAGCGAACACTACAAAGGTGAGAAGGGGCGGGTGTGGTGGCTTTACCTAAGGCAAAGAGGCAGGGGGGCGGGGGCGGGGGGCAATGTGAATGGAGGGTTGTGCAAGGTGGAGGTGGTCAGGTGAAGGCTCAAAATGAGAGAGAGGGGCAAGGAGATGGAAGAAGAAGAGGAAAATGGAAGGCAGAGGGAAGACCGAGGGGGTAAGAGAAGCTAGATCCCAACAAGGATGTATGAAAATATCACAGACAAGGGGTCAAAGGGATACGACATTGTTAGGGGCGACAAGATGGCACAGCAGTTAGCACTGCTGTCTCACAGCTCCAGAGACCCAGGTTCTATTCTGGCTTTGGGTGACTGTCTGTGTAGAGTTTGCACTTCCTCCCCGTGTCTGCGTGGGTTTCCTCTGGGTGCTCCGGTTTCCTCCCACAGTCCAAAGATGTGCCGGTTAGGAGGATTGGCCATGCTAAATTGCCCCTTGTCGTCCAAATTGTTAGGTGGGGTCATTGAGTTTTGGGGATAAGGTGGAGACGGAGGCTGAAGTCGGGTGCTCTTTCCAAGGGCCAGTGCAGACTCGATGGGCAGAATGGCCTCCTTCTGCACTGTAAATTCTATTATTCGATGATTCTATACTGGAAGGGGATGGATGGAGATTCCAGAGGCAGTGGGCACAGGTCCAGGTGGGGCATTGGCACATCACAGGGCATGGGTTCGAGTGAGTCTCCAGCCGCATTGGCCCTCATGCTGCTCATACTGCCTTTCTTAAGTAACTTCTAAGGTTTCCCATTCCCTTTGAATGTGTACTGGCTCTAGGACTCTCCATTGTGTTGTAAGCTGGTTTGTCCCACAGCAAGAGGAGGAGTGAGTTTCTGTGTGACTGTTGTAATGGATCCTGCTGATGTGCGAAGCACCCATATAGCCTGTATTCAGAGAGTATAACAACAAGTTGTGAGCATGCCTGTGGAGTTGGATATGTGAAAGAAAGTCATTCCGGTGTGCAAAGTGAAATCAGGTGAGTTGTAATAGGAATGAGAAGGAGGATTGATGCATATGTCTGGAGTAGAAACATCTGGAGCAGAAGCAGGAGAAGGAAGCATTTAGAATCTTTTGCGGGAAGGGAAGAAGCATTGTCGCCAGCTCTCATTCTGAAAAATAGGACATCATTCTTACCTTCAGGGTAAGGCCAGCGAATGTCTGTGGTTGAAAATTTTGAATTACCTCTTTCCAGGTCTTCTACCATTTGTGGGCAAGAGGGCCTGTTTTGGGGTTCTCACCTGCTCCACTAGAACTTCTACTGCCACTCACTGAACATGACAGCATCTTGCAGCAAAAAATTCCAAAATCATCAGCCCAAATGTTTTAAGCCATATTTTGCTTTCAGAGGTGCAAGATGGCTTTAACTAAGTATTGAAAATCAGGTTCTCCAAATCAGTGACTTGCCAATCACGTCTACTAAGATGCAGGTAGCACTTCTCTGACATTAAAATAACGTTCAGTCATTGAAATAGTATGGGCCGCCCATTACAGTCAGCACGCAAGGTTTCTGATGAGTTTCCACCCACTCAAACTGCGTCAAATGTGAAAATCAACCCCATTAGTTCTAGGATCGAAGAAAGATCGAGTTCCTGTATGTGGGAAAACAAAACAAAGCACAGAAGAACGCTTTCTACATTCAAGCAACTGAACATCTGGCTGTATAGAGAGAGATTGTTATTATTCGTGCTTTTCCTTCCCTTTGTGATTAATTGTAGATTTGTTACTCTACCTATATAGATTCAACATTTTGCACACAAAATGCAGAATTCTACAAAAGCGTTTACAGCAGGATCGCAGAGTCAGAAATAAAATATAATCAACATCATTTACTTGCTTTATGTTTTCTAACTGTAACATTTATGTGGAATAGAGTATAATTGTTTCAATCTCACAAAAAATAATATATTTTTCACACTTATTAAAACACTATGATATTGTTTCTATCATTATTAAACCCAGGTATCAAACATTGCATATGCAGTTAATCAGCCGTATTACTCACTGTGTTAAGCAAATATAGCTTTGAAGTTTGATATGTGCCGCAATTAAATAGTTGATCCTGCTAAAGCTGACAAGAAGGGAATGATAAGAATGTCTTTAACTGAATTCAATAGATCGGACTGATTATTTAAAACAATGTTCTGTTGGGATATTTCAACAATGTGAAATGATTGTCAGAGTTTTGTGGACAACTTTTAAAGTAACTATACTGATTTTTTTCATTACATTGCACATTATGTACATATATCAGATCTATATCCATGTATATTGAATGTCCAAAACCACAAATATGCTATTTGCAATAACAATAAGTTGTAATTTTGCATAATAATAAAGTGAGGTTATTATCATTTAATTTTACAAGAAACAAAGCTATTCCCTTCCTCTTATGAAAGAAAGGTGCGAGCACAAATTTTAATAAAATTGATTAATGTAGATCATTAACTGCCTAGTTTCATGCAACATTTTTATTAACTGATTTTTTTTTCTTTATGTTTTAAATCAATCAACAACCTTTGCAGGGGCAGCACAGTGGGCAGTGGTTAGCATTGCTGCCCCACAGCGGCGAGGTCCCAGGTTCGATCCCAGCTCTGGGTCACTGTCCGTGTTGGAGTTTGTACATTCTCCCCGTGGGTTTCACCCCCACAACCCAAATTTGTGCAGGGTAGGTGGATTGGCTGCGTTAAAATTCTCCTTAATTGGAAAAAATGAATTGGGTACTCTAAATTTTTTTTAAAAACCTTTGCATACAATGTATAAGCATTAACAATATTAATAAACCGGAACACTGGTTATTGCTGGTTAAAATATTTGTGAATTTATACATATCCTTGACCAAAGTTTTGCTGTACAGTGTGGGTCGTATTTTGAAGCACGCTCTGGTAGTTCACAGACTTCAAAGCCACTTGGCCGTGAAGTATCAATTTCCACATTTCGATGCAGAGTTCAAGAGTGACCAACATTTGTAGTAAACTATCACTGATTATAAAGGGCAGGGAACATTATTCAAGAAGATTACTTTCAATAAATACACTAAAATAACATTGGGAAATGTGCAGAGCCTTTTTTTATTTTCTGTAATTGTGAATGCTAGTCATTTGCGGTTCAAATAATCAGGAGAAAGTGGGTAGACACCAAAGAATTTAAAAGGAATTCAAACCTATTAAGAAGGATGTGGATTAAAATATGAAGTTACAGAATTCTAAATGTTTTCCTTGCAGCAAATGCAAAGGTCATTTAATGATGCCGAGGCAGAAGCAAAATATTGTTTGATGAAAATATAACACAGCTGTTTACTCTGCATAACGTTAGATGCAGTACCAATGGGCAACCCATTTGAAGGTCCTTGTACTTTGAATGTGTTTAATCAAGCACCACTTGCACTGGTGTTTATGGGAGCATTTGTCTTAAACTAAATCTTTAACCAAAGGCAGACTGGTTTTTGAATTTGTGGATTTTAACGTGCTGCACTGGTGGGTGAAAATGGCAGACGTGCCCAAAAATCTGAAGACCTGACCCTGAATGTGGCACTTCCCATATTCACGGGGGGAGGGGGGGTGGGGGGGGAGGTAGAATGAGAGCAGTTTGCATCTTGCACATGCGTGTTTCACAGAGGCAGCTGTCCATTGAAATCATCAGCTGCCTTTACTCAAATCAGATTTTTGTGTCCCAGGAGTATGGAACTCAAAGTGTGCAGAGTAGATCTAGTAAGAGCAAGTCTGAACTTTGTACATTTTTTGAATAGCCCAGCTACCCTTTTAGAAAGGGAAGGTACCCCTGTGGAGTTATACTTGTCTTCACTGTCCCAGAATTGGCACAAAGTTAATTCCAACTCTGTTCCCTTAAGCCAAGGCAGTAGAATGGATGAGGCAATTATTTCTGCCCCTACTGACTCGTGCACCCAGGTGCCAGGAAGATTGGCACGGGACCCTCGCACATAGAAGCCATGGAAGCCAGTGAATGTGAGCAAGGGGCGCCCAGAGGGAGAGCCTAAGGTTAAACGCATGCACACCAGGAAGGAGGAGAGGGTGGACCAGCAAATACTACTCTGTGGGAAGGATGTATAAACCTAGGACATCAGAGAAGCAGTGTCGAAGGCAACTGAGCTTAAGCTGTGATCAGATGACAGATATATGTTCCATGATCCAGCAGCAACTTAAGCCTCGCTCTATCTACCTTCATGTCCTGTCAGCATCTATAAAGATAACTGTCACTCTCAATATATTTGCCTCAGGCTCTTTCCAGGGATCATCAGGAGGCCATTCTGGGATATCTCAGTTAGCCGCACATTTTTTAAAAATTCATTTACGGGATGTGGGCGTCGCTGGTTAGGCTAGCATTTATTACTCATCTCTAGTTGCCCTTCAGAAGGTGATGGTGAGTTGCCTTCTTGAACCGCTGCAGTCCTTGAGGTGTAGCTGCGTTAAGGCTGTAGCTAATGCCCTGTTAGCTTGTATGGGGCATCACATTAATTTCCTTATAAATTTGACGTCTCAGATGCAGAGGGCCATGGCCTTTGCTCAATTCTTCCCTCAGGTGCAGGGTGTTAATGATTGCAGCCACGTCATCATAAAGGTCCCAACTCAGCATACAGACATCTTCGTCAACTGAAAGCCCTTTCATTCACTCAATATCCAGGTGGTTTGTGATCACCATATGGTCTTCATTCATGTATATAAGCTTCTTTGGAAGCAACCACAATTCCTTTGTTCTAAGGAGTTCCCAACTTCGTCAGGTAGTTCAACCACCATCACGGATCTGTGGTTTGCTTCTGGGGACCTGACTAATAGGAGCCCTCGAACTGAGGCAGAGCGCAATGACAACAGCAGCCATGTTGTCATCAGGACTACCATCAAGCAGGCCAATAACTTTTAAAAAATGCACTTAAATTGCCTCGATCACTGAGGTGGAGCTCTGCAATATGCCCCAGCATGGGTAGCAAGAACAGCAGTGGTGTGCTGCATGCTGTACAACATTGCACAGGGGAGGGGCATATAAATCAGTGACAATGAGGTCATGGACAGAGTTCCAACCTTTGAGGAGGAGGAAGATGAAGAGGAGGAAGACCCTGTCCATTCCAAAGATTCCAAAATGGATGAGGATGAGGAGGGCGGCAATGACCATGTAGCGAGTACTGCTGACTCTATGCACGAGGGGATCAGCACCAGACAGGTCCTTGTGCAAAATAGGTTCTCAGAAGGTCATCTGATAGCATAATTGCTAGTCACAAAGTCCCTGGTGACATAAAGTTTGTTGTAAATTGACTCCACAAATAACGGACTGTCCATTCCCCAAAAGGGAAACAATAAACCTCAGTGAATTTGACTCAGTCATTTTCAGGCGACTGCAACATTCACCGTCATAACTATGGGCTTCATCATATTTCAAAAGCGTATGAAGTGATTCACAATCACTACCAGTGGCTGTAAAGGAGGGGCCCATACCATCACCTTTCCCACAATAAAACCACAATGCTGAGAGTTACTTAAAACATAACACTTGCTGATAGGACTGTATATTGTCACATACATGCAGAAAATATATTTTGTGCATGTTGAGGCCACAACTGTCCAACAACAGCTCTTTGAAAGATCTTACACACGAATCATTCTGGCCAGTGGTCCTGTTGCAACATTGCTCACTTCCATGTACCTGATAAAACACATGTGAGCACAGCAGATGAGTAATATTACCTGGACGAGACATGGCTCCACGCATGTGATGCCCACACCTAGGCTGTTGTGTAACACTGTAGTGAAGATATGTCTTACCCACAGCTCTTATGCTGCCCAGCATCTGTTTGTGGAGTCTAATTGTTGAGCCTCCCTTAAAGTCAAGCTTTGGAGGGGGGGCAATGAAAGATACAGGGAGCATCTCAGTGCTTGAGCTCTTGACTTCTGGGTTGTGTGATGCAGCAGGGAAGGCGGAGCCCTTCAAAACTTCTCATATCAGCTGACAGCTTTGGTCCTCTTACAGCACACCACGAAGGACCTCACCATGACACCCTTATTACTACTGGTAAAAACCGGCTTCATAATTTTATCATTCATTTTGTGCTCTCTACTGTAAAAACACACACCGAGTTATGTACAGGTGCAGGTAAATATATTTAAGAAGTGCTCAAATGTACTATTTACAATATGAGAAGTATAACCATGGTGAACTCACTTGTGCTCTTGGTGAAGTGCCGTCCTTCACTCTCACACGCTCCGACAAAGTGCCTCCCTTGCTGCCTCGGATGAGATGGAGGCAGGCAGGTCACTTCTCTGACTGAGCAATGAGCAGAGTGCTGGCCTGTCTTGTTGTGCAGGCACCCATTGGGAAACTCCTTCAGACAACAGCCTCTGCATCTCTGTATGGGCAGCCATGGTCACAGGCACATATGCAGTGGATAAGGGCTGGGGAGGGAGAAGAAGATGCTTTCACCCTCCCCTCTGACCTGAACAGCCCTGGGTTCACCTTCAGGTGGGTTAGCTGGTGCTGGCTGCTGGAGTACAGCAGTCATCCATTTGAGCAACCGCTGTGCCAACAGTGTTACTGTCCTGTCCAGGATACACAGCTCATACTCTGAGTGGACTGATTCAGGTTACTGAGGGAGGCTTGCACCCTTTCCTGGCTGAGACTGCTCATGTATCCACTCCACGTGCTGCTGCATTTGCCTCTCCATGGGACTGATCAATCTCTCATGGTCAGAGCTACTGGGGTTGAGCCCTCGGGGCAATGTGGAGCTCATGACGGCGATGGACTCCTCCATTCACCATCCAAGATTTCCCAATGCTTCACGCAACACTGAGAGGTTCACATATCTGCTACTGGTAGGACAAATACTGTGCCCCAAATGGCGACTCCTGAGGCCCTACATTCCGGACCACTGGAGTATCATTGTGACTTGCCTCCCTCCTCCGACGGGAACTGTGCACAGATGTCTCTGACAGCTCCTCCTGCACTCTAGTGCTGTGCCCTTTACCTTGTGCCACCAATTCCAAATGGGCTGGTGTCCTGGTATCTGAGTTGGTGGTACATAGACTTGTCTGATGTGATATTGCATTCTCGGACATCTCGTCCTCCTCTAGATGTTCGAGGGATGATCTGGGCCAAGAGTCTAGGGGGTTGTGTAGCTGAGGGACCCAAGCTGGCACATGTGTGAAACACAAAAAGGGTTATTTTGCTCTTGTCCTTCTCATAATGAAAACACTCTTCAATGTGCACCATTGCCTTAACAATACTCACACTGCCTGTAAGAAGCAACCCAATCCTTGCACTTCTTCTTCTCATGTTAACACCACATTCTGCTCAGTGAAGTGACAGCGTGCCTCTACCATTACCACCATGAACCAAGGTGATTTCAACTCCGCCTTTATCACTTGCAAACAACGATTCACCGCCACCAAAAGATGGCTGTTCAGGCACCCTGGCAATCACCACGGCCATGTTTTCGATGGAGTGTTTGGCTTTGCGGAAGGCTGACCCAATATCTAGTCTGGTCTATTTCCATAGGGTTCTTCACCATTTTGGTCTGCAATGATAGCATGAAGTTATGTTTACTTGAATATGGAGGGGTATCACTCTTCACTGCCTCTGTGCATCACATGGCTCATTCACATTACTTGTGTGTTCACATACATGAGCTGTGTACACATACAAGCCTCAGTGCTGAAACAGAGCCGTGTGTCATGTGTCACACCTTAACTGCAGCATGCGGAGTTAATCCTTCCCTTGGGGCTCTGTGTGGATGAGACAAGCTACTCACCTTCCGGGAATGCAGCCGGTCACTGCACCTTTTCTGGCACTGAATCCATGAGCGTGGTGGTTTCTTGTTGCACTTGCTGCACCTCAATTTGTATCTAGACCTTCTTGGTCACAAAGGTTGCATTGGAATGGCCAGCAGGGTAAAGAATTAATCTCCTCTTCTAAACCTCTTCCACTAACACCTGAAGGTCCGAATCAGAAAAGTGTGTGGCAACAAGACCCATCCCTTCTCCCATAGCTCCTGTGTGTAACATTCTGGGCGCGATTTAACGGGATAAAAACAGAGTGCTATTTTTTCTACTTGTTGAGCAGGGTGTCTATTGGTGCCTGCAGTGCCCAGAAATATTGTGCTATTTAACGGCACTTTGCCATTTTTTTGGCCTCAGCTGAGGAATGCTCAGCTCGCCAGTGCAAGAAGACGACCCCCAGATCAAGGCGCCATTTTTAAATGCTGCCCGATCTTTCGACCACCCTCAGCCACCCCACCCTGGCCTCCGGACCCCTGCCCATTGCAATCAACGTACCTCTTAGGAAGTCCTTGAGCCCCCCACACCCTGCCTCTTAAGGGCAAGGTACCCCTGGGTCCGATCCCTGGTATGGGTAACCTGGCACCTGGTCACCTTGGCATTGCCATCCAGTGCCCCATCCATCCTGGCAGTTCCACCTTGTAACCCTGACAGTGCCAGGTTGGCACTGCCAGGGTGCCTGGTGGAAGTGTCAAGGTGACAGACTGACAGTGCCAAGGTGCTCAGGTGCCAGAAGGATAGTGCCAGCAGGGTACCACCCTTCCCAGAGCCTGACCACCCAAAGGTTTCTATTGGTCTGGGAGACTTCCTCAGGTGCCGTTACCCCTGGTCCATGTTTGTGTGAAGGCCCATGTTTCAGAAGGCCCACTTTTGTATCTGCACCCAATTTGTCCAACCTGTGGCGGGCCTACCTCCGACTCCTTTCTACTTCGGGGCTGGTCTGCCCCACCTTCTAATCTAGCAGCCCTCTCGCCTGGACTGAAAAGCAGACGTTCAGAAGCCATTTTTAAAGGTTAGGTTTGTGGGGTGAGGAATTCCCGCACACCTGGCTCGCAGGTGGAAATTCAGGCTGCTAATACTTACAGCTATGTATGGGTTGCACCTCATATAAGTAGCAATATATTAACATAAATTATTTGAATAAGCCATCTTAAAAAATAATTGCGAAAGGGTATTTATTGATGCTAGTTAAGGCAAGATTGGCAACAAATACATAGATCATGCTAGTTTCCTTTCCCATTTCACAAAAATGGGCGAGCAAAGGGTTTCTCACTCATATGGGTTTTTACGAAACCTCATCAGTGGAATTGTGACAAAAATGTTCCTAATGCTCTTGTTCGTTTTGTTTTTCTAATTGTAGATTAAAAACTTTCTCAAATCAAGCACGAAGGCACAGATTGAGCAAACTGAAGGACCTTTAATCAGGCTCAAATTTAGTAGCAAGATTTTGTAATGCTGCTGTTAAAACAGAAACATATTGCTTACCAAGCAATAGCGGTATCTCGCTAAAAAGCAAAAGCATTATATAATATGTTGGCTGTTGGCTTCTGATGCCAGTTTAGAGGAGATTTGGTTTGGGGAAACCAGACAGCTGGGATAGTTCAGGGTTTGAAGGTTATGATCACAGCAGTTTCATAAGTGCTTTATTTCAGTTCTTTTCTGGCTGCATTGGGGACAGGTGCGGTCTGGTTCTGATTTCACTGGTCTTAATTTCTTATCTGACCTGGTAGTCAATCAAGGGCATGAGAGAATGTAATGCTAAGCATCTGACTTTTCTCATCTAGGCAAACGCAGATCCGTCTGTCAGTCAAACCACTCCTGTACCAACCCTGCTCTGTGCAAAATGGATTTCTCTGTGTTAACCATCTTGTTCTTCCTTTCCAAAGAGTCTTCTGTTGGATTTCATTTGCAGAGCACAGAGGGCAATATATAGGGTAATTCCAGGGGCTTAGCGGTTGTGATCTTTTGTCAACTCTACTTGTGAGTGAAATTAAACTTGGTATGAGTGGCCTCGATCCAGGCCCCTGCTACAATGATCCCGGGCCACAGAATAGAGAATCACAAGCTTGACAAGCATTTGTGAATGTTATTGAACAATGAAAAAAAAATGGGGAAAAAATCTCCTTTGACTTGTTTCAGCATTGCAAAACAGTGTCCTGCGGATTTGACCCTATTTCCAGGAGCTTATTATATATAATAATAACATAAAGAATGGTATTTTAACACTGTCAATAAAAGTACAATTTGTGCGAGTGTTTATTTCTCTTTCCATTTCCGCATATAAAGAGACAATAGCTGTTCGATGAATGACTAAACACCAGCTCAAGCTGTTGCTACGTATTTTTGATTGTCTCAAATTTTTGTTTTGTAAATGATTAAAAAAAACATTTTTTAATATATGAAATGAATTGGCTTCACTCTGGTGAAACCTCTGCATCGTTAAGTCCCAAAAGGGGTGAAATGGATATATGGGCATACAACAGCACTAAACAGGCTTCTGGTGAACCGACATTTCACTGTGGCAGTTGTTTTCATTTTCCACTGACTTGGAAAATATTGCCAAGATTTTTAATTTCAAACCAAGTAAAAGCAATGATGAGACTAGGAAACAAATCTCCAAAAAGAGTTTGAAAGAACGTTGCGTGATCTTTAGTGGAAAGAAAATGGGGTGGGGTGCAAAATCAGCTCCATAAGGTGGTTTTGAGCTGCTGGCATAGATCAGTTTCACTTCCTTTGTGTTAGAACTCTGCTGCTTCTACCCATAGTTTGAACCACCAGCTGAAATTCTATTGTGCAACACTGTCTAAACTCTGGCTTTTCTGCACCTCCTTAAAATGACTCTGGTGGATTGTAAAAATACTGTTCAAATTGACCGAAGAATTTGTCCCTTTTAAGGGCGTACTGTTTTTAAATGGGTAATTTTTTCAATGACATAAATGAAAATGTCTTTAAATGTTTGTTTAGATTTTTATGATGTGCATACCTTCACAACTTGTGCGAGTAGGTTTTAAAAATCAGATTACAGCTGATGTGAGCATTATTTGCTGAGATGTTCAGACAGTTCTAAGCTTCTAAATATGAATTTTGTTTTTGTAATTCACAGAAGTTTGTATTTCTGAAAAAAAGTGAATGAATTCTGATAAAAACAGAAGTACCCTATTATTTTCCTTTATTTTTTTCATGGGATGTAATCTTCGCAGACATTTGTTGCCCATCTCAACTTGCTCTTGCTGGGCCACTTTGGAGGGCAGTTCAGAATAAACCACATCGCTGTTGTTTAATTTTTAAAAAGTAGTTTTCCATTTTATTGCAGCCACAAATTTGTAAAATTATAACTTTCCCATAAGATTGACTGATTATTTATTGATAGATGTCCTTAGTGTCAAAGGCACCAAGTATGTTACATAATGTTAATGCAATAGTATTTCATGAATGCTAGCTGCTGCATGTCACAAACTAGTATCAATTATTATCTCCAATCATATTTCAGCATTAAAATAAAGATAAATAAACATTTTCGAACTTTCTTGGGAGTTAACTAAAATGTAAATGCTTTGAAACTTGGTTGTTGTGATACTTGAGTAAATTTGAGGTTACATATACAGTAGTGATACCATTTATATATTCTTACTGAAATTGAGCATATTATGAAGATGCTTTTACGTTGATATGCACTGCTCTGACTATTACACTGTGATCTAACATGTTCTATGCAATAGCACGGGGTGTTATTGGCACCGTTGCTACTCTGTTAACAGAAACGATTACATTTCCCTGTTTATAACACATCTATTATTATAAGACTAGGCGTTGGAAATAAGAACTATTCTGTATTAATTCTGGATTTATTAGGATCTAAGCATTGCTGGGCAGCTACAGTCTCTAAAGAAAAAACTGACAGGCACATAATAATCTTTTTCAAATGTTTAATTTTTCACGCAAAGCCCTTTGTTGATTCTTTTTGAGCAAGAAGGGTAAAATGCTCTCGTCTGTGAGATACTTCATCATTGCTCAGTGCCTAAGCATGATTTTGTAACAAGAAGCAGGACCCCGATAGACAGTTAACATCAAAATGTTTTCACCCTCTCTATATTACTCTCTCTCGTTCCGCAAGAAGATAAAATGCTTTGTTCTTACAAGACAATTTATCCATCACCCAGACTAAGACCATACAAAGCATACTCAATTTCAGGGTTATTTCAATGACTGATAACCTTGGAATTTCAGTGTCAGACAGTTCTGGAACTCTGCCTCTTGGCCTTCTGGTTTCGTAGGCTAGCGTCTGTCACCTGGGTTACTAGGATTATATATGTGTTTGATTGTATCTGAATAATAAAAGGAAGCATAAAAACAGATGCTTTGAGGCCTGTGATATCATATTGCTTCAAATGGCTGCAGATCATTCAGTGCTGGTGGAATGATGGAGAATAAGCCAGTAGTCATATTTTTGTAATTATTTATCTCTGTGCGTGGGATTGTTAATAACATAAGATCCTGTTATCAGTTTATGAGGATGAACCACACAGGGAGGTTTTTAAGACAGAAAGAGAGACTAACCAAATGGATGTGTTAGAAACATGTTACTGTACTGCCAGTGTCAGAGGTGGGTATATTGTACACCAGGCATGGAGTTTTCTTTCCTATAGGTCATATCCTCTGCAGAATATGGATTTTTATTTACACATTGTTTGGTGAATTTTACTTTAAATATATATAAATAAACATTCACTGATGCCATAATGGACAATCATGTATGTTGTGTAACTCTATTATTGGGTAATCTGTTAATAAATGACATGCAATTCTTCTTGCTTGACTGTTGTTTTTTTTTTTGCAATGCCATGACAGACATTTTGGGCTGAGATTTGTGTCGGACGTAGAGGCGGACAGATAGGGAATTTCACGCTGCCGGACGGTGCGCTGTTTCTTGGCTCTTGCCTATTTTCCTGGAGACAGGATGGTAGGAGGGCAGGGCTATCAATCAGCCTGCAAGAGGCAGTTAGCCGATTGAAGGTCTGCGCAAGCCTGTTGTCAGGGGCCAGGGGTTTCCCCCAGCAGCTCTGGCCCTACTGCATAGGCTCTTTTGTATTTTAACATTCAAAAGGTTGGAGAGAGGGTGCCTCCATTTTGGAGCTACAGCGCTGAGACCTCTCCTGTTGTTCTTAACCAGACAGTGAATCCGTCTCATTGGCCAATTCGGGGAAAATTACCGCTCTCCACACAATATGGGATTCTCATCCCCATTTGAGCCTGATGGCTGGCCCTGAAATTCCTTACTTAGAAACTACTAATTGCAGCTAATTGCAGCATCCTGGGATTTTTGACATTTTTGTTCAAGGGTTCTGTTATGTTCAAGGGTTGTGTTCTAAAACAAAGTGAATTCACACACTTTCTTTCTTAAAAAAACGCAGGTTGCAGCAATTGAATTATGCGTATTAAAGCTACGCGAGCTAGTTTGGCGGCACAATAAAATGGAGAGTCTATTTCAGACTGATACACTGAAGATCCAGACTCCAATTTTAACTGCCCTGCTTTGTGGTAACCAAGCGGGTTGATAGGGTTCCTCGTTTTACTCCTCTAATGCCACTGCCTTCCTTCTGTGTCACAACCTGAACATTTCTTTTGAGCAGGCCAGAGGGCCAGACGCAGGATGAAAACAAAATCCTACTTTAACTACATTGGTAAGGTCCGAAGGTGTCATCAGGGCCCAAAGTGTAATTTTATTTAAAAGCTTGAGCAGGGGATAGTGATGGAGGCAAGCTTATTTGGGAACCGAGTAGTCACGAGAGGCCCCTGTAAGTTTTCAAGTTTTATTTTAGGTTTTCTCCAAGCTTCACAATGAAGTTTTAATCCTCTTTTGTACCATGCTATTCCCTACCTGATTGCAAGAGGTCATTTTGAACCGATATTCCCTCAAATATGGCCAGAGCCTTCTCCCTCCTTCTGGGTGGGAGTTTGGAAAGAAGGGTGTAAATGAGGCCCTGCTGTTAAGCTTGGTAAGGCCTCAATGCTTCCAAACCCAAAGGAGCACAGTCCATCTCGGACTTGCAACCATTCTTCCTACCCTCTTCAAAAAATAGAGCCCCTGCTTCATCCATGGTGTTAAACAAGGTTGATCTGGGATTTTAGGCAATTCATCATTCCATTATGGCTGTTTAACTGATATTTATACCCATTCTTATTCACAAGGGCACAACATGCGTTATCTAGTGACAACTCGAGCCTTGGTTGCTGAATAGAGGTTTTCTTCCCCGGTTTACTCATGAACAATGACACATGAAGTGTTCAGATAAGTTGCTCCCTTACAATCTGAGGTCAGAATTAACAGCAAAAGAGCGATCAAACTGTATTCTTATGTCAGGTCTGGAAGCTAGAAAAACAGAAGGCCATTTTTTGCAGACCAAAATAATCTGAAAGAAACACTGTTGGAAAGGCATGTAAGTCAATTATGGGAATTTAGTCAGTATTGCAATGCATGAGTGTGCCACTGATTTTCTCCGAATAGTTAATCTTTTTGGTGCCGAACCCCCAACCATTTAACTCCAAGGCTTACTCTCACCTCTCCATAACAGGGAGGTGACACAGATGTTTCCCCCAATGCCAGGCTCCAGGGTAACTGAGCTCATTAGTCAGCCCTTTCAGGACATGATCGGTGGTAGCATCACGTTTCCCTGTGAGATTAGAATGCAGGTTGATTGGTTTCACTCATGTGACTCCAGTCCTCACCCTTAGTGGAGGGTCGCACGGATTGCTGAGATTCTAAAGGGTCGAGGTGCCTCATTCAAGTGGAGTTGAGAGGGCTAAGAATCATCACTAAGATGTTGCATGACCTACTTAGCTCGGACTAAATACAACCCTTCATAAATATCTACTCTCCAGGGAATCTTCAGCAATCACAACAATATC